>NC_090941.1:171551033-171854063 GCF_040938575.1 Ambystoma mexicanum | reverse complement strand
GCCATAGTTTTTGTTGGATATTTCTTTCAGCAGTGTGGAGCATTAGTTGGTCTCTTAGATTCTCATTAATACTTCCTGTACATATGAAACAAGCAATTAACACTCAAAGAGCCGCAATGTAACTGTCAACCGATTCTAACTTGCCTTGTTGGCAAGTGAAGAAATACTACCTTTCTAGCACTACACTTATTCTCAAAGTGTTTTTTTTAAATTGTGCTATTGCTATGTCATATTTCTTTGTCGCACTACTTGCTGCAGAGTAGCCCAAACACTCAATGTTTGTGTATGGTGGTGTGCAGAAAATCCTTACTACTTCATCACCTAGGCTACTAAACAATGTGGCTTCCTCTGAATCATCATTAATCTTTGCTCCTCCTATTATGCGTAAGTAGACTTGAAAGGTGTCCACCCATTGCGCCCAAGGAATTCCTGGTTCTCCCATCCTGGGCAGAAACCTGCACAGTATGGGTATGTTCTGCATATTATCTCTGTTCTATCACTATTTTGGTGGCTCTAGGTCACGGTATGCTATTGTAAGTGTAGCTGTATTTATTGACTGAAGAATATTTTCTGTGGTACTGATTATGACTGTGCTTGGTATAATGGAACCTCTCACAATCTGCTTGTTGTGTCTCAATGTTCTATCTTGATGTGAGGATTGTCTTTTCCTTTATATCACATCACAATGTTTTTCTTTTCCAGTGTAGATTCTGCTATGCAATCTTTGGCACCCTGCCTATTATGTCAAATCTGCTTATTGTGTCACAATGTTTTATCTTGCTGTGAGGTTTATTTCCTCCTTTTTTAATGTTATGTTGATGTATACCGTGCACCGCTGCCATTTGTATGGTCTCCAGGAGCTCACGTGGCTCTGCAAGGAAAGTGGGTAGGTATGGTTAGTGAGGGATAAGGGATAGGATAGAATTCATGCTCATCTGGTGATACGTGCAGAACCAGGAGGAACTGGCGTCTATGTGTGTGTGAGCTTTCTGGGTGTGCTTTGTTATGTTCTCTGAGCTTGTGTCCATTGCAGTGTCTGAGTTGTTTGTTGATTGCAGGTATTTGGTTTGTAGTATGATTAACGAGGGGTGGCGGTTTGTACGTTTTCAGGTGGGTTGTGCCATTTGGACTTGTGTAGTACTTGAGAGGTGTGAGGGTATGGAGAAGAGAAGGGGGTAGTTAGTTGGTTTCAGGTGATCTCTTGGTGTTGAGTAGTTTTATTGTCAGTTCTTCATTCTGTATTGTCCCATGTTTGCTTTGGTCCTGGTGTATTGTTTGTAGAGCGGCACGTCTAAACTAAATCAAAACAAATAAATCAATACAATTCTAGTGTGGCTAAATTCAAAAGCAGCAGGTGCCAAAAGAGTGCAGTCCTAGTGTGGCTAAGTTCAAAAGCAGTGTTAACTAAATCAGTACACATGCTAGTCTGGCTACATTCAAAAGAAGCGGACACCAAATCAGTACAGTTCTAGTGTCATTAAATTCAAAAGCAGTGTTGACTAAATCAGTACAATTCTAGTGTGGCTAAATTCAAAAGCAGTGGACGCCAAATCAGTAAACTTCCAGTGTGGCTTAATTCAAAGCAGCATTAACTAACTCAGTACAATCTTAGTGTGGCCAAATTCAAAGCAGCAGGAAACCAAGTAAGTACACATTCTGGTGTGGCAAAATTCAAAAGTGGCATTGAGTAAAACAGTACCATTCTAGTGTGGCTAAATTTAAAAGCAGCAGGGATCAAGTTGGTACACTTCTGTTGTGACTGAATTCAAAGCGCCGGTAACCAAGTAAGTACACTACTAATGCGGTTAGCTTCAAAAACAGTAGTTGCCAAATCAGTACAGTTTTAGTATGGCTAAATTCCAAAGCAATGTTAGCTAACTCAGTACAATTCTAGTCTGGCTACGTTCAAAAATATTGGATGCCGAATCGCTACAGTTCTATTGTGGCTAAATTCTAAAGCAGCGTTGACTAAATCAGTACAATTCTGGTATGGCTACATAAAAAAAGCAGCAGGGTACAGTTCTAGTGTTGTTCAGTTCAAAGCAGCAGACACCAAAACAATACAGTTCTAGAGTGGCTAAATTCAAAAGCAGCGGGTTACAATTCTAGTATGGCTAAATTCAAAAGTAGTGTTGACTAAATAAGCACAGTTATAGTGTTGCTAAATTCAAAAGCAGCGAGTTACCATTTTAGTGTGACCAATTTCAAAAGTAGTCTTAACTAAAGAAGTACAACTCTAGTGTATCTAAATTCAAAAGCAGCATTAGCTAACTCAGTACAATTGTATTGTGGCTAAATTCAAAAGCAGCGTTAACTCACTCAGTACAATTCTAGTGTGTCTAAGTTCAAAAGGAATGGATGCCAAATCAGTACCATTCTAGTATGGCTAAATTCAGAAGCAGCGATGCCAAAACAGTACAGTTCTAGTGTGGCTAAATTATGTCACAATGTTCTGTTTTGGGTGTGCAGATCCGTTCTAGTTCATGATGTAATAATGTGCTGCTTCACATCCTATGCCATCACTCCGCCCCTCTGTTATGCGCACTCCACGTATAAGGGTCCTTTCCTTTAATTTGCAGGGCACTGTGCATCTTTCAAATTTCCTGGGGACATTCTAAGTGCACCATTGAGGCCTGCACGCACCTATTGTGTTGGGCAGCAAGTGCCTTCCAAATTTGGCTGCTATTCGACATTTACCTTGCAGCACCAACCTCAGCCATTTTCTGACTGTTGCTACTGACAGGGACATCACAGCTTTCTTCCTGCTTGACGAGCACTGTGCTGCACTCGTCCCATGTTCTGGGGTCCAGTCTTCACTTCACCCGCCAGCATGCACAGATTCTTCATCCCAGATATCATCCAACAAGGGGACAGACATGATGGTCTTCCGTCTGAACTCATAACGTTGATAAAGGAACCCTTCTTTTTACGTCTCCCCAGGCACCAGCTGGAGAATTTCAGAGGCCCTGGATATCCTTGAGTGGTAGGAGCCGACCTCATCTTGTGGAGAGGTACTGTGTGGATCATCTGCGCCTGCTGGTTCCCCATCAACTGGCACAAAGTCATTGGCTTTGTCGGTGTCCATCGCGTAACAGCCGTATCTGTTCCCGTGTCGGTGTGCGTGGCCGGATGACCACTCGGGGTCAAGTCCCAAGGTGGAGGCGATGTTGGTTGATGCATTGGACCAACAGGGTCCTTTGACCTGTGCTTGCTCCGAGAAGAGCTTCCGGAAAGCAGTCTTGGGGGACTCCTAGATTGAGCAGAGCCCCGTGTGGGTGGCAGTCTCTGTTGAATTTCTGATCTCAGCATGTGCAGCGTGCTCAGAATGTCCAAAGACGCGTCCTTGGGTTGAGATGTGGAAGGAATGAGAGGCGGTGGCTCTGGGGTGGTGTGCCTTTTCTGGTTAGGTAGATGACAGAGTTTGCCTCGAAGTGACCCACCTACAGATAAGGGTCGCTGGCCCCCTTCGAGGTTTGCATGGAAGCCTTTGGGCAGGTCGTTATCGTCCTCATCTGAGCTAGCATACATTTGCATCAGCCCCCCCTGGTTTAGCACCTTATCTTCTACCACTCCCAGGGGTCATAGGAGCCTTACTCTTTCCTCTCTCTGGAGAATTCTGGGGTGGAGCAGCTGCTGTCCCCATTCCTGGGGTCTTCGTTGAAGCTGCGGCAGCTGCATCATGGCATGGCGGTAGGGACCCCCGCGGAGCAGTCCTCACCCTTGTTGTCTGCCCCCCTTTTGAAGAAGAAGTAGTGGTCTTCGATGCAGTCGATGTTGATGATGTTGTCTTGGTTGGTTGAGACGCCAATGCTGATGGCACCTCTGAGGGTGGCAGCAGAGGGCCAACTTTGGAACTATCCTTTGTCTCCTTGTCTGCTGTTGGCAAGCAGAGATTCTAAGGAGTCATGGACTTGCTCTTAGAGGGAGTACCCCTCATCGGTAGGCTCACCCTGGATGTGGTCGGTGATGGTGACCATATCCTTCCTGAGATGGAACACGCAGCAGCAGCGAACCCAGTGCGATCAGCGATGTGCAGCCTTGCCTTCATTGGAAAGTGGGGCGTCCTCAAGGGAACTCAATCTCTTTTCTGAGGGAGTTTGTTGGCAAGATCAGCCAGTCCTGGGGGACGCATGGCCATGCCCAGGGGCCAAGTCAGAGGTCTTACCGACTTTAACCATGCTGCCAGCCTGCTGTAGCGATCCACCTTTGTCTTTTAAAAAAAAACATGGCAGACCTTGCATCCGCCCTCATCGTGGTCCAGGTGCAGGCAATACAGACATTTGTGGTGTTGATCCTCCACGTACACGTTCTTTAGTCCACATTTTTCTCGCAGAGTTTGAAGAGGCATCTCTTCTCCTCGGTCATGGTGAAAAGGTGCAAAGTAGGCCCATGCCCGGGCCTTCTCGAAACTAGATGAAAGATCCTCTATGTAGTATGATCTTCGCCGAAAGCAGGTCCCCGCTGCCGGTCGTCGACCTCTGGTCGAATGATAAATTTAAAAATCAGTCAAAACTTTACAAAATTCACAGAAAAATCTAAAATATTAGAACTTAAATCAGAGAGCACTAAGAGTATGCAGTAAAAATCTGAATAGGGTGGAGCCTAGGGAGAGGACCGTCATTGGATGGGGCAGTATGACCCAGAGGACAGTGATTGGTTAGAGGAGAAAAACAGTTTTAAAGCTAAAGTGCTACGTTTTTCTTTTACCGAGGATTCCCAGCCTGACGACGGGGAATATTCATGAGTGCTAGGCAGAATCCTGTGCAGTTCCCTTAGGGAGCACTACACAAGATTAGGACTACAGGTGAGAGCAATAAATCCCCTTTGGTATCAGTCTGTACCACAAAGATTTAGTTGGTAGCTGTGGCTGAGCAGTCAGACTTATCTCAAGAGGGAGATGAGCAGTATTCAGGGTTTACACAATAGGCCTACAGTACGATAGCACAAGGAAACACTGACCAAAGCTTTGTATTAAAAAGTAGTTATATATTTATTTTATACACTCCTAGATAAACACATCTATCATAGTTCTTAAAGCAAGTTAAATAAGTCAGAGGAAAAATATACAAACTCCCTAGTTAAATTGTAGACCCAGTGAACCAGAGTGAAAACTGAGCAAAACGGCACAGTGTAAACCACACACAAGGGATACTCTATCAATTTCTCACAAGGGAGGGAAAGCACAAGTTATATAGAAATAGTTTCTTACACACCCTAGCAACACTTCCCCTAAGTTTGTGAACCAGATTAAGCAAGACAGTGCATCAGTATAGGCAATACTCAAATGAAAACTGAGCAAAATGGCATTTCACAAGGTTTAGAAAGGGGAAGAAAAGGGTAGTTATAAGAAACAAGTGCATCAACACAGTTCTTGTGGAGAATCAATCTAAAGAAGGCAGGTCTAACAAATGTAGCCAGAGTCAGTAGGCCTGTGCCAGAGTCAGTGGTACAGGGCAAGGGCCCAGGAGCGAAATGTTCTTGTAGCTGCTGTCATGAATCGCAGGGTGCGCCCCTTTTGGGCCTCGTGGTCCCTGTCACAACGGGCTTATACGCATTAATACTTCCAATATGGCCGTCCAAGGCATTCCCTTCTCGCTCCATGCGTTGGACGTAACCCATCTCTATTTCTAGACCACGCCTTCCGCGGCTCCGCGCGTCTCGAATCTATTGCGAAGTAGCGACCAGACGTGTGCTCCGTAGCTCGCGGTTCTTCTCCTTTCCACTCCGCTTTCCCTTCCTTGAACCCCCCCCCTTCTTCTTACCTCCTGGATTCGAGTTCTAGCGAACTTACTTTGCCTCCTGGATTCCTGGATTCGGCCTCCTGGAAAATTGAAGGCATTCTGGATTCGGCAGAGACACGGGCCGCCTTCTTCAAAACCCGTTCCATCCGAAAGAAGGCAGCATCCAAGGACGCCGGTAAAGAACGGATTCAGGTGAGAAGGGGGGAACTCCTTGACAGTTTGAGACGCCGCCCAATCGGAAGCCATATCGACATGGAGGCTGCTGTGCAGGACTTGATGCGTCGTATGAAGGAACTATCAACCGAGGTACAGAATCTGAAAGCGGAGAACGCTGCTCTCATACAATTGGTTCTATCCCGGGATTCTGCTACAAAACAGAGTGTTATACTGGGCGGAGTCGTGGATAAATACGACGGCTCAGCAAAGACCCTTCGTGCATTCCTGGATTCGTGCTTGGTTCACTTTACCTTCAAGCCTTACTATTTTGCGACCCCTAGGGCTAAGGTGGGTTTTATAATCTCTCACCTTTCTGGGAATGCCTTGACTTGGGCCACTCCCAGGGGTTGACTGGCCTATAGGGCACTCTGGAGATTTCCCGGTAGGCCTCTGCACCCTGAGCATCATTTGTGTGGTATTTCCATATTTTCTCACAGGAAAAGGGTTGGGCTTGCTGAAGATGTGTAATTTGGGGCCACTTTGACAATTATTTCCCGGGCCTCTTTTGGTTCCCAGTCAACCCCTTGCCACTCCCCTCTTTATGTCTAGTGATGCCCTCTTGGACGATTATGATGGGTTTATACGGGCCCTAAAAGACATGTTTGACTGCCCTGAGCAGGTCTACAGCGCACAAGAACGCTTGTTGTACTTTCAGCAAGGGGCCCAGGATATGCTCACGTATGTGACCCGATTTAAACGACTGGCAAAGGAAGCTGACTGGTCCACTGAGGCGGGTTTTACCCTGTTCAGGAGAGGATTGAACGAAGAAATTAAGGATGAGCTGGCCAGAGTGGCACGACCAAGCTCATTCCAGGCATTAATGGATCTTGCCATGCAGACTGACTTCCGTATCCAGGAAAGGAAGTCAGAAAAGAAAAAATCCACGGGAACTCCTTCCAAGGTATCATTTGAGGGTACCCCCAGACGAGAAATCAACCCAAGCCCAGTCTCTGAATCCAAGCCCATGCAGATTGGGGCCTTTCGTGGACCCATATCTCCACAAGAGAAAATGAGGAGAATTCATACGGGCTTGTGCATGTACTGCGCCTCAGATAAACATTTGGTTATGGAATGTCCTTTAGCACCCCCTCGGCGTTCGGGAAACGCCAGCTCCCGATCCTAGATGGAGCAGAGCTTCGGGAGAGAGATGTTTGCTCCACATCCATTCCATCCTTGAACTCTCCTGGACAAAACAATTTGGTGGTATTACAGGCCTTTTTATCACCATCCAAGAATACGAACTATTCCATTTTGGCCCTGGTAGACTGCGGAGCTATGGGAATATTCATTGATCATGAGTGGGTTGCTAAACATCAGATTCCCTACGAAACACGAAGCACCATGCAACCTGTGGAGGCTATCGACGGAAGACCCCTCACATCAGGACCCATAAGCCTACAGACCAAGGAGATCCAGCTTTCAATAAATCACCATCAAGAGCTGACCAGGTTTGACATTATTAAGTCAGCTCATTACCCCTTGGTATTGGGCATGCCCTGGTGACAGGAACACAACCCATATATCAACTGGTCTGCGGGTTCTCTATTCCTAGGCTCGGAGTTTTGCATGTCTCATTGTCTATCCCTAGAACCTCCATTAACACACAAAAGGAACCCACAAAGGAACAACAGACACCACTAATGGTATCCAATGTCATGCAAGTTCCTGAAGCCTACCAAGCTTATGCCGATGTGTTTTCGACTGCCATTGTCCAGGCCTTACCCCCACACAGACCTGAAGACTGCGCAATAGATACGGAACCCTCTGCAGTGATTCCCTTCGGCAGGATGTTCATTCTTTCCGAACCCGAGAAGAAGGCCCTAAGAGAATACCTGGATACCAACCTTGAAAATGGCACCATAAGACCTTCGAAATCTCCTGCTGGTGCTTCTCTATTCTTTGTTCCCAAGAAGGATACCAAGGAACTCAGACCCTGCCTTGATTATCGCGGACTAAATCAATGCACCCTCAAGGATCGGTACCCGTTACCCCAGATTTCGGATATCTTGGAAGCCATGAGAGGCGCAGTGATATTCACCAAGTTGGATCTCAGGGGCGCCTATCATTTGATCCGTGTCAGGGAAGGGGACGAATGGAAAACCGCCTTCAGAACCCCCTTTGGCCATTTTGAGTATCTAGTCATGCCATTCGGATTGGCTAACGCCCCGGCAATTTTCCAACACTTTATGGATAGGGTGTTTTCTGACATGCTGTTTCTCTTTGTTATTGTATATCTGGATGACATACTGATCTTCTCCAAGGATCCTATACAACAT
This sequence comes from Ambystoma mexicanum, assembly GCF_040938575.1. Classification (NCBI taxonomy): domain Eukaryota; kingdom Metazoa; phylum Chordata; class Amphibia; order Caudata; family Ambystomatidae; genus Ambystoma; species Ambystoma mexicanum. Next base: position 171,845,830 of record NC_090941.1, on the reverse strand, counting down.
GAAGAGCACGTGAAGGCAGTTTTGCAGAGACTTTGAGATCATAAACTCCTGGCCAAACCTGAAAAATGCTTGTTTCATGTGACCTCCGTTCATTACCTAGGGTTTATTCTTACCCCAGAAGGAATTGGTATGGACCCTTCAAAGGTAAAAGCCATATTGACCTGGCCTGCTCCTACTTCCGTGAAACAAATTCAATCTTTCCTGGGACTTGCCAATTTCTACCGGAAATTCATATCTAATTTCTCCGAGATAGTACAACCGATTGTTGCTCTCCTGAAGAAAGACACTCCTTTCCTCTGATTAACACAACAAGATATGGCGTTCCGGCGTTTAAAGGCAGAGGTTACGCAAGCTCCTATCTTGGCTCAACCCGATACTAGCCGTCCTTTCCTGGTAGAAACGGACGTTTCAAATTATGCCATTGGCGCAGTCCTGAAACAAGAATTAGGAGATAAACTGGAACACCCAATTGCTTACCTCTCACGAACCCTGACTCCTAGTGAAACACATTATTCAGTCCTGGAAAAAGAATTGTTAGCCATTCGCCAAGCCTTCACTGAATGGCGAAATCTACTTCTGGGAGCTAAACATCCAGTTCAGGTCCGTACGGACCACCGGAACCTCCAGGTTCTACAGTCTTTGGAGTGTAGGAACAGTCGTCAGGCACGTTGGGCATATTTCTTCACCCAGTACCAGTTCCATATCACTCATGTTCCTGGATCACAAAACCTGATTGCCGACGCATTATGTCGACGACTTAACTACGAGCCCACTGAAGACAAGGCATATCCTCAGATGCTTTCCCCCACGATCTTTGTGGCCCAGGCAGTCAACCTCCTCGAAAAGAATCCAAGCCCAAACCCAATCCTCTGGTCTGTGGAAGGACAAATCCAAAAGAAATCTTTGGAATGTAAAGGTCCGGGAAGGTTATTTGTTCAAAGACAATGTGTTGGTCATCCCTACAAAAAGACTACAGCAGAGAATAATGAATCTCTGTCACGATACCCTACACTCCGGACATCGTGGTGTCACCAATACCCTCCGTCTGATACAAAGGCAATTCTGGTGGCCTAGGATGAGACCTGACGTACGGCAGTACATTCAATCCTGTGTTGTCTGCAGCCAAAATAAACACAATAACAAGAAACCAGCAGGCCTTCTACTACAACCTACATTGCCAACTAGGCTTTGGGAGATTATCGCTACAGACTTCATTGTGGAACTGCCACCTTCCCGTGGGTATACCACCATCATGGTTACCATAGACTTGTTCACTCATATGGCTCATTTTACGCCCCTGCGTAAATTACCATCTTCTTCCGAACTAGCAGGAATCTTCCTGGAACACATATTCGGTTTGCATGGACTCCCTTCCAAGATCATTTCGGACCGCGGACCTCAATACATCTCACAATTCTGGAAACATCTCTGTCAATGCTTAGGGATCCAACGTGCCCTTTCGTCAGGTTACCACCCTCAAACCAACGGAATCACAGAACGTGTCAATCAAACCCTGGAACAGTATCTTCGATGCTTCGCCACCAATGTCCAGGATGACTGGTCGCTCCTGATACCCGTGGCTGAATTCGCTTACAATAATTCTGACCATTCGGCACGTATGATCAGCCCCTTTTAGTGCAGTCAAGGATTTCATCCGTCGGTCCTGCCTTCTGTTCTTCCTCAACCTACACCAGTACCTACAGTTGACTCCTGGATCGAAACCCTTGTCAACATACATAAAGAAGCCAAGGAATTTTTGCAGAAGGCCAGAAAACAGACTAAGAAATATGCAGATTCAGAAGAAGACCTGGGCCTTCTTATGCAGTCGGTGATCAGGTCTGGTTGTCCTCAAAATTACTACCCCAACATCTACGGCCTAGTAAACTGGCCCCTCGGTACTATGGTCCATTTTCCATTAAAGAAATTATAAATCCTGTTTCTTATCGGATCAAATTGCCTGAATCCTGGAAGAAGATACACCCAGTCTTTCACACAACTTTACTGAAACCCCACTATCCATCCTCCCAAAAACCCTCCAGACCTCCTCCTATACTGGTCGATGACCAATTGGAATATGAGGTATCTCGGATTTGTGATTCCCGGTATAGAAGGGGCCAGCTTCAATACCTGGTTGAATGGAAAGGATATCCTCCTAGCGAAAGAACCTGGGAACCTCTCTCAAACATCAAGGCCCCACGGCTGCTCAGAAGGTTCCACCTAATCCACCCGGGCAAACCAGGAGGGAAGGGTCTTCGGAGGAGGCATGCTGTCATGAATCGCAGGGTGCGGCCCTTTTGGGCCTCATGGTCCCTGTCACAACGGGCTTATACACATTAATACTTCCAATATGGCCGTCCAACGCATTCCCTTCTCGCTCCATGCGTTGGACGTAACCCATCTCTATTTCTAGACCACGCCTTCCACGGCTCTGCGCGTCTCAATGCTATTGCGAAGTAGCGACCAGACGTGTGCTCGTAGCTCGCGGTTGTTCTCCTTTCCACTCCGCTTTCCCTTCCTTGAACCCCCCCCCCTTCTTCTTACCTCCTGGATTCGAGTTCTAGCGAACTTACTTTGCCTCCTGGATTCCTGGATTCGGCCTCCTGGAAAACTGAATGCATTCTGGAATAAGCAGAGACACGGGCCGCCTTCTTCAAAACCCGTTCCATCCGAAAGAAGGCAGCATCCAAGGACGCCGGTAAAGAACGGATTCAGGTGAGAAGGGGGGAACTCCTTGACAGCTGCAGTCAAGTCTTTGGTTAACGATTTTGAAAAGGTGGATGCAGAAGTTGAAAGACAATGTTAAGAGAGAGGGGCGGCCAACCCAACAGGTAGGTAAAGGATTTAAAACGCCTTTAGTGCTACCGCGAAGAAAGGGCGGCCTGGCGGAACAATGTACCTTTAAAATGAAGAAGTGGCTCCTGCGGTGGCGGTTGTTCCTGGTAGTTCCTGCAGTTCGGGTGATCCAGCAGAGGAAGAGAGGCTCTCGTCGTGGAGGAAGGTTCGAGTTACTGCACTACCCAGGGATGAAACCAGCCGCGGTGCTGCCCGACGAATAAAAGGTACGCTCCTTTAAATCGCAGTCCGGGTGGACTGGTGCCTGGTTATCCGGCCTCCGAGTACAGGGTACGGAAGATTCGACCAAGGCAAGTACAGGAAGGTGATTGGCAAACTAGTTGGCCCCACCAGCTCAAGGGAAGAAGGCTCTTGCAGGTGAAGATCTTCACTCGTCATGTGGAGAAAAGTGCAAAAAGATCCCCATTCATACAGCCTAGCTGTCACTCACATAGTGGAGTGGTCATCTTGGCGGGAGACCCTCCAGCCTATCAGGATAGAGTGGGACATGGGTTGCGGTTGTTCCTGGTAGTTCCTGCAGTTCGGGTGATCCAGCAGAGGAAGAGAGGCTCTCGTCGTGGAGGAAGGTTCGAATTACTGCACTACCCAGAAACTTTTGAGATAGGGACTGTACGGTACCCCCTCGAAAATGAACATAAGGGAAAAACTATTAACCCTTCCCAGTACCTCCATAGTAAAATGGTTTGTACTGGTTTAGTTCATAAAAATTGACTAGTAAAGTCAATTGGGACTTTACATGCCCTGGGAGACAGTAGTCAGTGCCAGGGTATGGAGTCTATGTTTGGGGATCGCTAAGACACCCCTCTATCACTGCACGGAAGATGGTTCCTATTGTATGGGAGGATAGGTCTATAGGACCCCCTACCCGTCATGCCCCACCTCCGTGAGGTTCGTGGCTCGTCAGCGGCCCCCCATGCACCTGTGCTCGGGTGGCAGGGTGGCTGCTGATCGACACACAGGGCCAATCGACTTGTACTGTAATATACCATGGACACCATTTTGAAAGCACCAAGACTCCATTTTAGATATAAACGACCAAAACCTCAGTGACACAGACTGCCTGCGAGGGCTGCAGCTTGGCCCCCGCTCACTGCGCGTAAGGAGCCGCGCACTCCCCCTGCGCCTCCACCCCATGGCAGATCTGCTAAAGGCACGTTCTCAGGAGCAACCAGACACGACCGAGTATCAGAACAAAGAAACACTGTATCATTTACCTTCCACAGTACATCACTGTCCCAGGAGTGACCTGACTCGTGGTTTGAGTCTGGAAAATAACAAGAACCATCCCAATCGAACAGGCCTCGACCTAGCATCTAACCCCTAACAGTTGAAATGTATGGTGTCCATAACCTTCCTGTAAGAACCCCTGCCCACATTCCTCCAGATGAAGTGTTAACTACATACCAAAGCCCATCGATTCACAGTGTTGTTTGTAAATTATAATGCAGGTTTTGGGAAGGGACGAAGCTTATAACGCTGATAAAGCAAAAGTGACCTCAGTCCATTGTAAAATACCATGTGCCTTGAAGACTTAATGAAAGGGCTTGATAGAGCCCCACCTAACGCTAACCAATGATGCTGCTAGTGTACAAAGGAAGGCGGAAAAAGCATTACTAAGTATATTTGTGTGTAATATAGTGAAACGCATGTAAAGCTGATATAATCGAAAATGCAAATGCACGATTGTTTGTTTGTTTATTTATTTATTTATTTGTTTTATTTATATATGTTATTTTTATTTATTGTATATGAACGTATTGCTTCTATGCTCCTGAGTACACGATCCAACCTGATGCTACCTCACGTGTTATCTATCTGTTGCCTTCTGAATTACCAATATGCGTTCAACTGATGTTATGTAATGGATGTGCCACTGCCAAATTCTTATAGCTATATATGAAGAAGTGAACGAATGTATAAACAATAGAAATTTGTAATCATCCTAATGCTACTAACTTTACTAACTGTTCCCTTGTATGCTATATTGTGCAGCCCAGGCACAGAGAATCGCGTAAAGCCACAAGGCCATCTCCCCCTCCTCCCGCCAAGGTCCACCAGGGCTTGCTGGTGCACGAGCAGCACAGCCTCATCTCCCCTCATTTTGCTGGACCCACTTCAAGTATTCACCTCCCCCATGTCCGAGGCCGCCATAGTCGGCCAAATTAATTATTTACAACCTGGTCCTAAACCCCACCGCCTCAAGGGGCCAGAGGTGTGCCCTCGCTGATCCAATAGTACTCCAGTTCACCCCAAGTTAATGAGCCTTGGAGATAGATATTCAACTCTGTACTAACATACCATAAAGTAATTCTTCACTACATCTAACAGAACAGAGCGACAAGACAGCTCACCTCATGCCCTCAGACCAGACACCCCGACTTATAACACCGGGCAACAGGTCAAAAGTATTAGTGCCCTGATGTATTGGTGAAGCTTCACATTGCATGCTATTCCTCCGGTCTCCTATTATTTCTTAGAGTAACAAATTGTAGGATTTACAGGACAACTGGAATTGTCTAAAGGATGAGTGTCTGTGTGTGTGTGGCCACAAGGGCAAAATGTTAGTGCAACCATCAATCATCGACACAGACCGCACCTGGCATGGCAGCTCCACCCCGACGAGCCCAGCTGACCCATCCACCCCACGTTGGCACCGCGCAGATGTCAACCAATCCTGGAGCGGCTCATCATTGTATTGCCTATAGTTTAGTCGATGCCACCCAATCCCTGAGACTATGTGCCCCCTATAGCGTGTAGGATTTGTGACGTGGTTTTGTAATAAATATGACTGTCTTTGCTATTGTCAGACAGAGCGCTCTCGGAGCTTACAGAGTCCTTTGCATGCCCTATTTTGCTTACATAAACCTCCTTTTCCATCACCCGCACTTGGTCCTGGTCTCATTCCCATCTGGGGTGTGTCCTTATTTGCCTCCTATTAACAGGGAGAGAACTGCCTTTTGGGGACGCTTGCTTTCAGTGGTGACCCCGAAGGCATGATTTGATTTTTGCTGTCCCCTCTGGCACGAGAAATTCTGGGCGGCAGTGGAGACGCACTGTGCGCCCGCTCAAGAGAGCTGCCCACCTAAGGCAACTGGTACGCTTAGACGTGCACACGCAGTAGGCCAAAGGGCACGGGTCCCGTTCCAAAAAACCCTTTAGTACCGCTCGCCAAAGCCAGGGATGGCCATTGAATGCGAGGCAGCGCCGCCTGGACGAACCCAGTCCGGAGAATCTCGAATCAAGACGGACATGATCATAAAAGGAGAAGGGGAGGGGGTCAGAGTATACAAGGTCAGTTAAGGGATATTTTCAACTGCTGTTACTATCTTCTTTTCTTTGCATATGGCCATTAGGACAAAAGGTAAAATAAGGGCAGATAAAGACGGGAACTTAGCTCTGTAAAGGGGTAGAAGGCGGCGCCGCGTAGTACTATCTCGACTAGTACTGGGAATACGTGGACAGTGGAAAATAAAATAGAGGTGTCTGAAAATAGGGAGACACGGTGTATACATTAGAAACTGCTTTTTCCTTCTTTTCTAACCAGGGTGCCTTAATACTAGAATAAGTACCATAATTCATAAGGGCGCGGTAAAAATATTGGCTGTAGGTTATAAGGCCTTGTTAAAGACAGAAGTGCAGGGCAAGAAAAGGGAAGGTCATTGTAATATGTTGTATGTTAAAAGTTTGTTAAATGTCTGTTCTATGTTGCATATGCTAAGTTAATAGTGTTTTAGAGAATTATAAAGAGTAGTGTTGAATTAGTAACATTGCATAGTTCTGTGGTATGGTCATTGTAAGTGTGACCCAGTAAGATTTCGAACACAGTAATATTGTGAGCAAGCCCGTTTTTATACATACACAAACTGGTAGCGATAAGAGATACATACACACGTAAGGAACAGTGACAAATACAAGTAGTACAGAAAGGTGAACACAGAGAGTACAATATGGGGGCGGAAACACCCCTGGCCCACATCTGCAAAAATGTACATGATTATGCAGAACGTATAAACAAATACCATGACCAGTGGGTCACAGAATTAAAAGGAGAGGGACTTCCCCAAGTATGGCCAGAAGGGAGATCATTTGATAAGAGTGTCTTGGATATGGTAGCCACGTGCATATTCATAAAATACAAAGGAAAACAATTTCATAATAGAAGAGAGATATTAGATCTGTGGAGGCTATTGGAAGAAGTGCCTCCACTCAAAAAGAAAGACAAAACACCCGACCAGCCCTCCACCACTAACACTCCCTTACCAGCACATGAAAATGAGGGTAAAAGTAAGGGGAAAAGAGGGTCAATAGAGGTGATACGATTGTACCCCCTACTAAACAAACCAGTGCCAGTAGAAGGGTACAGTGATCCCACATATGGTCCCACTGCTGCCCCTACGGCGGCCCCACGGCCAACTGCACCACCACCCTATGAAGAAGATCTAGACTCCAGGCTCACAATGGCCAGAGATGAGTTATCTAGAATAAGAAATATATGTGAACAGAGTGGAACAAGCGTCGCAAGAACAGAACAGACACCTAGGGCACAGACACTCGATAGGTCATCGGAAGAAGGGTGGAAGAAAGGGGAAATACTATTTAGGATTCAGGAAGAACCAACTCGGATAATAGAACTGGGTCGACAAGAACTGGAAGAAAACACAGGTGAGGAGGCAATGGCCACCGGGGTAATGGAAGATCTGTGGTGTGATATTGAGGATGAAGAACAGGAAAGTGGAAGGTTGGGTGTGGTGGCAGGAGGGAGATCAGGAAGAGGTGATTAGACACCCCTGGGAAGAACCATAGAAGAGGAATGGACGGGGAGGTTAAGGAGTAGAATGGGAAGGATGGCCACGTTAGGGAGGAAAGGATTGAAGGTGAGTACAGGCAAGATGACAAAGAGTAAACTACAACTCCCAATGATACATAGAGGAGGTGGGAGGCCAAATTGCATACCCTGGGCCCAGATGGACGAAGCTAATTTGTTAAAATCTTTGCCTCCGCTATCAGGGGGGCAAGTAAGTGGATATATGCATTTGAGAAGCATACCGCGGGAGTGCCATTAGCAGTAGGGGATGTGAAAAGCTTACTGGTGTCGGCAGTAGGTGATCAAGCAGATAGAGTGTGGGCAAAGGCTGGATTCCCAGGAATAACACTAGGTTGTGACCGCCATGATGGAGCTTCTTTTAACACAGTGCGCGCAAGAGTATGGGATGCATTGAGAGAAACATTTCCAGACACACCAGATTTACAGTCAGTAATGCAATGCACCATGAATGAGGGGGAGGATGCTATGGATTTCATTTTTCGGGTGCAGGAGATGTGGAGAGCCGAGATGGGTACGCCCTGGGACCAGTCAACATCCCTATTTTATTTTATAATAAAGAGAGGGCTCCCAAAAGAAGTGCAGAACGCACTCGACAAAATAGCAGGGATCGAAGCAAAGGATGGCCAGAAATTCAAAGCATATTAGTACACCACTGCAAAAGAATAAAGGAGAGGGAAAAATAAATTGTACAACAAAGGTTGGCAGATGAGGCGAAGTTAGTACTAACAAAGCTGGTGAAGGTCGCCGCAGCTATAGCAGTACTACCCCAAGACAGGGAGGAGGAGGAGGAGGAGGGACTGGTAGCAATATAGGGGAGGATGGCAGCAAATTGGGCAGGGAACGTACAGACACAGTGGAATGGACAAGAGCAGTACGGAGGTCCGCAGTGGCAGGTGTGGGCCCCCCACGGAGGACAAGGTGGGTACAGAGGACGCAGAGGGGGTGGTCCAGGGTATGGGGGAAATGGCAGGTATGCAGGGCCAGGTCCTAAAGGAGGACAAGGGAATTGCTGGAATTGTGGTAGGTGGGGACATTTCTCACGGGAATGCAGAAGTAGAGAAAATAATATGTACCAAGGAGATCAACCCTATGGCCATCCACACCCGGGAAGCCCATATGGATTACCCAGGGGAGGGGCACAAGGACAACCAGAGCAAGAGTATGTACAGCAACGACGGGAACACCCTCATAACGTACAACAGCACCCGCAAAGCCATGAGCATATGTCATACACATAGGGCAACCCTTTCTCCACAAGATCTAACGGCGCGCCTGCACCGAACGGTGGAGTGGCAGTGGTATCAGGTAATGTCTTCAGCCAAGGGGGGAATACGAGACACCCAGCATAGGACAGCCCACAGAGAGCAATTGAGTGTCCTGTACTATCTACGACCTACAATGCAGCAGAGGAACCATTGATAGAGGTGCAGATAGGGAATAAACAGTTCATATTTATGGTGGACTCGTGAGCTGAAAAATCATGTTTACGTGAAGGCCGGTTTCCGTTATCTAATCGTAAATTGGAGATGCAGGGGTTCTCTGGGGCTGTTGTCGAAGTTCCTTATACAGAAGATTTAGATGTCACTGTGGGGGGTAAGACAGTGAGGCACCCCGACTGTACTATGAACAATCCCCGATTAACTTACTGGGAAGGGATCTCCTCAGTAAGCTCAATATGACCATCTCATTTACAGAGAGAGAGATAGTTTGTTCAACTCCAGGAATCTGCCCTATGCACATAATGCTGGTGGTACATGCGCGAGCAACAGCACCAGAAGTGCGCGGCATACGGGTAGATCCTGATGTGTTCATTCAAGGGCTAAAAACATTGGCACGGGTGGTCCCGGAGTTGAAAAAGCTAGAATGGAGGGTACCCGCAGAGTTCATCTTCCGACCAATAGCCCGCCCAGAAATTGTGCCCGGGACAGTGATGTCCTTAGACTTGCATGCGGTTCAGATCTCAGCCAAAAGAATAGTCGTCATTGCCATGGATATACATGGCTATGAGTGGCGCACGGTATTGCGCATCAATGCTGACATTGCATTGCAAGATCTGTCGGATGAGGACCTTTTCTCAGACTCAGAAAGTGATGGTGAGATAATTATGGAAATAGCCATACCTTGTGATATCATGATACAGGAAAGACAAGTGCCTGTACAACTGATGGCAGTGGTAGGAGCACCTCCTTCCTTTTTTGATGATGACATGAAATCAGTGCCTAATAATTTGTGGACCACAGGCCCCCTTGACGTAGGAATGTTGCATGGAGTCACACCTGTTAAAATAAAACTCAAACCTGGGGCCATTCTACCAAGGGTAAAACAGTACCCCCGATTCTGAGAAGCAGAGGAAGGGATAAAAGAAACGATCAGTTCATTATTGGCCCAAGGAATAATAGTGCCCCCAAACTCGCCATGTAATTTGTGCAGTTACCCGATCAAGAAAGCAAAAGGAGGGGTGTGGAGGATGATCCAAGACCTACGCCCTCTCAATGACGTCATTCAAAAGGAATTCCCTTTTGGTCCCTAACCCAGCATCCATCCTGTGCAGTATCCCAAAAAAGGCATCACATTTCACCCTTGTGGATTTGAAAAACTCCTTCTTCTCTATTCCACTTGCAGAAGAGTGCAGATACCTAACCGCATTTAAGTTGGGGGGGAAAGAGATACCAACATTGCAGGCTACCCCAGGGGTACTGTGAAAGCCCCAGTATATTCAACCGCATTCTACATGAAGACCTAGGGAGTATGACAGCGGAGAGCACAATCATTCAATACGTAGATGACTTACTCATCTGCGCAAAAAATGAGGAAGAATGTAGAAAAAACTCCATTGCCCTCTTGACATTGCTGGCCCATAAAGGCTACAAGGTCGACAGAGGAAAACTACAGTACTACCAACGAGAGGTGTTGTATTTGGGACAACTAATCTCACAAGATGGCAAGAAAATAATTCCAGACAGAGTAGCTGCCATCACAGCAGTAAAACGGCCAAACACAGTGAAAGAAATGCAAAAATGTCTCGCCATGTGTAATTACTGCCAAGCATGGATCTTAGATTGTGCAGCATAAACGAGACCATTATTGCAGGCGCTCAAAGAGGCCCAACGAGAAAACACAGAAATACAATGTTCTGCAGAACTGGGAGATGCATTCACATCACTCAAGGAGTTAATCTCGAGCGCACCCATGCTCGCGAACCCAGATTACGAACGCAAGTTTTACCTATTCTCCCACTGTAAGGGGATCCTCATCACAGCAGTACTGACATAAAAAACGTCCTTAGGACACAAGCCCCTTGCCTACTATAGTGGCACACTAGACGCAGTAATGCAGGGACACTTCGCTTGGGAGCAATCTCTCGCAGCCGCAGCGTTCGCCATTGAAAAAAGTGCAACAATAGTGATGGGATGCTCCGTGACATTATTTGTGGAACACTCCCTGTTTGCCATCTTAGAAAGATCAAAAAGCACACTCACAACACAAAGAGCCACTGCATATGAAATAATACTATCTAGTACAAACATACATGTAGTTAGATGTAAGACCGTAAATCCTGCACGATTCATTTCAGAACCATGTACATTAGAAGACATGCAGGCACACGACTGTGCAATTTACAAGGAGGAGGAGGGAGAAAGCACAGAGGTGAGCGAAAATGCATTAAACGAAGGAGAGGTCTTCTTCATAGACGGATCCGCATCAATAAACCCTGACACAGGAGAAAAACATGTAGGGGTAGCCGTAGTGAGGATGGAAGAAGGTGAGTATGAAGTAATAGTACAGCATCGCTTGTCAGCCCATTACTCAGCCCAAGCAGCAGAACTCATAGCACTCATTGAAGCATTATATGCAGCAAAAAGGTGCGCAGTCACCATCTACACAGACTCAGCTTATATGACCACTACAGTACACGGCGGATTAGCAAGGTGGGGATGAAGAGGGTTCCACAGAGCGGATGGGTCACCAGTACAACATGCAGAATTCTTAAAAGAACTCATTGAGGCTCTAAAGGAGCCCACCATGGTAGCCATAGTGAACTGCCAGGCCCATACTACTAACACAGATTTTATCTCTCTGAGAAACGCAGCAGCGGACGCTGCAGCCAAGGAAGCCTCCTATCTAGTGAAAGAATGAATAGGTGAGTACCTAATGCACCAACGAGTAGAGGAAGAGCTCCCAGACGGATACAACACCATGCCCGTGTCACAAATACTAGAGTTACAGGAAGGAGCAAGTGAGGAAGATAAAAGGCTGTGGAAAAAGAGGGGATGTAGCCAGTCAGCAACAGATCTTTTATGGCGTCCAAATAACACAGGTAAGGTAGTAATGCCGGTCAAGCTGTTAGAAATAGCATTCCAACAACTGCACTTCCCAGCACACAATTTATTTATTTTATTTATTTATTCGCATTTGTTTAGCGCACAGGCAGCCCAGAGGGCATTGTGGCGCTTGTTACAGATATGAAAATGACTTGTTGTACATACAGTGAAGTCATTACTTAGTTGCAAGAGAAGAATAGTAGTTACAGGAGAGGAGGAGAAGAGAGGAAAGGAGGAGGAGAGAGTAAACGACACGAAGGAAGAGGAATTAGTTAAACAAGGGGGTTTTCAGTTTTTTTCGGAAGGCAGTGAGAAAGGTTTCTGCTCTGAGCGTGCTAGGTAGTGCGTTCCATAGCTTAGGGGCAATGTAGGGGAATCTTATTCCACCTGCTCTAGCTCGTTTGATGCGTGGGACCCGTAAGTTGGTTGGTGTGGCATTGCCTAGTTGGTCTGGTGGAGTGAGATCTGGCTAGCGTATCAGACAGGTATGAGGGTGCAGACAGGTTGATACATTTGTGTGCGGTGGTAAGTATTTTGAATGTAATGCGCTCTTTGACAGGTAGTCAGTGTGCTGCCTTTCTGGCTTGCGCGATGTGGTCCCTTTTTGGTATATTGAGAGCTGCTCTTAGTGCATTATTCTGTGTTGTTTGGAGTTTATTGAGATTGGAGGTGCCAGCCAATAGCACATTACAATAATCTAGTTTGGCTCCAATGGTGGCTCTGGCAATAGAAAGGCAATTATCTTTAGTTAGGAAAGGTTTGATGGCATTAATGAGCTTAGTGCTCAGGGCGGAGGCAGAAACAATGGAGTTGACTTGCTTGCCCATGGAGAGTGAGGCGTCAATGTGGACTCCTAGTGTTTTAACAGAAGGTAGAACTGGGATGACACAGTTGTCTATGCAGAAGTTGGTGTAGAGTGGGTCGAGGTTCGTGAGAGTGGATTTTTGATCAAGGATGAGAATTTCGGTCTTATCTCCGTTAAGACATAGGCCGTTCATGGCCATCTGTGCTTGGATGGTGGCGTATATATTCTGAGGGTGGCTGCGTCCTGATGGTAGAGTCCTGTGAGCGGGAGGAGTACTTGGGTATCGTCAGCGTAGTTGGTGTATGTGATCCCAAGTGCGTCCAGTTTATCAAAGAGAGGTTTGGTAAAAAGATTATAGAGGGTAGGAGCCGTACATGAGCCCTGAGGGACTCCATACCTGATGGTAGTAGGCTCTGCGTTAGCTATATTGGAAAACACTTTCATCACTCTTCCTTCGAGGAAGGAGGTGATCCAGTCTGTGGCTTGTTTGGAGAAATGTGCGGCCTGAGTGAGATGGTTCGTGAGGATGGCATGATCGACTAAATCAAATGCCGCCGAGAGGTCTAGGAGGAGCAGAAGGGCCGGCTTGCCTTTATCTAAAATTAGGGTCATTTGGTTCTTCAGATCTAGTAAAGCGGTTTCAGTGCCATGACCTTTGCGGAATCCGGACTGCCTTTTACCTAGGACAGCGTTGTTTTCCAGGTAGGACTGTATCTGCATGTGTGCAGCTTTATCTAAGATTTTTAGAAGAAATGGAACCGTTGTAATGGGACGGTAGTTGTTGGGTTGGGCAGGGTCCAGGGTTGGTTTCTTTAAGAGCGGGCGCATCCACGCCTCTTTAAGGCTGTCAGGGACTTTGCCCGTCTTGATGATCGGTGTGAGGGGTGCCGCACACTCTTTAATGATGTTGGGGGGGCATATATCGCCTTTACATTGAGATGGTTTGAGCTGTTTGAGGATGTGGAGAGCATCTGATTCGGTGATTGGAGAAAAATTGAATTTGGAGGTGTGCTTATCTTTAGCGGTATTGACGGAGAGGGTCTGTTTGGGATGCAGAGCCTTGAAGTGTTCTGCTATTTTATTTTGAAGAAGGTCTATTTTGTTTAGCATCGCTGTTTGGATGCTATTGCACCAGGCTTCATCCTTAACAATCTCATCTGTATAGATTGGGGGGACGGTGAGCTCTTTAAAGATGGTGAAAAGCTCTTTTGAGTGGGAGCTGGCTTCCAAGATACGTTTATTGTAGGTTTCTGACTTCGCCTTAAATATGGCACTTTTGTATTTTTTGGAAATACAAAGAAAGTCTACTTTGGTGGCATCACAGGGATTGGCCTGCCATGTTTTGAGGGCTTGGCGCTTGCATTGGCGTAGATTTAATAAGTCCTCCGTGAACCATGAGTTGGAGCGAAACGATTTTTTTTCTTTTTTGTTTTCAAGAGGCGCTGCGGTGTTGATGGCATGGGTGTGGGTGCTTTGAAGATCTCTGCTAGAATGTTGGGGTCAGAGGAGAAAGGAGGTGCTAGGCAGGGGTTGTTGAGAAAGGGACGTATATTGTCTGCTGTACGTTTTTTGGCACTTCTGGCTAGCTTGGCCGGTGCGGGTATAGGTGGTTTGGAGTATAAGGATATGGGGATGCAGAATTGAAGGCAGTTGTGATCAGACCATGGAAGGGCTGTGTTGGAGTTGAGGGTGGAGCCACAGTTGTGATCTGCCACCCAATCCAAGATACGGCCTTTATTATGGGTCGGGGCAGTAACTATCTGAGTGAATCCTAGATCTGTGAGGTTTCTGGCGAGAGTGGTAGCTGCTTTGTCGAGTTTATCATTGTATCCAAGGTTTAGGTCTCCTAGAAGCAGTGTTTTGGAAGTTTGTTTGATATTTTTTCCAAGGAGATGGTTGACTATGCCTGTGAAGTTATTGACAGGGCCTGGGCGAAACAACACATTGCCGCAGAGATACAAGAAGACTGGTTTGTGCCCGGCCTACAGGAACATATATCAAAATTGGCAATGGAGTGTACAACATGTCAAATATACAATTCAGTAATGACCCTAAGAACACTGCGAGGAACAATACCCAAACCTTTAGGGCCTTTCAGAGAACTGCATATTGACTATGCAGATATGGGAGAAAGGTGCAATGGTGCGAGGTACATGATAGTGGTAGTTTGTCCATTTTCCAGATGGGTCGAGGCAGGGCCCTGTGCACGTCCAGATGCCAAGTGCGCTGCAAAGTTGCTAGTGAGGGAAGTATTCCCACATTGGGGAATTTGCGACGCGATTCGCTCGGATAATGGCACACACTTTGTCAATGATCTCTTCAAAGAAGTTACAGCATTGTTAGGAATTAAACACAAACTGTGCTCGATTTATCATCCGCAAAGTAATAGCGTGGTCGAGAAGATCAACAGCCTCCTGAAGGGAAGGTTGTCAAAACTGTGTTTCTCCCTCAAAAGAAACTGGGTGTATTGCTTGCTTCTGGCCTTGTTCGAGCTGAGAAATCAGCCCAGCAAGGACGACCATCTGTCACTGCACGGGATTGTGACTGGAAGGCGCATGCACACAGCACACTCTCCACTCCGCAGACACTCGATGCCCACAGAAGCGCTACAATATTGGGGGAAGAGTTTAATGACTATCTGACAAAACTCACTAGAGCAGTTTATATGATAGCAAGACAACTTGCACCACCATTTACACAAGAGGGAGGAAATTAGGCTGTACACTTGATAGAAGAAAACCCTCAAGTCCAGTTAATGCCAGGTGAGATGGTCTATGTGAGGAGCTTCGTACGTAGGTGGAATGCCCCAAGATTTCATGTCCCTTATGAGGTGGTATTTTGCACATCGACTGCAGTAAAAGTGAAGGGCCTGAGATATTGGATACATTTAACAGACGTACACAAAGCATATGACAGTGTGAGAGAAGAACAGGAAGAAGAAGTACAGAGCACAGCAGAAGTGTCACAATAGAAAACAGGACCATAAATATATATGTTATACTTAGGTATAAGATGCTGCATGGTAACAGGAAAAGGTATTGGAGTACATTATTTTTGTAGAAGTTGAAAAATGTAAATGAGTTTGAACTATAAATATTGAAATGTCTCTTTTCTCTTTCTCTCTCTTTTTCTCTCTCCCTCTCCTTCTCTCTCTCTTTCCCTTTCGATTATACAGTAAAATAACGAATAACTGTTTGAGTATGCTTAATGCACTTTTATGTTTTAATATATAGGAGGAACCATGGCAACTAACGGGCAGCCCGCAATGAATAACATTAGGGCAGTTAGAAATGTAAATAATGCATTTGACCTACGTAGATATTCGTATGAATGTGGCCTGTTTGTGTGCGCTGTTCTATTTTTTGTCATTATTTTTGGTCTGGTCTTTTACTGGTTCCTGGCATTCATCTCTATCGAGATGAATGAGGGGGGAGTGAATAGAACTAATAGGGGGAATGGAACCAGAATGGTAAAGGAAGGGGCTTATATGATATGGGATGGATTGGAGCTTATATGGGGCTATGATACAAACCCTACCCATGTACAGCCTCCAAATGACACCAACAACATATTAGCCACAAGCCCAGCTCCACCCTCAAATGCCTCAGAATATGATGTTTATGGTTTAAATGATCGTAACCCTTCCGTTATATCATGGTTGTATGACACTACTGCCACAATGCCCACACCAGGAGATACCCCAACTGTAGAAAATAAACCACATGCACATAGTAAGGAATAAAATGTAGAAATGGCAGAGAGGTTTCTAGCACTATATGATGAATGGGAAAAGGGGGGGCGCGGGGAAAGAGGGGACGATGTCACAAGCGGCAAGAGAAGCGAAAAGCTACCTTAAAAGTAGTAGGAGAAGGAGGAAGGCGGGGAGGAAAAAATATGATGAATATTATGGCCTGGGATAAGACACAGTAGAAGACCCTAGGCATCCACATCAGTCAAATAAATGGTATGCAGACATGAGTTCCACTGCAAAACAGACAACTAACGAAAGTTGTTATGTCTGTTCCCTAATTCCCCACGCCTCAGGTACACCAAAAGTTCTGCTGCCTAAAGAATTGCCTCCTGCAGATGCCCAGTGTCTCCTTCATCTCACTCTGTGCAGAATTAAGAACACCTTCCAGGCACACAATGTCTCTTTTGAAATGCTGCAAAACGAAAAAACCTGCTACTCAAGAACTAAAGGAGTGATATGTTTAAAAGAACCATTCCTTGTGATCAAAGGGACATTATTTTCAGACTACAAATGGAAAGATGAAGTAATATCGGGTAAAGCTGAAGCGCTGCGAGGGCTGCCCGGAGGAAAATTGCAATGGATCGAGAAAACCTGTACACCAGTGTGGAAGGAACACATCACGAAATTAACCTGGGTGATCACTATAGAAAAACTGTTTAAACTGCAAAAAGAAATCTCATACAAACTGTGCTTCCAAGGCGAAGGGAAGAACATCATGGGTGCAAATAAGAACTGCAATCGGACATTCATTATCCCAGACATGAAGAAAGGAACAGCAGCACTCATGGACACTTACTGGGTCTGTGGCAAACAGGCGTACTTGCACCTCCCGCAATCCTGGAGGGGCACATGTTCTCTGGCAACGTTGCATTCAGCCTTGATGGTGATCCCGGAGAGCCATATTAATGGAGGAAAAGGAGGGCCAGCCGTCCATCGTGAACAAAATACAGAGCCAACAGAAGAACCACAATTGTATGCCGTGTCCCCGGGCAACGTGCAAGATGTGCTATCAAGACGCGGAGATCATCCAACTACATATCCAAAGCCTCCTCAGACCTATTGGCGCAGATCCCAGATAAATACCGGCTGTTCAATTCCACAGAAACATTCTTTGCCTCCCTCATCCCGAGTATCCAGGCGCGAGCAAATGCAAAATGGCTCCAGATTACACGCTGGGAGCTGATCCAGCTGGCCAACGACACTGAAGAAGGGTTCAACGTGATCAAGGTGGAGCTAAGGGCCCTGCGGTTAATGACAATGAAGAACAAGTATGTCTTAGACATGTTAACGGCGATGGATGGAGGTGTTTGCCGAAAAGTCGGGAGTGCATGTTGTACATTTGTAGCCTCTGAAGACGCAGATAATGGGACATTATCACATGTTATTGCGACGGTGCACAACCTGGGGTAACGAATGAGAAACAAAGGTGGAGCAGACGCCAGCACCTGGTTCAACAATCTTTTTTCCTGGGTACCATCATGGCTAGGACTGATGGTCAAAATGCTGATGCCCATCGTGGTATTTTTCTCCTGATTTTTTGCGTGTGCCAGCTGGGTCTTCGATGCTGCGCAAATGCAGTGCCAAATGGCGCAATGATGATGGTGACAATGGGCTACACTAGAAGAGTGGCACAGGTCATGCAAGAAGCACAAGTACAAACAGGTGAAGACCCAGAGCCCAATTATAGAATGGTGCCATTATACTACGATGGGGACATAGTAGATAAGTTATATCATACCACTATTAAGGAGCCTCGAGAACGAGAATGGTATACCGAGGTATGGGTGGACTTGGAAGGAGATGGGGAGATGTATCTACATGACCTGCACACCAGATGAATATGCGAGGAGTGGGGAGAGCCTCCGGGGAGTGTGTAGAGTGTGGATGCCAATAAAAGGCACGCCAGCCTGGGATGAGGCAGTTGCGAATGAGAAAGATCACCAGAGGTTGGGCGAGTTACAGTATTCGTTACTTAAGTAACGAAAGGGGGGAAATGTATGGGAGGATAGGTCTATAGGACCCCCTCCCCATCATGCCCCACCTCTGTGAGGTTCGTGGCTCATCAGCGCCCCCCATGCACCTGTGCTCGGTGGCAGGGTGGCTGCTGATCGACACACAGGGCCAATCGACTTGTACTGTAATATACCATGGACACCATTTTGAAAGCACCAAGACTCCATTTTAGATATAAACGACCAAAACCCCAGTGAAACAGCATGCCTGCGAGGGCTGCAGCTTGGCGCCCGCTCACTGCGCGCAGGGAGCCACGCACTCCCCCTGCGCCTTCACCCCATGGCAGATCCGCTAAAGGCCGTTCTCACGAGCAACCAGACACGACCGAGTATCAGAACAAAAACTGTATCATTTACCTTCTGCAGCACATCACTGTCCCCGGAGTGACCTGACTCGTGGTTTGAGTCTGGAAAATAACAAGAACCATCCCAATCTAACAGGCCTCGACCTAGCATCTAACCCCTAAAAGTTGAAATATATGGTGTCAATAACCTTCCTGTAAGAACCCCTGCACACATTCCCCCAGATGAATTGTTAACTACATACCAAAGCCCATCGATTCACAGGGCTGTTTGTAAATTATAATGCGGGTGTTGGGAAGGGACGAAGCTTATAACGCTGACAAAGCAAAAGTGACCTCAGTCCATTGTAAAATACCATGTGCCTTGAAGCCTTAATGAAAGGGCTTGATAGAGCCCCACCTAACGCTAACCAATGATTCTGCTAGTGTACAAAGGAAGGCGGAAAAAGCATTACTGAGAATATTTTTGTGTAATATAGTGAAACGCTTGTAAAGCTAATATAACCGAAAATGCAAATGCACGATTGTATATATGAACGTATTGCTTCTATGCTCCTGAGTACACGATCCAACCTGATGCTACCTCACGTGTTATCTATCTGTTGCCTTATGAATTACCAATATGCGTTCAACTGATGTTATGTAATGTATGTTCCACTGCCAAATTCTTATAGCTATATATGAAGAAGCGAACGAATGTATAAACAATAGAAATTTGTAATCATCCTAATGCTACTAACTTTACTAACTGTTCCCTCGTATGATATATTGTGCAGCCCAGGCACAGAGAATCGCGTAAAGCCACAAGGCCATCTCCCCCTCCTCCCGCCAAGGCCTGCCAGGGCTTGCTGGTGCACGAGCAGCACAGCCTCACCTCCCCTCATTTTGCTGGACCCGCTTCAAGTATTCACCTCCCCCATGTCCGAGGCCGCCATAGTCGGCCCAAATGAATTATTTACAACCTGGTCCTAAACCCCACCACCTCAAGGGGCCAGAGGTGTGCCCTTGCTGATCCAATAGTACTCCAGTTCACCCCAAGTTAATGGGCCTTGGAGATAGGTATTCAACCCTGTACTAACATACCATAAAGTAATTCTTCACCACATCTAACAGAACAGAGCGACAAGACAGCTCACCTCATGCCCTCAGACCAGAGACCCCGACTTGTAACACCCGGTCAACAGGTCAAAAGTATTAGTGCCCTGATGTATTGGTGAAGCTTCACATTGCATACTATTCCTCTGGTCTCCTATTATTTCTTAGAGTAACACATTTTAGGATTTACAGGACAACTGGAATTGTCTAAAGGATGAGTGTCTGTGTGTGTGTGTGGCCACAAGGGCAAAATGTTCGTGCAACCATCAATCATCGACACAGACCGGGCCTGACATGGCAGCTCCACCCCGCCGAGCCCAGCTGACCCATCCACCCCACGTTGGCACCGCGCAGATGTCAACCAATCCTGAAGCGGCTCATCATTGTATCGTCTATAGTTTAGTCGATGCCACCCAATCCCTGAGACTATGTGCCCCCTATAGCGTGTAGGATTTGTGACGTGGTTTTGTAATAAATATGACTGTCTTTGCTATTGTCAGACAGAGCGCTCTCGGAGCTTGCAGAGTCCTTTGCATGCCCTATTTTGGTTACATAAACCTCCTTTTCCATCACCCGCACTTGGTCCTGGTCTCATTCCCATCTGGGGTGTGTCCTTATTTGCCTCTGAGAACTGGAGCTTGACAAAGGACTTTCTTCAGGCTTTCAAAGGCCTGATTGCACTCCTCATTCCATTTGACCTTTTTAGGGAATTTAGGAGAAGAGATTACATTGATATGATATGATATGATATGATAAGGGATTTGTAACGCGCCTATACACAAGTGTTTCAAGGCGCGACGAGGCAGGGGGGGGAACAAGGGGAGACAGACAACGATCTTACTAGGCCAGGTGTCATTCAGATCGCGCAACTGCAAGGGTAGAGGGGAAGGGAAAAGTGCATGGGGGAAAGGGAGAGGGGAAAGTGCAGTACAGGGTTATTAGCATACAGCATACAGGATAAATAACAAGGGCCAGCTGGTGGCAAGCGCGAGGTAAGTGCAGACAAGTGCTGGGAAGGGGGGCTGTATGGATACAGATACAGTCCCGTAGTGCAGGGGTTGCCATGGAGGCAGTGCAGGAGAGAGTGGCTGGGCCGAGAACGGTGAATGGCCCATTTGCAGATTCAGTGCAGTTTCAGTAATATTAGCAGGGGAGAGGGGGAGAGAAAGCGGAGGCAAAGAGGTTTAGCAGGTTTTGAGGTGCTTCCGGAACCAGAGGTGGTTCTCCTCAAGTTTCAGGGAGGTAGGAAGGCTGTTCCAGAGGGAGGCCCCTGCAGTGGAAAGAGATCTGCCCCCAACTCGTTGTTTGGAGAAGCGGCTGACCCTGAGGGAGTTGGAAGCGGATGAGCGAAGAGCTCGAGAAGGAAGATATTTAGGAAGAGAGAGTTGAAGGTATTTTGGCCCAAGGCCCCAGACGGCGTTGTGGACAATGCAGAGGGTTTTGAACTTGATCCTCGCAGTCACTGGGAGCCAGTGTAGTGATTTCAGTCCTGGAGAGATACGGTCCCTGGGCCTGAGGCCAAGGACAAGTCTTGCAGTCCTGTTCTGGATGAGTTGCAAAGGGCGGAGAGTAGAGGCGGGCAGATTAAGATAGAGGCTGTTACAGTAGTCCAGCTTAGAGAGAACCAGGGCTCTAGAGACAGTGAGCTTCTGGGGGAAGGAGAGGAAAGGAAGGATACCTCTGAGGAGGTGTAGCTGGTAGTATGACTTCTTAGATACGTCAGATATGTGAGGAGAGAAGGAGAGTGTGGAGTCGAAGATGACCCCAAGGTTTTTTGCCTTGCATGTAGGAACAGGAAGAGGGCCCAGAGAGGCCGGCCAGAGAGCAGCAGGGAAGGAGGGAGTGGAAGTGCCGATGAGTAGAATCTCAGTCTTACTGGCATTAAGGCAGAAGTCGTTGGTGGCACACCATTCCTGGATAGCAGAAAGACAGTCAGAGATGAGGGAAGGAGAAGAGGAGGCCGAGGGTAGCCTGAAAATGAGTTGGGTATCATCCGCATAGCACTGAAAGTAGGGGCAGAGAGCGGCGATGTGGTGGGCGAGAAGTGCCAGATACTGGTTGAACAGCCAGGGAGAGAGGTTAGATCCCTGGGGGACACCACAGGTAGAGAAGAAGATGTCAGAGAGGAAAGACCCCAGTTGGACCTTTCAGTGGAGAAGCTATGGATCGATAGTTCTCAATGAAATTCCTGTAATACCCAGTGAGGCCTAGGAAGGCTCTCACATGGGTTTGAGTAGAAGGGGTTGTCTAATTTTGCACAGCTTCAATCTTGCTGAGCAAAGGCCTTCTTTCACCACCTCCAACCTCATGCCCAAGGTAGACCACTTTACTCTGACCAATCTGGCATTTACTTGCCTTTATGGTCAGATGGGCCTGTTCCAGAGCCTGCAAAACATATCCTAGGTGGTCAACATGTTCTTTCCAAGTAGGGTTGAACACTGCAATGTCATCCAAGTATGCCATGCAGAAGTCCTCCATCCCATTCAGAACCTGATTAACCATCCTTTGGAATGTAGCAGGTGCATTCTTTAATCCCAAAGGCATAAACTTAAACTGGTATAAGCCAACTGGGGTGGAGAATGCAGTTTTCTCCTTGGCATGGTCAGTCAGGGGTATTTGCCAATAGCCTGACATGAGATCAAATGTGCTGAGGAACTTGGCTGAGCCAAGTCTATCCACCAGCTCATCTGTCCTTGGCAAAGGATGGGCATCAGTCTTATTGACTGCATTTAGAGCTCTATAGTCCACACAGAATCTCAACTCTTTGGATCCTGCCTTTGGTACTAACACAACTGGGCTAGACCATGGACTACTAGAGGGCTCTATTACCCCGAGATCAAGCATCTTTTTGACCTCTCCTTTGATGTGGGTTCTTACATTTTCTGACATCCTGTAGCCTCTTCTCTTGACAGGTAAACAGTCACCAGTATTGATATCATGCTGGCCCCAAGGGGTCAAGTCTGGTGCTAGAGAAAACAGGGAGGCAAATTGATTTAACAAAACTTTGCACTCCTCCTTTTGCTCAGGTGTCAGATTAGAAGAGAGATTAACTCCTTCTATTTTTTCATCTAAAGGTTTGCCTCTGAGGAGGTCAGGCAGAGCTCCCAGTTCTGGTCTCGAGACATAAGCTTTTAGATGGTTTAATGTGAAAGACTCTAGGAGCCTCCTTAGGATTGCCTAAGTCCACCAGATAGTTCACCTCTCCAAGCTTTCCCACAACCTTGAAGGGTCCCATCCATTTGTCCTGCAAGGCCCTCTGCCTTGTGGAGACCATAACAAGAACTAGCTGGTCTTGAGCGAACTCAACCATGTTGACCTTCTGGTCATGCCAGTGCTTGACCAGAGCCTGACCTGCTTTCAAGTTATCACTTGCCTCAGCCATCATGTGTGACATTCTCCTCCAGAGTCCTATCACATAGTCAGTGACTCTGACTGGCGTGGGGGAAGGAGCACTCTCCAACGCCTCCTTGATCAGGGCCAATGGACCTCTGACCGGATGGTCATAGAGAAGTTCAAAGGGACTGTAACCCACTCCCTCCTCAGGGACTACTCTATATGCAAAGAGAAGGCATGGCAGTGGAAGATCCCACTTTTTCTTAAGAGGGTTGTCTAAAGCTCCTATCATGCTCTTCATGGTTCTATTAAACCTTTCTACCAACCAATTTGTCTGAGGGTGGTAGGCTGTTGAGAACTTGTAGGTAACTCCACAGTTTTTCCACATGGCTTTCATGTAGTGGGACATAAAACTTGACCCCCTGGCGGATATTACCTCCTTAGGAAACCCAACCCTGGTAAAAAATACCAAGGAGGGCCTTAGCCACAGCCTGAGCTGTAACAGTCCTCATAGGAATTGCTTCAGGGTATCTAGTAGC
Organism: Ambystoma mexicanum; assembly: GCF_040938575.1. Taxonomy (NCBI): domain Eukaryota; kingdom Metazoa; phylum Chordata; class Amphibia; order Caudata; family Ambystomatidae; genus Ambystoma; species Ambystoma mexicanum. The sequence continues at coordinate 171,821,993 of NC_090941.1, read as the reverse complement.
ATGGTCTACTACAACAAGGATAAACCTGTTGCCTGAAGAAGTTGGAGGATCAAGGGGACCAACAATGTCGATTCCTACCCTTTCAAATGGTACTCCCACCACAGGGAGAGGCACTAGAGGTGCCACGTTCTTGGAGCCACTTTTACCAGAAGTGTCGCAAGTGTGGCAACTCTTGCAATACTTATCTACCTCAGCCCCCATTTTAGGCCAATAAAAGTAGAGAGAGAGCCTTTCCTTGGTCTTTTTGAAACTCAAGTGATCAGGCAAAGGTATCTCATGGGCTAGTTGCAAGAATTTGAGTCGGTTTGCTTGAGGCACTACAAGTCTTTGTAGACCCCAGGGATTGACTCTGTTGGTTCACTATAGAAGAGGCCATCTTCCCAGTGTAACCTATACTTCCCAGGCTCTTGCCCTTCAAGCTGAGAAGCTGCCTGGTAGCGAAGACCTTCCAGAGTTGGACATTCTCTTTGTCCCTTACTGAAGTCTGCCCTGTTGGGGCCACCTTCTGCCAGTAAAGACTGCAGCTCAGGATGGTCCACAGGATCAAGATCTCCAATGAGTTCCTGGCCTCCTACTAGATCTGAGTCCTCAGGCCCTAGTTCAACCACACAGGGTTGTACCTCACTCTCAGCCTCAGATGGAGGAGGGATCACAGGTGTGATTTTTGACAACCTAGGAGATTTCCTGTTTGGCAGAACTGGAGTGCCTTCTGCTGGTTTCTTCTTTGAAGTCTTGGGTTTCCCCTTTGCTTCTGGTTGCTTTGAAATACCAGTTAGTAACTCCAGTGGCGTAGGAGGGATTTCTTTTTCTATCATCTCCTCATTAGAGCCCCACAGGGTCCTCTCCCTTGCAGGTCTGGTAAGCTCCTGTAATCTCTTACTAGAAGGTCTGGGAGTACTTGACACTACTCCCAGCTCTTTCAGATCATTGCCCAACAGCACCCTTCCTGGTACTTCAGATTGTACACTCACAGGTATCCTGACAGTCATTTCATTGCACTGGATGAGAGCTGGTAATTGGGGAAGCATCTGCACAGGCCCTCCAGCTAACTTGGTGAGGTGTTTGGGTGCCTTAGTAACATCCTCCACCTTGAAAAAAGATTCGTCCACCACAGTTATGCTGGCCCCAGTGTCTCTAATGGCAGGGGTCTCCTGGCCATTGACTAGGACCCTGTCTTTATAATACTCTTTAGTATTAGGAGGGATAGAATTATACACATCTAAATTCTGTTGTTCCCACAATCCTAGAGAGAATAAAGATACACTAGCTGAGACTCCAATGGGGTCTTCAGCTAGTAGTTGAAAGTTTCCACTGGCCATATGTACTTCCTCCTCTGGAGCGAAGGCTAAGGAGACAGTGTGGACCCCTGAAGGTTTACCCTTGCATCTGAGATCCCCTTTCACATGGTCAGTAGAGCCACAAACATAACATTTTCCAAATGTCTTTATGAATGGTGGCTTGTTCTGACCTCCTTCTGGTCTGGGACCAGAAGGTGCACTAGCCTGATTTGGTTTCCCTTGTGGGGTACCCTTAGGACTTTGTTTGGGGCCCTCTTTGGAATTGGAATTATTTGAATTCTCTTTGGTGTCTTTCTTAGGCTGCTTTCCCTCATCCTTTTTCTGAGTTACCCCTGAATCCTTGTGAGTAGCCCTGTTGGCAACCCACAAGTCAGCAGCCTTAGCTAGTTTCTTAGAATCCAGTTCTTTTGAATCAGCCAAGTGCTGTCTGAGCTCTGGAGAGCAGGCATCATAAATAGAATCCATCATTACAAGATTTCTCATTCCTTCATAAGTGTTAACTCTATAACCCTTAATCCATCCCTCTAAGTTCTTCAAACACTCATTCACCCAAGTAGTCCAAGGGGTAGGTTGCCAGACATTTCGTCGAAAAAAATTTGTCGACAGGACATTTGGTCGAAACCATTTGGTCGAAAACCAAATGGTCGAATGTTTTTTTTTTTTATTTTCACTTTTTTTTTTCCTAAACTACAACCTAAAATATATATATATAAATAAATAAAAAAATTCGACCATTTGGTTTTCGACCTAATTACGTCGACCGAATGTCTTTCGACGAAATGTCCGGACAGCCAAGGGGTACTATCATGCTTTTTGAGGGTCCTAAACCTCTTAAGGTACTGGGAAGGAGTCTTCCCAAATCTAGCTATCACAGCTAGCTTTACACATTCATAATCCATCTTATCTACCTCCCCCAACTCCATTACCACATCAGATGCAACAGGGGGGAGCCTAGAGAATAACCAGGGGATAAACTGATTCCCTGTGATATCCTGGAGCCCATGATTGTATTCAAACATAGCAAGCCAATCTAATACATCCAACTTAGGTTCATACATACCCACAATCTCTTTAGGCATCCGGGGTCTTTTTGGACTGGAAGATCTAGAGGATTTGGGGAGAGAAGCATTTTCCAAAGACAATTTCTTCATCTCAAGCTCATGATTGAGCTCCATTTCCTTGAGCCTTAGTTCTTGCTGTCTCTGTTAAGTTTGGGCACTAATTCTTTTGAATTCTAGTTCAAGTCTCATTTTTTCTAGTGAGATAAATTCAGGGCTTAATGTGGGACCTGGTAAGGGTCCAGTAGCCACAGGTTAAGGCCTTTGAGCAGGTAGAGGACCAGAGGGGGTGACATTGTTATCCTCCTCTTCCGCATCTGTTTCAACAATAAAATCTTCAACATTATTTTCCTCAAGGTTTGCTACATTATCTCTACCAGTCTATCAATCATTTCTAGTTTCTTGCCTTTGACAGGAAGACTTTTCTGTCTACACAGATCCCTTAAATAATCAGCAGTATTAGTAAGGAGGGTCTCCTGGTTGTAACTTTCCATATTTTTGACTTTTGTTTAAAATACACTTTTTGTGATAGTTAGCCTTTTGGTTATTTGAACCAAGGTACTAGCAGAACTCTAAAATGTAAATCCAATACTTTGATCCTCACCGCTGTACACCAGTGCTAGGCAGAATCCTGTGCAGTTCCCTTAGGGAGCACTACACAAGATTAGGACTACAGGTAAGAGCAATAAATCCCCTTTGGTATCAGTCTGTACCACAAAGATTTAGTTGGTAGCTGTGGCTGAGCAGTCAGACTTATCTCAAGAGGGAGATGAGCAGTATTCAGGGTTTACACAATAGACCTACAGTACTATGGCACAAAGAAACACTGATCAAAGCTTTGTATTAAAAAGTAGTTATATATTTATTTTATACACTTCTAGATAAACACATCTATCACAGTTCTTAAAGCAAGTTAAATAAGTCAGAGGAAAAATATACACACTCCCTAGTTAAATTGTAGACCCACTGAACAAGAATGAAAACTGAGCAAAACGGCACAGTGTAAACCACACACAAGGGGTACTCTATCAATTTCTCACAAGGGAGGGAAAGCACAAGTTATATAGAAATAGTTTCTTACACACCCTAGCAACACTTCCCCGAAGTTTGTGAACCAGATTAAGCAAGACAGTGCATCAGTATAGGCAATACTTAAATGAAAACTGAGCAAAATGGCATTTCACAAGGTTTAGAAAGGGGGAAAAAAGGGTCGTTATAAGAAGTAGGTGCATCAACACAGTTCTTGTTGAGAATCAATCTAAAGAAGGCAGGTCTAACAAATGTAGCCAGAGTCAGTATGCCTGTGCCAGAGTCAGTGGTACAGGGCAAGGACCCAGGAGCGAAATGTTCTTGTAGCTGCAGTCAAGTCTTTGGTTAACGATTTTGAAAAGGTGGATGCAGAAGTTGAAAGACAATGTTAAGAGAGAGGGGCAGCCAACCCAACAGGTAGGTAAAGGATTTAAAACACCTTTAGTGCTACCGCGAAGAAAGGGCGGCCTGGCGGAACAATGTACCTTTAAAATGAAGAAGTGGCTCCTGCAGTGGCGGTTGTTCCTGGTAGTTCCTGCAGTTCGGGTGATCCAGCAGAGGAAGAGAGACTATCGTCGTGGAGGAAGGTTCGAGTTACTGCACTACCCAGGGATGAAAGCAGCCGCGGTGCGGCCCGACAAATAAAAGGTACGCTCCTTTAAATCGTGGTCCGGGTGGACTGGTGCCTGGCTATCCGGCCTCCGAGTAAAGGGTACGGGAGATTCGACCAAGGCAGGTCCGGGAAGGTGATTGGCAAACTGGTTGGCCCCACCAGCTCAAGGGAAGAAGGCTCTTGCAGGTGAAGATCTTCTCTCGTTGTGTGGAGAAAATGGTGAGATGCTGCAGCAGTGCTTCACCGGTGGTTCAGTCATTGCAGATGTCTTTGACTTCTCTCCGCTTCGGCTTTGGTTCCAGTGGCAACGTCTTGCTCTTCCAGTCCTCAGGACCCTGCTTTTATGCAAAAAGATCCCCATTCATACAGCCTAGCTGTCACACAGTGTAGTGGTCATCTTAGCGGGAGACCCTCCAGCCTATCAAGATAGAGTGCAACATGGGTTGCGGAGGCAACCCTGTCCAGGGGTCCTACTCCCCCTCCCACACAATGTACCCACCCCAGACTCAGTGGCGCCGAAAGGAGGGCTTCTCGGCAGAAGCCCGCCAAAAGGACGAACAAAGGATCCCCGACCTGGGTTAGGAGTTTAGAGAAAGACACGTAAAAGAAGTTAGAATAAAGGTCTGGCAAATAAAACCTACCGGAGTAAAATTAATATTAAAATACACCAGCGGTATGTTAGAGGCCGTCAGAAAAAGTGGTATCCTCGAACAATGGGGAAATCCCATAGGAAAATATTTGCGGTTGAATATTTTTGGTAGTAACCACTGCCACCAGCCAGAAACTTTTGAGAGGGACTGTACGGTACCCTCTCGAAAATGAACATAAGGGGAAAACTATTAACCCTTCCCAGTACCTCTGTAGTAAGATGGTTTGTCCTGGTTTAGTTCATAAAAATTGACTAGTAAAGTCAATTGGGACTTTACATGCCCTGGGAGACAGTAGTCAGTCCCAGGGTATGGAGTCTATGTTTGGGGGTCGCTACAACACCCCTGTGTCACTGCACGGAGAGTGCTGTGTAACACATGTGAATAAAGATGGTTCCTATAGAGGGGAGAGAAACTCCATAGGCATTAACACAAAAATAGCCTAGAACACACATAGCAAAAAGGCCTAAGAGTGGGAAAAAGAGCCTCACTCTTAGCAGGAGAAAAAAACAAACCCTTCAAATCCAGCAAAGCTGCTGGGGGATTCTATAGGTAAGGGAAATTACCCATACAATGAAAATTCTCCCTAACAATGAGCATGTGAATCCATACCAAATCCCATGCTGGAGAAGGTAAGAAATTCTTACTGCTTGCTGACTATACAGATTTCCATTTGTATAATGCTACATACTCAATTGACACACTGGGCTTCATTATAAGTTTGCCGGTCCGGAAACAACGGTACTGGTAAGCTTGCTGGTACCGTTGTTTCCAGACCGGCAAACTACAAGTTCTGCAAGCGGGTGCCTTTCAGCCCGCCAGGTCTGAGCTGGCGGGCAGAACGGCACCCACGCGCAGAACTCGACGGATGCACCGGCACAATTCATGAATGGTGCCTGTGCATCTGGCCTCCCCATTCCCAATTGGACTCAAATGGGAATAGGGAGTAAAAGTTTTCCGGCGCCTGGCAATGGGCAATTAGTGGGTCCACCGGGGCTGCAATGCCCCAGTAATTGCCCGTTCCCGGGCGCCATAAAATTCATGGCTTAGAAACTCATAAATACATGAGACTCCCAGCAAAAGCGCATGCTGTCTTGCACAGTCACCTAAAAAGGGGGCGGAAAACGTGGAATGGGGAACAACAAGTGTAAATGTGCGCGTTACGTGGGAAGTACCACAGTAAAATACTCGCAACGCCCGCACGCGCGTTAACAACACGTATTCATGGAATCAAACAGGTTTCACCAGAAAAAGACACGCAACCCACAAACACGTCCGCCACGCAAAAGCAGGTGTAAACGTCACAGCGCACTAAAAACAATGCATAAAAATTGTGCATGAAAAACCAATGCGTGTATACAGCTACGATGTACCATTCTTCGCAGCAGTGATCGTGGGACACCGCAGGAGGGGGAGGATAGCCAGGGCATGTATTTGTTTACCCAGGACCAGCCTTTTTGGGATGCCTGATGACCAGGTCTATGGCAGGTATAGGTTTCCACCCCATATCATATTAGACCCGGTCACAGAGTGGGAAGATGCCCTCACATCACCCACCCTTAGCTCCCAAGCACTGAGCCCCTTGGAAAAGGTGCTCAATGTGTTGCATTTTTTGGCCACTGGGTCATTTCAGCGGACATCTGCCATAGTCAGGGGCATTTCACAGCCCATGCAGTCACGTTGCCTACACCAGGTGTTGGTAATCATGACTGCACGCCCTTCAGTCTGCAGGCACATATACATAACCAGAACACCCACAGAAAGGCAGGCCGTGGTCCAGGACTTTTACGGGGTGGCACACTTTCCTAAAGTGCTTGGTGGCATTGATTACACCCATGTGGCCCTACGTCCACCTAGGGCCACAGAGCACATCTATCGCAAGCAGTGGCATTCCATCAACATTCAGGTTGTATGTGATGCCAAGGGAATCATTACCTCTGTATATGCCAACCATCCAGGGTCCACCAATGATAGTTTCATATTCAGAATGTCACGTGTTAGGGAGAATTCTCTGTTTAGGCTGAATTTCCTAACCTAGTGAGTCCCCCAGCAGCTTTGCTGGATTTCTGGAGTTTGTTTTTTCCATCCTGCCAAGAGTGAGACTCTTTTTCTCCCACTCTTGGACATGTATGTGTGTAATTCCTTTGAATATCAATGTGTTCTATGGGCTATGGGGTCTTTTACTCCATAGGGTCTCATATGTTTTGCTATGTGTGTTACACCGCACCCTACATGCCGTAACACTGGGGCGTCCTATCGGACCTCCACCATAGACTCCATACACGGGGACTGACTACTGTCTCCCCGGGCATGTAAAGTCACCATTAGCTTTACTAGACCTAAATTTACTAACAGAACTAGTACAAACCATCTTATTGTGGACGTACTAGTAGGGATAATTCGATTACTCCTGGATCTGTTATTCGAGGGGGCACTGTCCCGTCCCCCCTCGTCGAGTTTTGGCTGGTGGCAGTGGAAACTACTTGTTATGTTCGACCCCGAACATAACCCTATGGGATTCGTCCCATTGTTGGAGATTGATACTTTTTCTCGTTAATCTCTAACGTACTACCGATCTACTCATCTTAAATAAGTTTATCGGATGGTATTTTCTGCCAGAACTCGGTTTGTAAAATGGCGTCTGTGTTCGTACCTGCGACTCCTAAACCAAAGGTTGAGCCCTTTGTTCCACTTTTGGCGGGCTCTGTACAGAGACCCTCCAAAGTGGTGCCATTCTGTCTGGGTTACCACAGGGGTGTGGGAGGGGGTTTAGGCACCCTGGACCGAGTTGCCTTGCCAACTCCGGTCGCACTCTGGTGTGATTGGCCCAAGTGGTGAGCCTCCCCGCTCACCACTTAGCATGTGTTGATTGACAGCTAGGCTGAATGAATGGGGGTTTTCTGCATAAAAGCAGGGCTTTTGGGACTGGATATTCAGAAGTCGCCACAGGACCTAAGAATCCGACGAGGGTAACGCTGAGCCGACCTGCACGACGACACCTCCGGAGGAGCCCTGCGGAACCGACTCACCACTTCCCGACGACAGAGGAGATCTCCCTGCCGGAGAGTCTCTTCCCCTGACTGGTGGGAACAACCAGTCCCCTTTGCTTTTTATTCGCCTCAGGACGCAGTGGTCGAATTGCCCGTGCAGAGCGCCTCGGCAACCGGATAGCCACTACCCCTGTACCGTGACCAAAAGGTGGTGCCTTGTGACGGAGCACTCCGCGGCTGGTCTCTTCCCTGGTGGTGCACCGGACTTCACTTTTCTTCGACGATGAGATCATCTCTACTCTTGGCAAAGACCCGACATGCATCCATCACCAGGAACAACTGCCCCCGCCGGAGCTGCCCTCCACAACAAGGTACCGTGTCCGCCTGGCTTCCCTTCCGATCGGTTCGAGTGAGGTGTCTTAATCCTCTCCTTTCCGTTGGGTCGCCTCCAAGCTTTCTCACGTATTGTTCTGAACTGGTTCAATCTGCCGATAACAATTTGCTACAAAGACTCGAATGCATTTCCACTAGAGACTTTTGGGACATATCGCCTTGCCTCTCTCTCCGAGTGGGCCTGGCATCTGAACTTTATGATCTATTGTGATTCTTGCCTTCTCGCCTTGCATTTTTTTTTCCGTGAAGAATTGAACTGTGTTGCTTTCATAACCTGCCTATTTTTCTCTCCCGTCCTAACTAATATTAGAGTACCATCTAGGTTGAGGCATACACCTCTGTCTGTAAATAAGTGGTGCCGGTAAAACCTAGACTTGTCGAAATATTGCTAGGGGGATTGATTGTTTCTTCTTCGTAGAGTAATTGTGTTTGATTTGTTTGCCGTGATAGTGCCATAGTGTTTTGGATAGATGTTTTGTTATAAATAAATACCTTAATATCTTTACACTGAGCCTCGTGGCGTGTTTGCTTGTCTTACTGTGAAGAATTGCCCTATCTTGTATACTCCACATACTGCTTGACTCTTCTTGAGAGAGGTCTGACTGCTCAGCCACAGCTACCAACAGTGAATCTGTGTGGTGCAGACTGCTACCAAGTGGGTTTACTGCCAAACACCTGTAGTCCTAAATCTTTTGCAGTGGTCCCAGAGGGAACTGCACAGGTTTCCGCCTAACACTGGTGTACAGCGGTGGGATTTGTATCGAGTATACAGTTTAGAGTGCTTTTCGACACTTTAGGATAACTAACCACAAAACTTAGCACTAAAAAGCAACTTTCAAAAACATGTCTACGATGGAATCTTACAGTCAAGAGTCCTTGTTAGGTGAAAATACTGAGAGTTTGCGAGCTCTCTGTAGGCAAGATAATCTTCCTGTAAGAGGCAAGAAGGTAGAACTAATAGAGAGATTGCTGGTGAACCAAAGTCTGGGTACTGGTTCAGAGGAATCAATTACGCCAGCAAATGTAGATAACAGTGATGGTGTTGATCTAAATCGTAATTCTGATGATAGCGATGAAGAAGCTGAAGAGGAAGGAGAGGCTAACGAAACTGTCTCCCCTGCTCCTCTACCTGCCTTACCAGCTGTGCCTACGGGGCCCATACCGGGTCCCACAAGTAACCCTGCTTATTTTGAACTTGAAAAAATGAAGCTCGAATTAGAATACAAACGGTTCTTGGCTCAATCTGAACGAAACCAAGAGCTCGAGTTCAGACGAATGAATGCCCAGGCTGAGCAGAAGCAAGCTGAGTTAAGACTCAGAGAAATAGAACTTAATCACGAGTTAGAGATGAAAAAGTTGTCTATGGAAAATGCTTCTCTCTCCTCTGGTTCCTCTAGGAGCTCCAGTCCCAAAAGACCCCGGATGCCGAAGAAATTAGTGGGTATGTATGAACCGAGATTGGATGTGTTGGATTGGTTGAAACTGTTTGAGTACAATCATGGGCTCCAGGACATCACCGGGAATGATTTACTTCCCTGGTTGTTCTCTAGGCTCCCTCCTGTTGCGATTGATGTGGTAATGGAGTTGGGGGAGGCGGATAAGACGGATTACGAAAGTGTGAAACTGGCTTTGATAGCTAGATTCGGGAAGACCCCTTCCCAGTACCTTAAGAGGTTTAGAACCCTCAAAAAGCATGATGGTACCCCTTGGGCTACCTGGGTGAGTGAAGGGTTGAAAAACTTAGAGGGATGGATTAAGGGTTACAAAGTGAACACTTATGAGGGTATGAGGAATCTTTTTATGTTGCAGTCTATTTATGATGCCTGTTCTCCTGAGCTCAGACAGCACTTGGCTGATTCAAAGGAATTGGATTCCCGGAAGCTAGCTAAGGCTGCTGACTTATGGGTTGCCAACCGGGCTACTCATAAGGATTCTGGGGCAACTCAGAAAAAGGATGAGGGAAAACAGCCTAAAAAAGACTCAAAAGAGAATTCTAATAACTCAAATTCCAAAGAGGGCCCCAAACAAAACCAAAAGGGTAAGCCACAAGGAAAACCACAGCAGAATAGTGTGTCTTCTGGTGCCAAACCGGAAGGAGGTCAGAACAAGCCACCATTCCCGAAAGCATTCGGTAAATGCTTTGTTTGTGGCTCGACTGACCACGTGAAAGGAGATCCCAGATGTAAGGGTAAACCTTCAGGGGTCCAGCTTGTCTCCTTAGCCTTCGCTCCAGAGGAGGAAGTCCAAATGGCAAGTGGAAACTTTCTACTGCTAGCTGACGAACCCATTGGAGTCTCAGCCAGCGTTTCTTTAGTATCTCTGGGGTTGTGGGAACAACAGAATTTAGATGTCTATAATTCTATCCCCGATAATGCTAAAGAGTATTATAAGGACAGTGTCCAGGTGAATGGTCAGGAGACTCCTGCCATTAGGGACACTTGGGCCAGCATAACTGTGGTGGATAAATCGTTTTTTCAGGCCGAGGATGTTGCTAAGGCACCCAAACACCTCACCAAGTTAGCTGGAGGGCCTGTGCAGATGCTTCCCCAATTACCAGTTCTCATCCAGTGTAACGACATGACTGTGAAGATACCTGTCAGCATACAGAGTGAGGTACCAGGACGCATACTGTTGGGTAACGATTTGAAAACTCTCGGAGTTGTATCGCATACTCCCAGACCTCCTAGTAAACGGTTACAGGAGCTAACCAGACCCGCAAGAGAGAGGACCATGCGCGGTACTCTCCAGGAGATGATGAAGAAAGAAATCACTCCTGCTCCACTGGAATTGTCGGCCGCTGTCTCAAAGAAATCAGAAGCGAAAGGGAAACCTAAGACTTCTTTCCCGAAACCCGCAGCCAGCATTCCAGTGAAGCCAACACGGACTTCCCCGCGGTTGTCCAAAGTTACACCCTGTAACTCCACCTCCAGCCGAGGCTGAGAGGGAGGTACAACCCTGTGTGGTAGAATTAGACTCTGAGGAAGAGCTAATGGATGGCCAGGAACTCATTGGAGATCTGGATCCTGTTGACCATCCTGAGCTGCAGTCTTTACTGGCAGACGGTGGACCCAGCAGGGCAGACTTCAGTAAGGGACAGAGGGAATGTCCAACTCTGGAAGGTCTTCGCCACCAGGCAGAAGCTCAGGCTGAAGGGCAAGAGCCTGGGATATACAGGTTGCACTGGGAAGATGGCCTCTTCTACAGTGAACCGACTGAGTCTGCACCTGGAGATTACAAACGACTTGTAGTACCCCAAGAGAACAGACCACAGTTCTTGCAGTTAGCCCACGAGATTCCTTTGGCTGGTCACTTTTCAAGAAGACTAAGGAAAGGCTCTCGCTCTACTTCTATTGGCCAAAGATGGGGGCCGAAGTAGATAAACACTGCAGGAGCTGCCACAGCTGCCACCCCTCTGGTAAGGTTGGCTCCAAGAATGTGGCACCTTTAGTGCCTATCCCAGTTGTGGGAGTCCCGTTTGAGAGAGTAGGGATTGACATCGTTGGTCCCCTCGATCCTCCAACCTCCTCAGGCAACAGGTTTATACTTGTTGTAGTAGACCATGCTACTAGGTATCCTGAGGCAATTCCTATGAGGACTGTTACAGCTCCGGCTGTGGCTAAGGCCCTCCTTGGTATTTTTACTAGGGTCGGGTTTCCTAAGGAAGTAATCTCTGACAGGGGGTCAAACTTTATGTCCCACTACATGAAAGCCATGTGGAAAACCTGTGGAGTTACTTACAAGTTCTCAACAGCATACCACCCACAAACCAATGGGTTGGTAGAACGGTTCAATCGAACCATGAAGAGCATGATAGGTGCTTTAGAAGAACCTCTTAAGCGTAAGTGGGACCTTCTACTGCCATGCCTTCTCTTTGCTTATAGAGAAGTCCCTCAGGAGGGAGTAGGTTACTCTCCCTTCGAACTACTCTATGGTCATCCCGTCAGAGGTCCCTTGGCCCTGATTAAGGAGGGGTTGGAGAGTGCTCCTTCCCCCAAGCCAGTCAGAGTGACTGACTACGTGATAGGTCTCCGGAGGAGAATGTCACACATGATGACGGAAGCAAGCGATAACTTGAAATCTGGACAAGCATTGGTCAAGCACTGGCACAATCAAAAGGCTAACATGGTTGAGTTCGCTCAAAACCAGCTCGTTCTCGTTATGATCCCAACAAGGCAGAGGGCCTTGCAAGACAAGTGGATGGGACCCTTCAGAGTTGTGGGTAAACTCGGGGAGGTCAACTATCTGGTGGACTTGGGCAATCCCAAGAAGGCTCCGACAGTCTTTCACACCAACCGACTTAAAGCGTATGTCTCACGACCTGATGTAGGAGCGTTGCTTCTAGCATCATCCGAGGAAGAAGAAGAGAGCGAAGCTCTTCCGGATCTCCTCAAAGGCTTACCTTTAGATGAAAAAATTGAAGGAGTAAATCCCTCCTCCAATCTGACACCCGAGCAACAAGAAGAGTTCAAATCTATGTTGAATCAGTTTGCCTCTCTGTTCTCGCTTTCACCAGGCTTGACCCCTTGGGGCCAGCACGACATACTCACTGGTGACTGTCTGCCAGTCAAAAGCAGAGGATACCGAATGTCAGAGAACGTACGAACCCACATCAAAGGTGAGGTCAGCAAGATGCTTGATCTCGGGGTAATAGAGCCCTGTACTAGTCCATGGTCTAGCCCAGTTGTGTTAGTACCAAAGGCCGGATCTAAAGAACTTAGATTCTGCGTGGATTATAGAGCTCTTAATGCATTCACCAAGCATTATTATATTATTATTGATGCCGACCCTTTGCCAAGAACAGATGAGTTGGTGGATAAACTTGGCGCCGCCAAGTTCCTCAGCACATTTGACTTGACGTCAGGCTATTGGCAAATAGCCCTGACAGACCATGTCAAGGAGAAAACTGCATTTTCTACCCCCGTTGGCTTATACCAGTTTAAGGTAATGCCTTTCGGATTGAAGAATGCACCTGCTACGTTTCAACGGATGGTAAACCAGGTTCTGAATGGGATGGAGGACTTCTGCATGGCATACTTGGATGACATTGCAGTGTTCAGCAATTCCTGGGAAGAACATGTAACCCACCTGAGAGATGTTTTGCAGGCTCTTGGACGAGCCAATCTGACCATAAAGGCGAGTAAATGCCAAATTGGACAGAGTAAGGTAGTCTATCTTGGACATGAGGTAGGAGGTGGAGAAATAAGGCCTTTGCTCAGTAAAATTGAAGCTGTGCAAAATTGGACAACACCGACTACTCAAACCCAAGTGAGAGCCTTCCTAGGCCTCACTGGGTATTACAGGAATTTCATAGAGAACTATGGGACCATAGCTTCTCCACTGAATGTCATCTCCTCGCCCAAATTTCCTAAGAAAGTTAGATGGAACGAGGAGTGCCATCAGGCTTTTGAAAACCTGAAAAAGGCTCTTTGCCAAGCCCCAGTACTCAGAGCTCCTGATTACCGCCAACACTTCATTGTGCAGACAGATGCTTCCAATGTAGGGATAGGTGCCGTACTCAGTCAACTGGATGGGAAAGGTAGGGAGCACCCCGTTTGCTTCATCAGCCGGAAGCTGAAGGATCCAGAAACAAGGTGGGCAACAATCGAAAGAGAATGCTTTGCTATCGTGTGGGCTCTGAAGAAGTTTAGGCCGTACTTGTATGGTTCTACTTTTGTCATTCAGACTGACCACCAACCCTTGAGATGGTTAATGCAAATGAAAGGGGAAAACCCAAAACTATTGAGATGGTCGATCTGCCTACAAGGGTTTGATTTCACCATTGAGCACAGGTCAGGGTGTCACCACCAAAATGCTGATGGTCTCTCTAGGATGTATGTCATCGACTAGAGGTATGAGATTCATCCAGGAGTGGATTAAATCCTCCTGTCCCTTAGTCTGGGGGGGGGCGAGTGTTAGGGAGAATTCTCTGTTTAGGCTGAATTTCCTTACCTAGTGAGTCCCCCAGCAGCTTTGCTGGATTTCTGGAGTTTGTTTTTTCCATCCTGCCAAGAGTGAGACTCTTTTTTTCCCACTCTTGGACATGTATGTGTGTAATTCCTTTGAATATCAATGTGTTCTATGGGCTATGGGGTCTTTTACTCCATAGGGTCTCATATGTTTTGCTATGTGTGTTACACCACACCCTACGTGCCGTAACACTGGGGCGTCCTAGCGGACCTCCACCATAGACTCCATACCCGGGGACTGACTACTGTCTCCCTGGGCATGTAAAGTCACCATTGGCTTTACTAGACCTAAATTTACTAACAGAACTAGTACAAACCATCTTATTGTGGACGTACTAGTAGGGATAATTCGATTACTCCTGCATCTGTTATTCGAGGGGGCACTGTCCCGTCCCCCCTCGTCGAGTTTTGGTTGGTGGCAGTGGAAACTACTTGTTATGTTCGACCCCGAACATAACCCTATGGGATTCGTCCCATTGTTGGAGATTGATACTTTTTCTCGTTAATCTCTAACGTACTACTGATCTACTCATCTTAAATAAGTTTATCGGATGGTATTTTCTGCCAGAACTCGGTTTGTAAAATGGCGTCTGTGTTCGTACCTGTGACTCCTAAACCAAAGGTTGAGCCCTTTGTTCCACTTTTGGCGGGCTCTGTACAGAGACCCTCCAAAGTGGTGCCATTCTGTCTGGGTTACCACAGGGGTGTGGGAGGGGGTTTAGGCACCCTGGACCGAGTTGCCTTGCCAACTCCGGTCACACTCTGGTGTGATTGGCCCAAGTGGTGAGCCTCCCCGCTCACCACTTAGCATGTGTTGATTGACAGCTAGGCTGAATGAATGGGGGTTTTCTGCATAAAAGCAGGGCTTTTGGGACTGGATCTTCAGAAGTCGCCACAGGACCTAAGAATCCGACGAGGGTAACGCTGAGCCGACCTGCACGACGACACCTCCAGTGGAGCCCTGCGGAACCGACTCACCACTTCCCGACGATAGAGGAGATCTCCCTGCCGGAGAGTCTCTTCCCCTGACTGGTGGGAACAACCAGTCCCCTTTGCTTTTTATTCCCCTCAGGACGCAGTGGTCGAATTGCCCGTGCAGAGCACCTCGGCAACCGGATAGCCACTACCCCTGTACCGCGACCAAAAGGTGGTGCCTTGTGACGGAGCACTCCGCGGCTGGTCTCTTCCCTGGTGGTGCACCGGACTTCACTTTTCTTCGACGACGAGATCATCTCTACTCTTGGCAAAGACCCGACGTGCATCCATCACCAGGAACAACTGCCCCCGCCGGAGCTGCCCTCCACAACAAGGTACCGTGTCCGCCTGGCTTCCCTTTCGATCGGTTCGAGTGAGGTGTCTTAATCCTCTCCTTTCCATTGGGTCGCCTCCAAGCTTTCTCACGTATTGTTCTGAACTGGTTCAATCTGCCGATAACAATTTGCTACAAAGACTCGAACGCATTTCCACTAGAGACTTTTGGGACATATCGCCTTGCCTCTCTCCGAGTGGGCCTGGCATCTGAACTTTATGATCTATTGTGATTCTTGCCTTCTCGCCTTGCATTTTTTTTTCCGTGAAGAATTGAACTGTGTTGCTTTCATAACCTGCCTATTTTTCTCTCCCGTCCTAACTAATATTAGAGTACCATCTAGGTTGAGGCATACACCTCTGTCTGTAAATAAGTGGTGCCGGTAAAACCTAGACTTGTCGAAATATTGTTAGGGGGATTGATCGTTTCTTCTTCGTAGAGTAATTGTGTTTGATTTGTTTGCCGTGATAGTGCCATAGTGTTTTGGATAGATGTTTTGTTATAAATAAATACCTTAATATCTTTACACTGAGCCTCGTGGCGTGTTTGCTTGTCTTACTGTGAAGAATTGCCCTATCTTGTATACTCCACATACTGCTTGACTCTTCTTGAGAGAGGTCTGACTGCTCAGCCACAGCTACCAACAGTGAATCTGTGTGGTGCAGACTGCTACCAAGTGGGTTTACTGCCAAACACCTGTAGTCCTAAATCTTTTGCAGTGGTCCCAGAGGGAACTGCACAGGTTTCCGCCTAACATCACCCCTACACTGGGCCCTGGAAGCTGGGAGACATGGCAACACATGAGTACATATGGCCCTGCAAATGCATGCATGTCTCACACAGACAAAACCACATCACTGAAAACCCATGTCACCTCCACAGGGGACAGTGCCTACCTTCTGAGCACCTACATGATGACGCCAATACAGAACCCCACCACACCACCCCAGGTAAGATACAACGCAGCCCATATTGCAACTAGGGCCATAGTGGAGCGCACATTCGGAGTTCTCAAGTCACGCTTCTGCCCCCTTGACCACTCTGGTGGTGACATACTATATGCCCCACCATAAGTGTGCAGGATCATTGTGGCAGCATGTGTCCTGCACAACGTTGCAACACGGCGTGCCATACCGGTGGACATGGTGGTGCCCCCACATCCCCAACCACATGTATGCCAGCTGCGCATGGGAGGGGAAAGGACACGTGGCGAGGCTCTCTGCAACACGGCGTGCCATACCGGTGGACATGGTGGTGCCCCCACATCCCCAACCACATGTATGCCGGCTGCGCATGTGAGGGGAAAGGACACGTGGCGAGGCTCTCTGTACCCAGCTTGTGGCACCATTTTTTACCTAAAATCCAACCCCTGCGGAGTGCACACAGGCC
Organism: Ambystoma mexicanum; assembly: GCF_040938575.1. Classification (NCBI taxonomy): domain Eukaryota; kingdom Metazoa; phylum Chordata; class Amphibia; order Caudata; family Ambystomatidae; genus Ambystoma; species Ambystoma mexicanum. The sequence continues at coordinate 171,805,301 of NC_090941.1, read as the reverse complement.
TGGCACATTCCAAAGGACAATCGATGATGACAAAGGGACATTCATCTGTCCCAAACTTAACAGCCTGAGAATGTGTCCTTGGAAGTGCTACATTGTGTGCATTCCTTAGTACTGAAAGTATCTCAATCTGGTGTGCACAAAAGGAACACATGGAAGATGGAGTATGCCACTAACACCATGCCAAAGTACACATCTAAATGCCGGTATGTCACCTAAACAATTCCACACTTCATGTCACCTGGTTGCCACACCATGCCATTGCATACAATGTCCAAACTGAGAAATAAATGGGCAACACATAACACTACTGTCACAAAGCGCTCAACTATCAAAGGAACAAGTTCAGAAATAACTCACTCTCACTCATCAATATAAAAATATACACAGGAACATCAATTGGCTAGTACAACATACCAGAAACACAGGACCCAAGAGTTAATCTGTCTGACAGTGACCATTCATAATTGCACATGTACCTCAATGTGTCATGACTTTCACATGGCACCCTTGTATATTCGTGCGGTAGCGCCAATCAAAGGGGGCAGGGAACTGCATACAGCAGGAAGGCCAACAATAATGGAGATAGTCAAGCCAGTACATGAAGATGGAACATGAACAAAGGATAGATCTCAATGTCCAAAAAAAAAGGAATGCTAACCATGCACTAGATAAACATTCATGAATCCCACTAGTGGCGTATACACAGGTCGAACTTGCGACTTCCCACAGATATAATGGAAGCCCAATGCCTCTGTGTAAGTTACTTTTACACGCTGCACTCCTTGCAAGCCCATAGAAAGGGGAAGTAGGAGAGGCATATGTGTCTGGACCCTAAGGCACAAAGAAGGAGGGTACCAACACATGATAAACCTGCATGGGTCCAGCTGGAATCTACAGTGGATGCCCTCGGCTGCCACACAAAGCAACACACTGCCAGATAAATGCACAATAGAAAAAAAGATAAAGAAAATCAAAAATACCAATGGGGTTGTGTGCAGTGGTTTGGTATATTTGGGTTAAGGGAGGGGACGGGGAGTTTTGGGCGTTCAAGTTTAAACATGAGCCTTTGGGAAGAACTAAAACCAGGAGTCTGTTTGGTGTGGGAGGGTGGGCTGACTAGAAGGGGGAAGGGGAAACTACCGATGAACCATGGGGGACCTTAAGATATTAACTTGGAATGTGAGAGGGCTCAACAGTTATTTGAAGCAAAATAAGGTCATGCTATATTTGAAGCGACATAAGATAGACGTCGCTCTGCTACAGGAGACGCACCTGACGCAAGAGAAAGTGGAGCTTGTGTGGAGGAAATGGAGAGGAACTGTGGTGGGTACATCGTACTCTGCCTATACAAGGGGGGTTCTGGTCTGGGTGGCTGCGCATGCCCCATTTAAGCTGATGGAAGAAGAGGTGGATGAGGATGGGAGGTTGGTTATGTTGAGGGGGCTGATAGAGAACAAAGAAGTGTGCATTGTTAATACATATGCCCCTAACCAAAATACAGCGGCATACTTTAGGACGCTGTGTACCAAATTGAGTGCGTGTGTGGGCGGTGCGATGATCTGGGGGGGGATTTTAATTGTGTATTGAATCCTAGGGTAGATAGGTCGGATGATAGGACGGACAGGCCCAACCCGGCGGCTAAAGTATTGCAGGCGCTGCTGGCCGACTTTGGCCTGGTAGACGTGTGGAGAATGAGACACCCTGGTGAGAGGCAATACTCGCACTATTCGGCTCCGCATCAACTGCGCAAGAGGCTTGATTATATCTTTGCCACTCCAGGCGTAGTCACTGAGAGCACCCATATAGATTATAAAGCGAGAGTCCTATCGGATCACTCGCCTTTGGTCCTGGGGTGGCAGTATTGCCCCCCGAGGGCGCGAATACCGACGTGGCGCCTCCGAGCGGAGGCGCTTAAAGACCCAGTTTTCAGAGAGGATATGAGAGAGGAGATTGTTGCCTATTTTGAGGTGAATACTGGGAGTGTAAAGTCTGCAGGTACTTTATGGGAGGCTTTCAAGGTTGTGATGCGGGGGGTTGCCATTGCGAAGTCGAAGGGACTGATGGGTGGAGTTCTAGCTGACCTGCATAAAGCCGAAATCGAGCTGGAAAGAGAGTTGGGAGGGGGCGCGGCTGATACAGAAGTAGTGCTCAGATTGCAGCAGCAGTGCGCAGAATATTGGGATAGGCTCTGTAACCTTAATTACAAAAAGTATGTAGAGAGGCAGCATGCAGGGGGAGATAAAACGGGCCGGCTCCTAGCGTGGTTGTATAAGAGCGAAACCCCTAGATCCCCGATTCGGACCGTGACCAATAGAGAGGGCGTCACAGTAGACACCCAAGAAGGTGTTAATAGGGCATTTGCTGAATATTATAAGGTGCTGTATGAGGATGAAGAGGGGGGCAGCAATGAGGAGATAAATGAGGTACTGGAAGATATTGGCCTGCCCCAAGTTAGCGACAAGGAGAGAGAAGAGCTGGATGCACCGATTACTTTGGAGGAACTTAAGGGGGTCGTAAGGCAGTTACCCACTAGCAAGGCTCCAGGTGCAGACGGGTTCCCCAGCAAATTCTATAAGGTGTACGGGGAGGAGGTGCTCCCCCCCATGCTGGAAATGTTCAACGAGGTGTTGGAGGTGGGACGGTTGCCGGAATCACTTAGGGAGGCAATTATAATACCGCTCCCCAAGCCCAATAAATCGGGACATGATTGCGGCTCCTACAGGCCCTTGTCGATGTTGAACCAGGACAGTAAGATACTGACGGCTGTCCTGGCCAACAGAATGCGAAAAGTAATCGGCAAGTTAATTCACCCAGACCAGACGGGCTATGTCCCGAGCAGGAACATCACCCACAATCACAGACGGCTCCATCGAGTGGTCGAATGGGGGTGCAATAACGATGGCGAAATGGCGATTGTGGCACTGGACGCAGTTAAGGCGTTCGACTCGGTTAAGTGGCCATGGTTGCTGGCGGCCCTAGCAGGATATGGAGTGGGGCCAGGCTATATCAGATGGGCTAAAATACTATACAATGAACCGCTGGTTAGAGTTCGAACGGGTTTGGTGGTGTCTGAAAGGTGGCAGCTGGGCAGAGGCACTAGACAGGGGTATCCCTGGTCCCCGATGCTTTATATTTTAGCCCTGGAGCCCTTAGCAATCTATCTTAGGCAACAATATGACCCAATCGGTATAGAGGTGGGAGGGGAACGACACTTTATATCCTTGTATGCAGATGATATGTTACTATACCTGAAATACCCGGAGGAAAATCTTCAATATGTTTTGGAGGTAATGGAGAGGTATGCCAGGCTGTCCGGTATAGCAGTGAACCCCCAGAAATCTATACTGTATAACTGTACTCCTTTTTATTTGTGGGAAATGATCTGAGTGGCTAGCTCGGAAATGAAGGAGCGCCCTAGAATGCTGTTGCTGGGGCGGAATATGTGGCGGCGAGCCTGCCGGATGATGGGGGACCCTTACCCGTGTGTTCTGCAGATACCATTGGTCGCACTGGTGGAGGGGGACAGGCAGCTGAGAGTAATTATTAGGACCTACTGGGAATTAGTGGGACTGGTCACGCTGGGAGACATGTGGCGAGACGGGACTATTATGACCTTTGAAGGACTTGGGGGGGAGACGGGACTACACGTAGGCCAATATGTCACTTATCATGTACTAGTGCAGAAGATTCGTAGTATGTGGCCTGAAATGTCGTTAGCTGAGGAACCGGATGCTACGGCGGGGGTAATATATGATATATCGGAGGGCGGGCATGAGGTCTCAAGGCTGTATGATATGATGATGACCAAGGTGGGGAAGGACTTGGGGCACTTGAGATTAGAATGGGAAACAGAAATGGGAGCCCCGATTGAAGATGGGATGTGGGAACGGGCTTTGGGATATCATAAGAAGGTGTCGAGAAATGCCAGGTTTAAACAAATACAGCTATATGTTACGCACAGGGCATACATGACCCCTCTTAGAATATCGAAGTTCCGAAATGTCGGGCACCAGGCGTGCCCTAAGTGTGACGATGAGAGCGCTGACATGATACATATGTTCTGGGCGTGCCCGGTAATCGGAAGCTACTGGGGCGAAGTGGCGCAGAGGTTAGCGGTAAAGGGGGTCATGCTCAAGATAGACTCAGCCTGGGCCTGCTTGTTGGGAGGGTATCCCAGAGCGAAGAAACTTAAACATGCAGAGAAATTGAAAGACTTGGCATACGTGCTTGCGAAACGAAGGATTGCCATGGGATGGAAGGGGTGTCTGTCATGATCTCTGCTTCCAAAAGGTCAGGGTTTTCCCAACTCCCTTGGAAGCAGATCCATAACCCAGGTTCCGAGTGCCAACCAGTCCCAATTGGGACCTTTTGGACCCAGTCCTGGCACCAGTGGCACCAGGCTCATAAATATGCCCAGTCCCAGCGCTGGAAGCGCCGGGCTCATAATGCTTGGGTGAACTTACCTGCAGCAGACCATGCTGCTTACTTGCCTGCCAGTTGAGCCTCTGATCCTCTTCTGTTTGGAACTACTTTTCCTGTTGGGTGGGGCAGGAGCCACTCCCTAGATTCAGAACACTGGAACTCTTCTGGAAAGCAGGAACTCTTTTCTTACCTAGGCGTGGCTGTGGAAGGAGACACCTAAGCACTACAGGAGGCTATTTAAACCACACCCGATGGATGAATCTTGCTTTGCGTTATTCTGCATCCTCTGCAGCAGAACGCTCATCGTGTCTTCTGCATCTGATCCTGGGCCTAAGGAAAAAGGCTTACCATCCTGAATCCAGTCTTCAGCAACACCTATAAAGACAAGAAAGAACAGGTTAGCATTACGGTCTTCAGTGACAGCTCTTCACTTACCTGGTCCATCGGCTGTCACCAACGCCTCGCGCTGCATTCCGGCATCTGAAAGACAAAGGCTTACCTACTCTTCGTGCGCTCCGGAGGTCTTCACACTGCATTCCGGCATCTGAAAGACAAAAGCTTACCAACTCTTTGCACGCTTCGGAGGCCTTCGGCGCTGCATCCTGCATCTGAAAGACAAAACAAGGTGCGTTTAAAGACTTTGGGGAACTTTAATACTCACGTGCCATTACTCCTTTCCACATTTAACCCAGTGGGTATTCCGGCACCCTGCAGCCGCTCCGAACTTGTACCTGCAAAATAAAAAGACAGTTAGAACGCATCGTGAAGCAGGCAACAAGCGCTTACTTACGTGCTTCCAGGCGCTTCTATTCATCACACGGGCTCCATCTTCAACTCACTTCAGCCCGTCATCCGCCATCGCCGGAACCCTGCAAAACAAGAAACATCATTACTAAAGACTTTAAAGACATTAGAATTACTCGAAACTTACCGTTCGTGCAGTAAACGACGGACAGCAGTCCTCTGAAGTCAAGAGGCCTGCTCCCCTTATCCAGTGAAGAAACTGGTTACAGCACCCTGCCCCGAGGCAGATGGAGAGCACGGCGTTCACTTACCTAAGACATCTTACCCTTCGAGGCAGACATACAGTGCACAGAGGTTCAGCCCAAAGAGCCAGCCGTGTGTTACACATCACCTTTGAAGATACGGTATACGCCCAGTCAAGACCGGCGCCTCTACGGGAATCAGGTGAGCGTTACAGAACGCAAAGCCTACCACAAAACTCCCATCCAGGCGCTATGGAAACCTCGGATACCGACCAGCTAGCCCAGTTACTTGGGGAACTAAGGGCAGAAGTGCATGCAGCCCGTCAGGAAACGAATGCTCTAAGAAGGGAACTGATTATTTCCAAGGAGCGAACAGATGATCTCGCTAGACAATTGCTACAGTCACAAGCCGGACAGACCCCGTTACCCGCATCTGGGGGAAATCTTCCTTCTACATCCTCTATGAATCCAGTGCAGATCAACCTACCTGGGAATGTACCTCTGGCTCCGCCCGAACGATTTTCTGGTGACCCAAAGAGGTTTGCAGTATTTATCAATCAGTGCCGGTTGCATTTCTTATGCCGGCCAGCAGCCTTTCCAACTGATCAAGCTAAAGTAGCTTTCGTGCTTTCGTACCTTAGTGGCAATGCGGCAGACTGGTCGATCCCTCTAGTAAATCAAGATGATCCGGTCCTCCATGATTTTCAAGCTTTTCAGCCCAGTATGGAAAAACTGTTCGCAAGACATTCACAGGGGCAGGCCTTGGACAATGAGCTTCTTTCGTTGCGACAAGGTAATCAAGACCTTTTGGCTTATATTGCGTCTTTCAACAGACTGATAGTGGAAACTCAATGGCCTGAGGACAAAAGGATTACGCTGTTTTATAGAGGTCTACGTGGAGAGCTCAAAGATGTGTTAGCCCAAGTAGTGAATCCCCCACAAGATTGTTCGGACTATATAGACTTAGTCGTTCAAATAGATCACAGACTGCAGAACAGGAAGGCCGATCGTTCCAAGTTTGATGCTCGAGTATTTTCCAAACCGCCAACTCCTTCCAAAGGAATAGACTCCGGGGAACCCATGCAAATAGGGGGTCTGAAAGGCCCTCTAACACAAAAGGAGCGGGAAAGGAGAAAACAGTTGCAATTATGCCTCTATTGCGGAAACTCAGGGCACTTTCTTCGAGACTGTCCGGTGAAACCTGCCAAGAAGGCAGTAGGAGCGGCAGTTACCAAAGTTACAAACTCTGAGCAGGGAAACGACCTCGCCTGACAAGAATAGAGGTCCTCTTGCCGAGCGTGAAAACCAGTTCCGTGACCTCGCATTTCGTGATACCTATGGTCCTCATTAGCCCTGATAATCCGGATCGATTACATGCAATTGAAGCTTACGTCGACAGCGGTGCCATCGGCAATTATGTGGATCATGAAATGGTTTTGAGGATGAATCTAACTCTTTGTCCCAAGGCTGTAAAGGACGTCATTACTACGGTGGATGGTACGGAGATAGCCTCCGGGCCAGTAAGACATACCACTCAAGAGGTGACGCTAGTAAGTCAAGATGGACACCATGAGAAGATCGTGTTCGATGTGATCAAGGCCCCTCAGTTTCAGATTATTTTAGGAATACCTTGGTTAGAGAAACACAATCCTCTGATCGATTGGCGAGCAAGAACGGTCCAGTTTCCGGAATGTGTCTCTGCTTGTCACCCTCCACCTGGTGTTGCACTGGCAGCAATTTCTTCAGAGACTCCCCAGTTACCTCCCGAATACCTAGAATACCAAGATGTTTTCCGGAAGGATCAGGCTAACTCTCTACCTCCTCATAGGTCTTATGACTGCCAGATAGACCTGATACCTGGATCTACGCCTCCTTGTAGTAGAATTTATGCCCTCACCGAGCCTGAGAACCTTCACCTTCGACTATACCTGGATCAATACCTGGCAAATGGGTTTATTTGTCCTTCCAAGTCTCCTGCTTCTTCAGCTTTGTTCTTCGTTCCAAAAAAGGAAGGAGACCTTAGAACTTGTATAGATTATCGCTCCCTGAACCAGATCACCGTTAAGAATAGATATCCGTTACCTTTGATCCCTGAACTCCTGGACCAAGTCAGAAAAGCATGCATATATACAAAGCTGGATCTTAGAGGAGCTTACCACTTGGTACGAGTAAAAGAAGGCGATGAATGGAAGACGGCCTTCCGCACCAAGTATGGGCTATTTGAATATCAGGTCATGCCCTTCGGACTTTGCAATGCCCCGGCCGCCTTTCAATATTTTATGAACGATGTCCTCAGAGAGCTCATAGATGTGTGTGTTGTTGTTTACATTGACGACATCCTCGTTTATTCTTCATCGGAATCTGAACATCGGAAACACGTGAAAATGGTCCTCGAAAGATTGCGTCAACACAAACTTTTCGCTAAATTGGAAAAATGTGTTTTCAACGTGACTGAAGTTGAATTCTTGGGATTCATATTATCACCTGGCGGAGTGCGTATGGATTCAAAGAAGGTCGATGCAGTTCTCAAATGGCCATCACCATCCTCCGCAAAAGGTGTGCAAAGCATGTTAGGCTTCGCTAACTTTTACCGCAGGTTTATCCCCGAATTCTCTCGAATAGTCCAGCCCATCACTGCCTTGTTAAAGAAAAACAAACGTTTTGAATGGTCTACCGAGGCGGAACAAGCTTTCCAGGATTTGAAGACTAAATTTATCTCTGCACCAATCTTAAAACACCCTCGCCCCGAACTCCCCTACATCGTGGAAACTGATGCTTCAAGCCTTGCCATGGGGGCAGTTCTATCACAAAAGGACCCGGTAACCAATCAGTTGCATCCCGTGGCATTTTGGTCCCGCAAATTCTCGCCTCCTGAAATCAATTACACGATTACTGACAAGGAACTTCTGGCTATCAAGTCTGCCTTTAAGGCTTGGCGGCATTATCTGCTGGGGGCCCGACACACCGTTACTGTGATTACGGATCACCGAAACCTGCAATATTTGAAAACCGCAAAAGCCCAATCCTCTAGACAACTCCGTTGGGCATTATTCTTTGCCGAGTTTGACTTCATAATTACCTATCGACCTGGTACAAAGAACGGTAAAGCTGATGCCCTTTCTCGGATGGGAGTGGAAGAACACTTGATCAACCCTAAACCTGTACCAATCATTCCCTAACAAAGAATTCTGGGTGTAATCGCCACAGAATCCATAGAGGAAGTTAAGGATAAAGCCAGGCAACTTGTAACTCCAGCAGACATACAGAATTGGCATCTGCAGGGAAAGGACTTTGCAGTAAAGGACAACTTATTGTATTTCCAAGAACGATTATACCTACCCAGCACAGATTTACAGAAAAAAGTCATCTCTTGTTATCACGATTCTTTAATGGAAGGACATCCCGGTATGGCCAAGACCTCAGAAAAGATCAAGCGCTACTTCTGGTGGCCGTCTTGGAAAAAAGATATCAGAGACTTTATAATGTCCTGTGGAGTATGCGCCCAAAACAAGAGTCAAAAGGAAAGACCAGCAGGCCTCTTACGCCCTATTGACATACCACCTCGCCCTTGGCATACGCTTTCTATGGACTTCATCACCGATCTACCTCCATGCTCCGGATACAATACGATTCTAGTAATCGTGGACTTATTCTCCAAGATGGCGCATTTCATTCCGCTCAAAGGCTTGCCAACAGCAGCAACTCTGGCCCGAGAATTTCTCGAAAACATCGTCCGACTGCACGGTTTTCCTTCGGTTCTAATTTCGGATCGAGGTAGTCAATTTATTTCTCATTTTTGGCGAAGTTGCTGTCGGTCGGCTCAAATTGATGTGAGACTATCGACCAGTCACCACCCTCAGACCGACGGACAAACCGAGAGGACCAATCAAACTCTGGAACAGTATTTACGCTGCATGCTGCAACAAACTGAAAAAACTTGGAAAGACATCCTTTGGATAGCCGAATATGCCTACAATAACTCTGTCCATTCGGGAACTGGGAAAACCCCATTTTTTCTTTTGTACGGCAGTCACCCTCGAACCTCGGAGTTGGATCCCCTCCAAGATCTTGAAACACCAGCAGTAGACTACCTGCATTCTACAATCACCCAAGCCTTTAAGGTAGCTGTTTCTCACCTTCAAAGGGCTAAAGAACAATACAAGAAAGGAGCAGATCAACATCGGAAGGAAGCCCCTCAATATCAAGTAGGGGATCAAGTCTGGTTATCCACCAAATATCTACCCCTAAAAGGGCCACGCACATTCAACCCAAGATACCTTGGTCCCTATTCCATCACTACCATAGTAAACCCAGTAGCGGTCAAGTTGGACTTGCCCCCGCACATGAAGATACATCCGGTCTTCCACGTCTCTCTATTAAAACCCGTGCAACCTCAAACCCGACTAACTAAATCTCCAAAACCTATCCTAGTTGATGGAGAACTCGAGTTTGAAGTCAAAAGCATTCTGGACTCCAAGATCTCCAAATCTAAACTATTTTACCTAATTGACTGGAAAGGCTACGGCCCCCAAGAGAGATCCTGGGAACCTGCTGAATATGTCCACGCTCCTCGCCTAATCAAAAGATTTCATCGAACATTTCCTGACAAGCCAAAACCCCCGGAGAAGCCCGGTTTGGGAGGGGCCTTGAGGGGGGGTACTGTCATGATCTCTGCTTCCAAAAGGTCAGGGTTTTCCCAACTCCCTTGGAAGCAGATCCATAACCCAGGTTCCGAGTGCCAACCAGTCCCAATTGGGACCTTTTGGACCCAGTCCTGGCGCCAGTGGCACCAGGCTCATAAATATGCCCAGTCCCAGCGCTGGAAGCGCCGGGCTCATAATGCTTGGGTGGACTTACCTGCAGCAGACCATGCTGCTTACTTGCCTGCCAGTTGAGCCTCTGATCCTCTTCTGTTTGGAACTACTTTTCCTGTTGGGTGGGGCAGGAGCCACTCCCTAGATTCAGAACACTGGAACTCTTCTGGAAAGCAGGAACTCTTTTCTTACCTAGGCGTGGCTGTGGAAGGAGACACCTAAGCACTACAGGAGGCTATTTAAACCACACCCGATGGATGAATCTTGCTTTGCGTTATTCTGCATCCTCTGCAGCAGAACGCTCATCGTGTCTTCTGCATCTGATCCTGGGCCTAAGGAAAAAGGCTTACCATCCTGAATCCAGTCTTCAGCAACACCTATAAAGACAAGAAAGAACAGGTTAGCATTACGGTCTTCAGTGACAGCTCTTCACTTACCTGGTCCATCGGCTGTCACCAACGCCTCGCGCTGCATTCCGGCATCTGAAAGACAAAGGCTTACCTACTCTTCGTGCGCTCCGGAGGTCTTCACACTGCATTCTGGCATCTGAAAGACAAAAGCTTACCAACTCTTTGCACACTTCGGAGGCCTTCGGCGCTGCATCCCGCATCTGAAAGACAAAACAAGGTGCGTTTAAAGACATTGGGGAACTTTAATACTCACGTGCCATTACTCCTTTCCACATCTAACCCAGTGGGTATTCCGGCACCCTGCAGCCGCTCCGAACTTGTACCTGCAAAATAAAAAGACAGTTAGAACGCATCGTGAAGCCGGCAACAAGCGCTTACTTACGTGCTTCCAGGCTCTTCTATTCATCACACGGGCTCCATCTTCAACTCACTTCAGCCCGTCATCCGCCATCGCCGGAACCCTGCAAAACAAGAAACATCATTACTAAAGACTTTAAAGACATTAGAATTACTCGAAACTTACAGTTCGTGCAGTAAACGACGGACAGCAGTCCTCTGAAGTCAAGAGGCCTGCTCCCCTTATCCAGTGAAGAAACTGGTTACAGCACCCTGCCCCGAGGCAGATGGAGAGCACGGCGTTCACTTACCTAAGACATCTTACCCTTCGAGGCAGACATACAGTGCACAGAGGTCCAGCCCAAAGAGCCAGCCGTGTGTTACACATCACCTTTGAAGATACGGTATACGCCCAGTCAAGACCGGCGCCTCTACGGGAATCAGGTGAGCGTTACAGTGTCACAGGCCATGAGTGGAAGTCTGGTGGAGGGACCTACAAAAATGGGCGGAGGCTGAAACGGTGGTGTGGCAAGAGGCTAGTAGCAATACTGGGGATGAGGAAATGGGCTCCCTCATGGCGTGGAAACTATTGATAGCTGAATTGTTTGGACCAGTATCGGATCCAGCTGAATCTGAAGGCAGCGATGCCCAGCCGCGCGGAGCAGATACTGAAAGTGAAGAACACACAGGCTCATAAGGGGGGGTGGGATTGGGAGTGTAGTGTTTTAGGTTGTAAAATGTGTTTAAATTGAAACGTCATAAGCTTTGCTGAATGCTGGTTGTTGGTTGTTTGGTTTTAATAAAAACATTTAAAAAAAAAAAAAAAGAAAGATGACACCAACCCACAATTACCAGATACTGAAAAGCAGAGGAAACACCAGATGGACTGTACCGGGGAGGGAGGGGAAAAGGGGAGTTAATGCGTTATTGGTTAATATTGTTTAAAATGTCAATAAAAAGAATAAAAAATAAACAAAATACCAATGGGGGATGGGGGAGGGCACCCAGGAGGGAGGAGGTGCAAGGTGCACGTCAACACCCAGAAGTGTGGATGTTGAGAGGAAAAAAAAACCTCCATGGGTTAATGGGCCGCACGGCTAGCATGGATCGGGAGACTTGTCGCTGTTGTCACCACCCTCTGGTGAAGCATCAGAATGTGGCAGTCGTAAGGGAGGATGACCATGTATAGTCCTGGTCTGGTCCTCTATGGCAGTGGCCATGCGGGACTGAGATGATTGCATCTGCAACATGATGGCTCGGAGGTCCCCATGCAACACCTCACGGGATGCACGCAGTTCCTCTGTGATGGTATGAGTCAACTGTTTCATCTGCTGTTCACACCGTCTACTGCTGGCTGCCTCGAGTGCAGCCAGTGTAGTTCTGAGGGACCTATACCCTAACCTCAGGGCTTCCCTGTGGGCCCGACCCTCTGCATCCATGGATGCACGCAGAGCCCTCAGTTCTGCCCATTGGCTCCTGTTGCTGGCCACCATGTTCAGCCTGGGTGAGCGGCATGTGGACCGCAGTGCCTGCTGCTGGTGCTCCACCTGTCTTGCTGGGGGTATCATGGAATCGGCCACCCTATCCATGCCTTAGCCAACATCTCATATGAAGCAGCCTATTGTTGTGCAACAGCATATATGGACTGCTCCAACACAGTATCGCCAGCTAACACACAGCCATCACGTTGGCAGACCCCACGCCTGCCTGGGCCAAGGGAACCTGGCCCTTGATTTGATGGCACTGTCTGTGGCTGTAGGACTACATCCATCCCTTAATCAGCTGGCCCAGGACCAGGAGTCAATACTGTGCAGTGTGATCCTGCAACCTTAACCACCACAGACGGATGTACCAACACTGACTGGCCCTGTGAGGGGTCCCCCACCCTTCAAACATTTGGGATACAACAGCACCCACAGTCGATGCACTCACCTGAGACAGCACAGAGCAATCCATATCCATTTCACCACCAGAGCCAAAGGTTTCCTCAGAGGCGGACTCATACTGAGTCATGGCCACGATGGCCTGTAGCACCAGTGGATCTTCATGGGCTACCACACCACGTCCTCCACTGGTGGTTGGTCATGGCTCAGTATCCTGTTCCTCCTCCACCTCCTCCTCCTCCTCCTCCTCAACTGCATCCATTGCCTCATTACATCCACATGGATAGAAAAATACATGAAGAGCCATGTAAATAGCATAGTTAGTCACTGGTCTCGTGGTGATCTGCTCCGGGCAGAGGTACTATCCAGTACTATTGCTGGCATATTGAGACCCACCTTCACCCATCCGGGAAGACACAAACTTTAAATTTGCCTTGAGAAAGACCTTATAGGTTGAAACACGTGTCGGCACTAATGAAATCTAAGTGAATTGCATACTTTGAACCATATGTGAGCCTTGAACAACTATTATATATGTCACAAGGGTGACAATCTATGGTTAAAGTAAGTTAAAAAGCAATAAATCAACAACTGTTATTGTTGCACACGTAACATGTGTGGAAACTAACACTCATTTAAGTATCAAGGAACACCTGACCAGCGCCAGAGTACAAACCATTGGATCTCAGTCACCCAGAACATGTCCTGGACACACACACATCACCACTCACCAGACATTCCCTCATAAATTGGCAGGTCTCCCACGCCTTGGATCTGCTCCACATCAATCATAACACTTATGATCTCCTCATGTGGAGTGAGTTATTTGTCCTCTCGTGGTGTCCCACCTCCAGTCAACAGAGGAGAGACATAGTTGACACCTAGCTTATCTTTGGCTCGGTGCCAGAGGTCATTCCAATGCTTCACTGCCTCAGAAGCTGTGTGCCTCTTCATTGCCCCAGGTGTTCATACGATCAGCGACACACTGCAAGTGGGCCATACGCTGTGCAGGCGTATGTGTGCTTCCTGCCCACACAAGCATGTCATGTTCGTGTTCCTGCATGTAGTCCACAAGGATTTGGAGTTCCTCATCACTAAAGCTCCTCTTCCTCAATGTGTGGGTCTCCTGTGCCGTGCCTTGGGACTGAGCCTGTTTGCCTACTGCACACTTTGCCTTCTTGCAAGGTCGTGCAGACCCTGAGTGGCTGGGACCACTTGGGTCAGAAGGGGCTGGAGCACTGGTGGACTGTGCTGTGGCATCACCCACTGATGCTGTGACTGTAGGTATCCTTGCAGGCATCTGTACCTGTGTGCTGGTGTCTGGACCTTTGTCCGCACGTCTCTTGCCATTGGAGACATGGACATCCGCCCTTGGGTCTCTGTGGGCCTGGTACGGGACCACTACAGGCCTGGCTGGATGACCCTGAGCCTGGGTGGTGGTTGCTGCAGCTGCCCCTGCAGCTTCCTCACCCTGCCTGGTGTGGACAGCAGATGGCAATGCTGCCCCAGGACCCTTGGTGCTGGACCTTTGTCCGCATGTCTCCTGCCCTTGGAAACAAGGACATTCGCCCTGGGTCTCGGTGGGCCTGGGCCACTACAGGCCTTACTGGGTGACCCTGAGCCTGGGTGGTGGTTGCTGCAGCTGCCCCTGCAGCTTCCTCCCTCTGCCTGGTGTGAACAGCAAATGGCAATGCTTCCCGATGACCCTGGGTGCTGGTGGCTGGACCTTTGTCCGCACGTCTCCTGCCCTTTCTAAGCCAGGGAAGTTGACATCCTGGTGGAGCAAGTCCTGCGGCATTATGATGCTCTCTTCCACGGATCAGCGCAAGTCGGCAAGGAAAGACGGAGGAAGATCTGGACGAACATCGTGGGTGCCATCAACGCAGATGGGGTGGCACCCCACGACTACCACCATGTCCACAAACGCTGGGAGGACTACAAAGCCAGGACCTACAACAAGGCCTGTTTGACCACCGACAACATGCGGGTCCTAGAGCGGTTCTACCCAGCACTGCACGCCCACGTCATGGAATTGCAGCTCCGTCTGGAGTCGACTGGTAAGTGTCCATGTGTTGTTATCCTCCACAATGCATGTGAATGTTGATGCGTGGTTGGAGTCTGTACCTTGACACTTGTACGGATGTCTGTGTGCATGTTCCATACAGTGCAGCATATGTGTCCATTCAAGCATGTGTAACATAAACAGTGTTTCAGTTGCAATGTGTGATGCGCTGCAGCATGTAACGACGTGCACATGGTTGCATACATGTGTATGGACGTAGCCGTGTGAGAGGTGCGACACATGGGTGATGTCGGCAACATCATGGACATGCATGGTGTACATGTGCATGTGTCTGAGAAGTGAGTGTGTGACTGGCCAACACACCTGGATGGATGTTACTGGAGCATTTGAATGTGTGCTTGACTCTTGCTGGCTTATTGACATTGAGTCGACTCTGATGTGATGTCTCCATGCCCTGCCTCCGGACAGTCAGGTGATATGTGTGAATGACATGTGTATGTCCCATTATGCATCTGAGGGGCATGCACAATTTGTAGGTGCTGACAGTCCCTTGTCCAAGGATGTGATTGACTGTTGTGAAGGACAAACATGTATGTGCTTGTGTGTTAATGGCACGTACCAGTGTGTCGTGGATGGTGATGATTTTTGTGGACTCTGCCAGTGCAATTCATGTGCATATGTTTTGCGCCATACACACAAATGTACAGTACCCTGATGTCTTTTTTTCTATGTCTCCCTATCCACAGCGACGTTGGAAGAAGAAGAGGGTGGAGAAGGTGCTGTGGAGCAAGGCAGCGGGGATGCCTCCACCAGGCACAGTCGCAAGGCCTAGTCGTGCTCTCAGGTTATTTCATCTTCGGGGAGTGAGGAGACAGGCGCTGCATCCGAGACAACAGACGCAGCTGCTGAGGGAGGTCCAAGAGTGCGAAGGTGGTCGTGGACTCCTTAGCAGTGGGAGGGACAGTTGAGGTCGCACAGGGGCAATCCGATGCGGAAGACGATGGGGGGGCATCTAGGATGTTGGGGGAGGAGGAGGCCGCATCAGCCCAGTCCATGGGGCCCGGCATGGGTGATGAGGTGGGTGTGACTGGTGCAGTCCAGACTCCGGGGCAGGAGGCAGTGCAGGTCACTATGGAGGGGCCTGTGCCTAATCCTGCCCCTGGGACTGTGACTGCGCCAGTATGCACCTGCGGGCATGCCCCAGGCCGGACCCATCTGCAGGTGGCAGATGTTTCCACACAAACAGAAACACCAATACCTGCAGATGCCACCATTCGGGACAGGGTGGAACTGTTGCTAGCCGGTATCATGAGGCGTACAGGCCCCATTCGTGATGATGTGCAGGCTTCCAATCGGGGGCTTGCACATCATCACAATGAGATTGTGCGTCTTGTGAACTGGCTAGCACATTTCCTGGTCTCATATTGGGTGCGTGGGCTGGCCACTTCTGCGACCCCCTCCTCATCTTCCTCCTCTGTGCGCCATTCGTCCTCCCTGACACCTTCTGGCCCAGATACCACCAGTTGTCCTAACCCCGGCGGCCAGTCTGGTGGAGATCATATCCCTGCAGAGTCGGGAGTCGAGGTTGGATCAGCCGAGTTGGTCACCACGCAGATACAGCCGGCAACAGGAGCTGTGCAATGGAGGGAGAGCAGGCACAAAGGAGCAGGGCAGCAGCAGGCTCGGAGTAGGAGGCTACATTACTCGGGGCATATCAACTCAGGGAGGCAGGTATCGGCCATCAGGCAGGAGGCAAACATGGACCTTACAAAAAGGATGTCTTCCGTGTTGGAGCGGTTCGGGCAGCAGATCGGGCAGAGCAGCAGCGGGCATGGGAGGCACAACTCACCATGGCCAGGGCGAGGATTTCACTATGTCGGGCAGAGAGGCGAGCTGAGGTCCTCGATGAGACTTGCAGGCAGTGGTAAAGCAGCATGTTAGAGTCCCTGCAAGCCCTTGAGGTGAGAGCGGAGGCCCACCTAGGGGAATTGGACGCAGTGTTCAATAATGCCCTGGCAGAGACATTGAGGGAGCATGGTGAGAAAGAGGACTAGCCCGCTGCCCCTGTAAATAGTTATTTAGTGACAAGTTTCATTTTATTTATTTTTTATGATTTGGAGTTTTTGGACTACACTATATTATTTGTAGATAGTTTCTGTGTGATTTACTTTTCTTTATGATTTGGAGTGCTAATTGGATTTTGCTCCATGTTTCTTTGTACATAGTTTAGTGGTGTTTTCATTTTTTCTTTTTTTTTAGAAAAATTGCAGGAATGTATTTGTTACATTTGGATGATTTTTTTATGAGACTTTTATGGACATGGACCTATTGTGAGAATTTTCCTTTTTTTATGTAGATAGTTGGAATTTTTGTTTTGAGATTTGAACATTTTCTTTGTTTTCAAAACGTGCATATTTTTATTTGTCTTTTGCAGTTTGTATGACATTAATACAACTGTATAATATACTCACAGTAATGGCTTCTCTGACTTTTATTTCTATATTGTACTGATTTGTTTCTCTGTTTGGTGTCCCAGTTAAGGACCATTGTTGGTCATGTGTGTGCTTACTTGCATGCATGTCTCGTGTTTGCTATCCATTTGCGTGTTGCAGTTACACATGTGCATGACCACTGGATGTGTGTGAAGGGTGAGTTTCGGTATGCACATGGACATTTCATTTGCTATCACATGTTCATCATCACTGTGTATTGGTCTTCACTGTGTTGGGGGGCAGGGGGTTGGGGTTGGGGTAATGATTGGAGTGTAAAATGTTCACAATATTTGTCCAGGAAATTGCTTGATTCAGTGTAACGCAAATGGCGTGCTTTGACTTTCACAAGCATGTGTTTGTGCTGTTTTCATTGTCTGTGCTGTGGTTGGGCATCTTGCACTGGCAGTTACTTTTGTTATTTCTCTATTTTTGCATTTTCCCACACAAATGCAGCAGTCTCGGTGGGTAGCATCCTTTCTGATTGCCATGTAGTCATTCAGTACTTGAGTCACTCCTCTTTGCTTGTGCTTTTGGCACTCCTCTGACCTGCTGAACTTGTGTCGGAATCTGCAATGGTCACGTTGCTGTCCTCTGAACTTGGGCAAAGGTCCCCTTGCACGTCACTTGCACACACCCTCTGCCTCCCTGGCATCCACCACACTTGGACTATTTTTATGTATGGCAACAGCCATCTACCTGCACTTAACACCTGCTGTCTGCACTCAGGTTTGGACTTGACACATGCTGGCCGCAGTTTCTTAATTTTCTACATTGCTCTATTTGTTATAGTGTACTTAACAATTACTGCAATGCCCCCTCACCCAAACCCCTTATCTCCTTCCCCACTTCCCATACACTGCCGCAATCTCAATATCACCTTCCATACCAAGTTTGTTGTCTCTGTCGTCACTGTGTTCCACATCCCCAGACTCTTTGCGGCTTCTTACACTTGTGTATATGCGCTTTATTATTGACATGTCATTTGAAGAGATGTCATGTTATGTCCTTCACACATGGAAGGAACAGTAATGTGTATATTAGGTTATTTGTTCTGGTAATGTCAGCTCATTGTTGCCCTGGCCATGACACGCCTGGGCAGTGTCTGTTCATGTGACATACTTTGAGGGTGCTTAGGATTCTGTCACTGTGTGACTATTTCAACATGGGGATTCTTTACATTAGTTCGTCACATGGACTGCAGGGCCTCATTTTACCATAACACTTGTGTGATGTGTATGTTGGGAGATGGTTGCAGAAAGGAATTCTGTTGGTGCAGCTGGCACACTGAAGGATGTGGCACAGGTGTATGCATTTTTTCTGTTTGCAGGGTATTTTTTTTACAGGAGGTTGTGGGTGTTGTCACTACATGGCAGTCAAGGTGCTCAACACGCCATCGTTGGAGTGAGCATGTGTCACACTTTCAACATCCAGCATTCAGGTGATGTCCAGTTGGGAGGGGGCTACAAGCGGGGTGGCGTCACAGGTGATGGGGGCGTCCCTTGTGGTGTGGGCTCCCTGCAGGGTGTAGTCATGGGTGATGGAGGCTGGGGGGGTCCCATGTGGTGTGGGTTGCCTGTGGGGTGGCGTCACAGGTGATGGGGGCGTCCCTAGTGCTGTGGGCTGCCTGCAGGGTGTGGTCACAGGTGATGGGGTATCCCGTGTGGTGTGGGCTGCCTCTAGGGTGTGGTCATGGGTGATGGGGTCTGGGGGATCCCATGTGGTGTGGGCTGCCTGCAGGGTGTGTTCAGGGGTAATGGGGGTTGGGGGGGGTCCCATGTGGTGTGGGCTGCCTGCAGGGTGTGGTCACGGGTGATGGGCGGGCCCATGTGGTATGGGCTGCCTGCGGGGTCCGTCACGGGTGATGGGGGTGTCCCTTGTGGTGTGGGCTGCCTGCATGGTGTGGTCACGGCTGTTGGGGCATCCCTTGTGGCGTGGGCTATCTGCAGGGTGTGGTCACGGGTGATGGGGGCATCCCTTGTGGTGTGGGCTGCCTGCTGGGTGTGGTCACGGGTGATGGGGGTGTCCCTTGTGGTGTGGGCTGCCTGCAGGGTGTGGTCACGGGTGATGGGTGCTGGGGGGGTCCCATGTGTTGTGGGCTTCCTGCAGGGTCTGGTCACGGGTGATGGGGGCTGAGGGGGTCCCATGTGGTGTAGGCGGCCTGCAGGGTGTGGTCACGGGTGATGGGGTGTCCCTTGTGGTGTGGGCTGCCTGCAGGGTGTGGTCACGGGTGATGGGTGCTGGGGGGTCCCATGTCTTGTGGGCTGCCTGCAGGGTGTGGTCATGGGGGCTGAGGGGGTCCCATGTGGTGTGTGCTGCCTGCAAAGTGTGGTCACGGGTGATGGGGGGTCCCATGTGGTGTGGCTGCCTGCGGGGGGGCATCACTCCATGATGGAGGCAACCCTTGTGGTGTGGGCTGCCTGCATGGTGTGGTCACAGGTGATGGGGGGTGTCCCTTGTGGTGTGGGCTGCCTGCAGGATGTGGTCACGGGTGATGGGGCGTCCCTTGTGGTGTGGGCTGCCTGCATGGTGTGGTCACGGGGTATGGGGGCTGGGGGGTCGCATGTGGTATGGGCTGCCTGTGGGGTGGTGTCACAGGTGATGGGGGTGTCCCTTGTGGTGTGGGCGGTCTGCAGGGTGTGGTCAGGGGTGATGGGGGCATCCCCTGTGGTGTGGGCTGCCTGCAGGGTGTGGTCACGGGTGATGGGGCTGGGGGGTTCCATGTGGTGTGGGCTGCCTGTGGGGTGGCATCACAGGTGATGGGGGTGTCCTTTGTGGTGTGGGCTGCCTGCAGGGTGTATTCACGTGTGATGGGGGCATCCCTTGTGGTGTGGGCTGCCTGGAGGGTGTGGTCAAGGGTGATGGGGGCTGGAGGGTCCCATGTGGTGTGGGCTGCCTGCAGAGTGTGGTCACAGGTGATGGGGGCGTCCCTTGTGGTGTGGGCTGCCTGCAGGGTGTGCTCATGGGTGATGAGGGCTAGGGGGCTCCCATGTGGTGTGGGCTGCCTGCAGGGTGTGATCACGGGTGATGGGGGCATCCCTTACGGTGTGGGCTGCCTGCAGGGTGTGGTCACGGGTGATGGGGGCATCCTTTGTGGTGTGGGCTGCCTGCAGGGTGTGGTCATGGGTGATGGGGGCGTCGCTTGTGGCATGGGCAGCCTGCATGGTGTGGTCATGGGTGATGGGGGCTGGGGGATCCCATGTGGTGTGAGCTGCCTGTGGGGTGGCGTCACAGGTGATGGGGCGTCCCTTGTGGTGTGGGCTGCCTGCAGGGTGTGGTCACGATGATGGGGCGTCCCTTGTGGTGTAGGCTGCCTGCAGGGTGTGGTCACAGGTGATAGGGGCTGGGTTGCGGCTGTCCCATCAGGAGGGGTCTGCTTCCAGTGGATTTATGCGTGTATCGCGGGGTACATGTGGGAGTTTCAACGCGATTGGGCTGGAATGCGTCTAGGGTAAGCGCAGGAGTTTCAACGAGGTTTGGCTGGGGTACGTCCGGGTTACGCATGGGAGTTTCCACGCAATTGGGCTGGGGTGTGTCCGGGGTACATGCAGGAGTTTCCACGCGATTTGACTGGGGTGCGTCCGGGGTATGCACGGGGGTTTCCACACGATTTGGTTGGGGTGCGTCTGAGTTACGCGTGGGAGTTTCCATGCGATTGGGCTGGGGTGTGTCCAGGGTATGCGCAGGAGTTTCTACGCGATTTGGCTGGGTTGCGTCCGGGGTACACGCAGGAGTTTCCACGTGATTTGGCTGGGGTGCGTCCGGGGTACGCATGGGAGTTTCCACACGATTGGGCTGGGGTGCGGCCAGGGTATGCCCAGGAGTTTCCACGTGATTTGGCTGGGGTGCGTCTGGGATACGCATGGGAGTTTCCACCCGATTTGGCTGGGTTGCATCCGGGGTACACGCAGGTGTTTCCACGTGATTTGGCTGGGGTGCGTCCGGGGTACGCATGGGAGTTTCCGCACGATTGGGCTGGGGTGCGGCCAGGGTACGCACAGGAGTTTCCACATGATTTGGCTGGGGTGCGTCCGGTTTACGTGTGAGAGTTTCCACGCATTTGGGCTGGGGTGTGTCTGGGGTACACGTGGGAGTTTCCACATGATTTGGCTGGGTTGCGTCCGGGGTACACGCGAGAGATTCCACATGATAGGGCTGGGCTAGGGTGCATCCGCGGTATGCGTGGGAGTTTCCATGTGATTGGCTGGGGTGCGGATGGGGTACGCGCTGAGTTTTCACGTGATTACGCTAGGGTGCAGACGGGGTACGTGCTGGGTTTTCACATGATTTCGCTAGGGGGGCTTTATTATGGCGCACGCGTGGCGTGGGGGCTTGTGCTGTGTTAGGCATTTCACTAGCTTTTTACTGCATGTGGGGGCGTTTTGGGGGTGTTACTGGAGCTGCTTGATGTTCCTTGCGCCATGGCTAGTGATACCTCGGGAAATCCATGAATATGTGTGCTGCGCAATTGTTTCTTTGCGCCACGGCTGGCGCACGCGTGGCGCATGCTCCTTCTCGACACGCAGCGCTTGCACCTTTTCTGCGCTGGATTCTATGAATCGGGCCCTGTGTCTCATTTGTCTTTTTGTAACATCAGGTGTATACACATGAGAGTGGGATAGAAAAGTAATGTGTCTTTTGTTTCACTGTTTTTGGCTATTTAAGGTTCAGTTGAGTGACTGTTCAGAACATACTTGATCCATGCACTTGTTAAAAGAACTCAATAAGTGCGTAATTTTACTTTAATGAAATATTTGTTAGATTTCTATTAATGTATGATTTTGGCACACGTTGTTTACATGAGGATACATTGTGACTCAGCAATGTTATTTCTCTTTCATTTTTTAGATATGGATAGCCTGTCCTGAAGAAAACATTACCTTATTCAGGAGAGATGTTGAAACTAGTAGGAAGGGGAAAGTAACAATACCCTTCAGAAGTACTCCATAAGAATCCGGAAGACAGTTGTTAGAAGATTGTCTCGCCTAGTAGACTGTGGCTGTTTATTAATATGTATTGCACTTATGTATAGGTGATCTAATTTAGGTGGTAGAGCATTGTCGACCTACGCCTACTATTGGCATTTGTGTCCCCCTTTTTTGCACATACTTGGCTTGAGGACCGTCTCTGTGGATATTAACCATTATAGCACTTTTTGAACATTTTCTGTGTATGTACATTGTGATGTTTTTCATTGTATCATATTGTGTGGGTAATGTGTTGCTAATGAATTACAATCCAGCTATGGCGGCTTTATAAAGACGAATGTTTGAATAAAATAATGTTCTATTTAAATTGTATCCTCATTCAACCTGTGTTCTGAAATGATGACCTTGCACGTGACATTTGTTGTCATCATCTACTAGGAGAAGACAATCACCTGTGTTGGTTTGACACATGAGATTGCATCCAGTGTCAGTGACTGAGTGTGCCATCTTTCTGTGACTGTTAGGGCAGATAGAATACCAGTAATCACCTTGCGTCACATACGCACATGTGATATTTGTTTTCAGGGACTATTAGCAAAGAGAAACGTCTAGAGCTGCGGGAGGCAGGAGAATACCATTCAGTGGCTGTAACTGAGTGTGCCATTTTATCATGACTACTGGAAAGTGATCTGGCCCTTTCATAGCACAGTCAAACATCCTTAGAGTTTCTAGGGCTCTGCTTAACATGTTGAAAGGCTTTGAGAGGTTCTGATTGGCCTGCCAAAATTGCATGCCTGTTCAAGTACAAGCTGGGAGAATATTGTAAAAATCACGGCTCACACAAACCCTGAATATGGAGTTGACTCATCTCACGAACTCAGCCTGGGTGGTGGTACACACAGCACTACTTTGTGGCTGCGATGACAGATGTTACGATCATAAAGGAAGGGCAACATTCGGCCTCATTACGAGTTTGGCGGTAAGTGGTACAGTTGGCTTTACCACTATGCCAAATTACAAGTTTGGGCCTGGAGTGAAGGATTTTCCTCCAGGAAAAACCTGGAGGTAAATCCTCCAACTCACTGTCAGAAAATCGGCAGAATCAGCAGAAATACTACGGCGGAAATTCTGCCAAAAAAGCCCCATTGAGTCCAATGGACTCAAATTAAATGGGGAATTACACCACCACCACTATTTGTAATCTGGCAGAAATTCCCCCAGACCAAGTGGCGGTAACGGTAATTCATTTGGGCGGTATTCCAGTGGATTTACTGCCGGGATACAGCCCACATAATAGTCTTCCTGTACACTCATTGTTGAACCATACAGTGAGACATGCAAATCATCTTGTGCTGGAGCATTTTAATGCACTTCTTCTCTTGAAAATAGGACAGAATTGTTGTATTTATAGAGACTACATTATAGCCCTACTATGATTTCCCCAACAACTAATAGTAAATCAAGAACTGGCAACTCTGCCACTTTTATGCTTCCGAAGTGAGACACAATAGGCCTCATTCTGATCCTGACGGTAGGGGGTTAACGGCGCCTGTAGAGCTGCCGGCGCTGTTAACCCCCTACCGCCTCATTACGAGCTAAAAGCGGCATGGCTACCTCCATACCCGGAATGAGGCCCAATGTAAACTGCATTAGTGAGGCGTTAACGGCAGCCACAGCACGCTGGCCTGGAAGGTAACGAGCAGTCTGTTCTCGAGACTTCGCCGTAAGCTTAGGACTGTTATCGGCCGGGTCAGATCACGGCGGTGGCAGCGGGGGCTATTGGTGCTATTAGCACCGCAGCATAAGTTCCTGGGTGATAGTTAAGACTTTTTGGTGGAACAGGCTAGGTGTGTGCCCCATACAGTGTTTTCCAACAAAAACATCATTCCCAAGATAGCCACCGTGAATATAGAAACAGGAGCTCAAGAAGAGTTATTAAATTTCACCAGCATGGGGATGGCAGCGGCAGTGTGGATGATGACAGGACCGGTGGCGTAGCTAGGTGAGGGGGTAATGCATGTTCTGATATGGGCTGCCTGATGGGGGCATGAGTGTGTGGAGCGCAGGACAGGGCGAGGAGGGTGTCCGGAGCAGCGGGCGAACAGCGAGGTGACCCTCAGCTTGCTCCGAAAGACTGACATTATTGCTGGATTCAGCCTACAATCCACACAGGCTGATTGGCTGCACCCTGCCTCCAGTTGCTAATGCAATATTTTATACAGATGGTTACTATATCAAATTATCAAAGCAGTCTGCAAAGAGAGTCCTGTAACTCAGTAGGACAGGCATGCTCGCACAGCACCAGAGAAACCTACAAGCCCACACAGCACCAGGGAAGTAGACAAGCTCACACTGAACCATGTCTTACAGACATGTACTGGCTGCTGATCTGTTAAGGGGTCACATATAAACTCCTGGATGTCATATAATGTACCAAAGGAAAGTATATTGACTCAAAACTACGATCTTGAAGTCTGCACCACACAATGCTTACCAACTTTAATGCGATGGGCTGTAGCGAGGGGAGAACGGCATGGATGGATGCATATCTGTAGTGTCTTGTCTATAGACATGCAGACATTGTTGACCCTGAAGAAGGGAGCAGGGTACGCAGGTACTACGCAGAGCCTGGGCACCCCACAGGAAAACCAATCTCTTACAATGTTAATACCTTTTCAATGTCACTGCCCAAAAATCTGGGTAGCAGCACCCCCCACGTAATTTATACGTTGGCTCGCCTGTCTGACCTGGAGTGGCTGCTTTCTTGTATAAAGCAGTCACGCCCACACATAGCAAAGATGGAATCTGCTCTTCCTGAATGTCGTCACAGTGTTCAGTGAGCACAGCGGCCATGTTTAGTTGGGTAGAAGGGCCTGTACCTTTAGGATGTAGCACAACCTTCAGGTAAGAGTTCCACAACACACACCCTCAACCAGAAGCACAGCTGTTTTGAAGAAAGTTCGGACAGCTCATTACTTGCCCCAAAAGAAGTTTTGAGAATCTGCCACCCGTTGTTCTTACATATATGACATGTTGCCACATGAATAAGCTGTGGTGTGAACAGAAAGAAAGTTGTGGCCAAATTGGATTTAATATAAATACATGTCCTAATTTAGAGGCTGGCCAGCCCCCAGAGGGGGTGCTAGAGGGACAGCCTGTATAGTGGGCCACCCCTCTGGCCACCCCCCTGGGGGTATCCAGCACCTCGCCTCTCCTCCTGGGGAGGCGGAAGGGCATTTCCTGGGCCACGCCACATCCGGCCTCAGGCTCCGGGGAGCACTCTTAAGGCGAGGGGCTGCATAGGTTCCTTCACTTTGTTGCAGTCCCCGCTTGAAGTCCCACCCTCGCTCTCCTTGTAGTTTTGCCTCGAGGATAAGGGCCAGCAGAGGAAACACGGTATACTCTGATACTAACATTTCCTTTTCAGTAACATATGGAGTACTGTAGGATACTATTGCTGATGTTGATATGATTTGATAATTGGAAGTTTAAGAATTCTTGGCTAGGTCGGTCAGGTCTAACATGGCGACATTTTAGTTTCACTTCAAATTATAAAAAATAGACAAATGTTTGTTTTCCAGAGTTTTTCTGTAAGGTCGCGTCTCAGACGGTTAGTGGTAAAGCCAAGAAAAAAACCACTCAAAAATTATTTGAGCGGCACGCGATTATCCGCGATTCATGCAGTTTCAGGGATCTAACCCGGAAGCGGATATTCTCTGCAAAAACTAAAATAATAGGGGCAGTTCAAAGACTAAGAGCCCTGATTTGAGAAAGGTCCATTAAGGGACCGAAACACGTGTCATCACAAAGGGCACCTCAACGCATTAAATATTATTTTCTTAAAACTGGGCGCAGTCTCATTCTCGGTATTCTTTCCTTTTCTTGATTTGGTAATTGTGTTGCTAACTTTTTATTTTTCTGTCACAGGCATAGGAGGAGCTGGGGAGGAGCTTTTGACGCTGTGGTTTCAGCCGTGACTGGTTATAGATGGCCGCACTCGAGCCAAGTTCAGATAACAGGCACTGACTCCCCCTTTGAGACAAGACAGTTAAGTCTCCCCGTCAACTGAATTCAGTGGTCCCATGGCTATTCTGCCTGGCAGTTCATAACCAGAGGCAGACGCCCACTATTTTGCAAATTTCAAATTGGAAGTGGCATGTGTCACTCGTGGTCTATAAACTTGTTGCAAGCCCAGAAAACCGTTTGGGCTACCTTGGAGTTTTTCTAAGGACATTGCTTTGGTTACGTGGCTGTTTTACTTTGTTTGCTCCAATAAAATGGGATCTTTGTGTTTCCAAAAATATACATTTGTTTCTGTGGTTACTGTGAGTGTAATGGTAACCATTGAATCCATGCACTGGTTCCCAGGTGAGGGGGAGCACAGTGGGCACGGGCACCACAAAGGGGCGGCCAAGGGAGGCCAGGGCCACTCTTATAAAAAAAATGCTGCCCCCACCCCCACTGAATGAATGCAACTTCACCCGCGCCGGGCCAGGCCACCCCTATGACTGGGCAAACCCCTTCTGCTCTAGGTGTAGTGTAATTGCAATTGGTGATTTAATACATTTAATACCCAGAGGTTTCGAAGCACGGACCGGGGATCAAACCTGTGTTGCTCCATGTCGTCATGCTTCCAAGGCGAGCACGTTGCCCCTGGGCTATCCTCCCAATGTGAGCTTCCTGAGAAGACCCATGTCTTTGCATACCACAGCCATGTTGGCCGACTTTGAACAAATGTGGATTCTGAGGTTGGTGTGCCCAAACTGAACTCTACACATCACTGATGAAAAAAACCTTTTTGATGTTTCTTGCAACCCCAAGCAGGAGGTCTGTGTCCTACCAGAAAGTGTTGAACACCTCCTTTTGGAGAGGGCCTAAGACTGGTTTGCCTATGTTTTTCCTCTTCTGTCATGGCACAGATACGCTTAAAATTGGTAGAATACAAACTTTCCAGAAAAACTCCCAGTAGGCATAATTTAGAAATGTCCATTCATTCATTACCTTTTGAGTGTTTCAGTGGGTCACACTAAGGGCCTGATTCATGGATTTTTTTGCGTGGTGCAAAGCCACTTTGCGCTGCCAACAAACACCCTGATTCACAGAGTGGTGCAAAGTGTATTTATGCAGTGCAAAGTGACTTTGCACTGACCTTGCACTGGTGCAAAGTCACTTTGCACAGCACAAATACACTTTGCACTGCTCTGTCAATCAGGTTGTTTGTTGGCATTGCAAAGTCACATTGCACCGTTCTAAAAATTCCATGAATCAGGCCATTAACAGGGTAATTCAAAGAAATTCGCACAAAAGTGGTGCACGAGGCTGGTGCACAGTGTTCCCGTGCGAATGTCTGCGCCAGCCGCGTGCGCTAAAATCGATTTCCGCGCACAGCGTATTCATGGATTTTAGCCTCCAAAAGCAGCCGTGGTGCAGAGTGGCGCAGCGACCCTGCAGCAGTGCCAGTTACGCCCCCAAGAACGCCCTCGCGCAAGGAAAAGCCATCAAAATCCCCAATCCAGCGCAAAGGGCTGTGCCAACCCTGGACCAGTTTACCGGACTGCCAAACAGCAAACGCCAAGCGGGGAACGTGTATTACGGGTTTCGCGGTAACTTCCACACGCGAAAGGGCCTGTGCGAGTGGGGTACGTGTATAACTGTTGTTCGCGTGAATTTTTACAGGCGATTGGCCTGGGTACGTGTATTCCAGGGGTGCGCGGGAAGTTTCACACGCGATTGGCCTGGGTACGTGTATTTCAGGGGTGTGCGGGAAGTTTCACACACGATTGGGCCTGGGGGAGCGGGGTACGTGTATTTCAGGGGCTCGCAGGTAGTTTCACACGCGATTGGCCTGGGTACGTGTATTTCAGGGGTGCGCGGGAAGTTTCACACGCGATTGGCCTGGGTACGTGTATTTCAGGGGTGCGCGGGAAGTTTCACACACGATTGGCCTGGGTACGTGTATTTCAGGGGTGCGCGGGAAGTTCCACACGCGATTGGCCTGGGCACGTGTATTTCAGGGGTGTGCGGGAAGTTTCACACGCAATTGGCCTGGGTACGTGTATTTCAGGGGTGCGCGGGAAGTTTCACACGCGATTGGCCTGGGTACGTGTATTTCAGGGGTTCGCGGGAAGTTTCACACGCGATTGGGCCTGGGGGAGCAGGGTATGTGTATTTCAGGGGCTCGCGGGTAGTTTCACACGCGATTGGCCTCGGTACGTGTATTTCAGGAGTGCGCGGGATGTTTCACACGCGATTGGCCTGGGTACGTGTATTTCAGGGGTGCGTGGAAAGTTTCACATGCGATTGGCCTGGGTACGTGTATTTCCGGGGTGCGCGGGAAGTTTCACACGCGTTTGGCCTGGGTACGTGTAATTCAGGGGCGCGTGGGAAGTTTCACACGCGATTGGCCTGGGTACTTGTATTTCAGGGGTGCGCGGGAAGTTTTACATGCGATTGGCCTGGGTACGTGTATTTCAGGGGTGCGCGGGAAGTTTCACACGCGATTGGGCCTGGGGGAGCGGGGTACGTGTATTTCAGGGGCTCGCAGGCAGTTTCACACATGATTGCCCTGGGTACGTGTATTTCAGGGTTGCGCGGGAAGTTTCACACGCGATTGGCCTGGGTACGTGTATTTCAGGGGTGCGCAGGAAGTTTCACACGCGATTGGCCTGGGTACGTGTATTTCAGGGGTGAGCGGGAAGTTTCACACGTGATTGGCCTGGGTACGTGTATTTCAAGGGTGCGCGGGAAGTTTCACACGCGATTGGCCTGGGTACGTGTATTTCAGGGATGCGCAGGAAGTTTCACACGCGATTGGCCTGGGTACGTGTATTTCAGGGGTGCGCGGGAAGTTTCACAAGCGATTGGGCCTGGGGGAGCGGGGTACGTGTATTTCAGGGGTGCTCCGGAAGTTTCACACGCGATTGGCCTGGGTACGTGTATTTCAGGGGTGCGCGGGAAGTTTCACAAGCGATTGGGCCTGGGGGAGCGGGGTACGTGTATTTCAGGGGTGCTCAGGAAGTTTCACACGCGATTGGCCTGCGTACGTGTATTTCAGGGGTGCACGGGAAGTTTCACATGCAATTGGCCTGGGTACGTGTATTTCAGGGGTGCGCGGGAAGTTTCACACGCGATTGGCCTGGGTACGTGTATTTCAGGGGTGCACGGGAAGTTTCACACGCGATTGGCCTGGGAACGTGTATTTCAGGGCTGCACGGGAAGTTTTACACGTGAATTGGCAGTGTGTGTCCTCCCAGGTGTCCCCTCTACCCCCTCCACGGCCCCTGCAGGCAGCCCACACCACAGGGGACTACCCTGCACCCCTGGTCATGTCCCAGAGGCAGCCCATCCACCATGGTCATGCCCCTCAGCCAAGCCACATGTCACGTTGCAATATGATCACCAACTCATGTCTCCCAGCACCCCCACCCCCCAGCAGTCAGGGGCACCTGCCAGCAGGCCCCCACTCATGTCCCACTCATGTCCCCCAGCACCCCCACCCCCCAGCAGTCAGGGGCACCTGCCAGCAGGCCCCCACACATGTCCCACTCGTGTCCCCCAGCACCCCCACCCCCCAGCAGTCAGGGGCACCTGCCAGCAGGCCCCCACTCATGTCCCCCAGCACCCCCACCCCCCAGCAGTCAGGGGCACCTGCCAGCAGGCCCCCACTCATGTCCCCCAGCATCCCCACCCCCCAGCAGTCAGGGGCACCTGCCAGCAGGCCCCCACTCATGTCCCACTCATGTCCCACAGCACCCCCACCCCCCAGCAGTCAGGGGCACCTGCCAGCAGGCCCCACTCATGTCCCCCCCAACATGTCAACATGACCCACAATCATGGCCCTCATGTCCAGCAAAATCCCACGGCACGCCACCCCTGCCCAAATAACCAACCAAGCATAACATACACCCCACATTGAAATGCCCATTACATGAAACAACCCAAATGGCATGTATGTACATAAGCACATGTCCGTCCCACACACACAATGGGTGCCAGTGAATGTGAACACCCACATCGTGACATGCATGAAACCAATGAGAGAATACCACACATTGAAGTACGGGAACAAATGTATTGAACAAAAAATGTGGTGAAAGAAAATCAAATACCAAACAATGGACATAAGGAAAACAATGCAGAATGTCACATAATGATAAAAAAAGGAAATCAGAATCCAAAATATATGAAATCAAAAATTACTCCAAAGTCTCCTTCCAACAAAGCAAATCCAAACCGAAATGAAAAAGTAAAATCCATTGCTCCATGGAAAAATCAAAAAAGAAAAAGCCGACAAATGCACACTCCAGCTATTTACAAGGATGAAATCCTGGGTCCATGAGCCCAACTGTCCAAAGGAAACCTACAAAAAAGCCTACAGAATAAACAACTATATACAAAAATGTGGGGCGTAGTCCATGCGCCCCAAAGGGAAGAAAAAAGAAAGAATACTAAACACTAATGAACTATATACAATGGCGGCGGGCAAGTCCAGCGGCTCACTGGTTGATGTCATGGGCCAGGGCATCATCGAACTCCTGTTCAATGGCTTGGAGGCGGGCATGTTCACTGGCCCCGAGGTCTCGCAGGGATAATGCGGTGTCCAGCTCCAACTCCCTGCGAATACCCTCGAGGCACTCAGCCCGCCTCAGCGCCCTGCACATAGAGTTCTCCGCCCTGACCATTGTGAGCCGTTCCTCCTGCGCCCGCCGCAGCTCCGCACCTATCTGCTGGCCCAACCGCTGCCACACGGAAGACACTCCCATTCCAGGGTCTCCTGCCCTCCGGCCGATGCCTGCCCCTCTGATGTAGATGGCCCCGAGCCATGATGCCTCCCACGTTGAGCCTGCCGCTGCCTCCGACGCAACTGCCTCTGCCAGCACGATGGCATCCAGGCTGATGGAATCCACTGACGCCGTCGTGCACGTGCCCTGCCCGATGATGCCGGCACATCCTCCATCTCCTGGGGTCCAGTTGCTGGTGTGTCCACCCCTGCTGAACCTCCGACTCCCGACTGTGGCAGGGATGGGAGCCCCACTGAGCTGGCTGCGTTGGTCGGGGCAGGTCCACAGGGGGCCCTGGTGGCATCTGGGCCGGCAGATGGCATGGAGAATGACTGGCGCATAGCCTCCACAGAGGAGGAGAGGGTCGCCAGAGTGGCCAACACATGTACGAAAACCCCGACCATGGTCGCTCCCAACTGGGCCACGTTGGCACGCTGCTCTTCGTGATGACGTGCGTGCTCCCCCCGGAAAGCACGCACGTCATCATGAATGACACCCGTGCGCAACGCGACACCAATCAGGACCTTTTCCATACGGCCAGGGGTCCCCTCGTCCGCAGGTAGAGGAGTGTCAGATGACATGGACATCCCCCCTACCTGCGGACGGGCCTGGGATGGGGCATCCCTGCTGGTGCATGGTGGTGCAGTCACAGTGTCAGGGACAGTGACATGCACAGGCCCCTCCACAGCGACGTGTGCTGCTTCCTGCCCCTGGACTGCACCACTTGCACCAGTGGTACCACCCCCACCAGGCCCCATGTGCAGCTCAGTAGCGGCCTCCTCCTCCTCTGTGGAAACCACCAACGTGGATGGCTCCACACCATCTTCGCCGTTGCAAGCCCCTGTGGGGGCTCACCCACCCCTTCCGCTGCAGCCGTGGGGGCATCCCCGCCGCTTTGCTCCACAGCGCCGTCTCCGCCCTCTTCTTCACTTGCCGCTGTGTAGAGGGAGACATAGAACACAAGCATTAGGGTACTGTACAATGGTCCCCTAGACAGGAAGCAATGGCAGAGGAGTGGCACTGTCAAACATCACTTCCATCATGTCCCTCCACAACACATGGGTCAGTGCAGGCAAAACACATTCAGTAACAGGCATGGCACATGCTATGGACATTAGCATACATGTCCAAGGGACTCTTGAAACATACAATGTTGGTTTGAAACTCACATGCATCATGAGTCATGCCTATCACGTGCACTCACTTCACCGTAGTTTCATCCATCTGGCCTCGTACACCCCAGACACAGTGGATACAAGGATGACTAGGCTGCATCAGTGAATCTGAACATTGTCACAGACATGTGTCATGCATCCATGGCATTCACAAGTCACAGACACGCAGGTCAGACACACAGGCATGGACACCATACATGTACATGGCATCAGCACCCATCCCTCACCCCCATCCATGTCCAGGAACAGAGACTGGCATGCTCTCATGTGTCCATTCCGCATAGAGCTCCTCATGTTGCATTTAAACACATGCACCAACCATGTGGTTCACACATTACTGGTCTCACATGCATGACCATGATGTCCCTGCACACACACATACGTACATGGCCTATGTCACACATACAGCAAGTATCAGACAACCAGCACACTGCAACATGCCCTGTCTCACACAGCAATGCTTGGCCACTTACCGCTCAACTCCCGACGAGTCTGCCTCTCAAGGATCTGGCCGTGGAGCTCTGGGCATACGCGTTCCAGGACCTTCAGCTGGATGGTACTCATGCGGCCCTGGGCCCCCTCCACGAGGCGCCGGGCCTTTAAGAGGGTCCTGGACCTCAAGTCCTCCCAGCGCTTCTTGACTTGCTTGATGTTGCGGGTTGCCACCCCCTCCACGTTGATGGCAACCACAAAGTCGTCCCAGATCCTGTCCCGTCCTTCCTTGTTGGCGCGTGATGATCCGAAGAGGGCATCATAATGCCCCAGGACAAGCTCCACCAGGACACCAACTTCCTTCTGACTGAAGCTGGTGGCCCTCTGCCCCTCTGGCTGGGGGTCGTCAGTGGTCTCAGATGATGTTTGCCCCGACATGGCGACCCCCGAGGCAGGCGTGGGTGGGCAACTGGGTCCTGGGGCTGGGCTGTGGAGCGTTGGTAGACCAGTCGGGAGTCTTCTGTTCCAGCAGGGGTGGACACAGCAACTGGACCCCTGCAGATGGCAGATGTGCAGGCACAAAATGGCAGGGCACGATGGCAGCAGGCAGGCAGGCAGCAGCAGATGGCTCGTGGGAGGCTGGTCGGGGCTCTGGGGGGCAGTAATTCGGCCTTTTGGGCAGGAGCGTGGTCTTGCATGTATTTTCGTGTGGCCAGCTTGATACGGAGTGATTTGGCACGTGAAATTCTTGCACGTCAGCATGTAATTCGAGGAAAGTCCCTTAGCGCGTAGGCGCGTCAGCACGCAACACGATTTAATTGGACCAAAGGCCCTCAGCGCGTAAGCGCGTCTGTGACGTATCGCGCACGGGCCTGTGTGCGCTTTTCGTGGGGTGCGGTGCGTGTGTTTTCCAGGCGTTGGGTTCACACGCTATTACTTCACAGCGGGTGGGTGTTGGTTACGCGTTCTTCTACAAGCAAGGCAGACGGTGAGTGGTACCCCGCTCGCCCAGGCCCAATCGCGTGTGAAACTTCCCGCGCACCCCTGAAATACACGTACCCAGGCCAATCGCGTGTGAAACTTCACGCGCATCCCTGAAATGCACGTACCCAGGCCAATCACGTGTGAAATTTCATGCGCACCCCTGAAATGCACGTACCCAGGCCAATCGCGTGTGAAACTTAATGCGCACCCCTGAAATACACGTACCCAGGCCAATCGTGTGTGAAACTTCACGCGAACCCCGCCCCCCCAGGGCAAATAGCGTGTAGAACTTCCCGCGCACCCCCGAAATACACGCACACGCTATTTTTCACACAGCGGGTGTCCGTGTTTGTCGCGTACCCCTTTGCACGTCATTTGTCCTAGAGGCCCACAGTATGGACACATTCTACATAGCTGTATATACCTGCTTTTTGTGGGCGCACATTTTGGCGCACATTTTTTTCATGCGCAGGGACGCGACCGCCTGCCTTCGTGTGGCGGACGTGTTTGGGCCTGTGCGTGTCTTTGCCCGTGCGCTGTTTTGCCCTATTCGATTCCATGAATACGTGTGGGCGTTCCACGCACTTGCCTCCTGTACTTCCCCCGTGACACCCACATTTTCACGAGTTGTTCCCCATTCCGCGTGTCACGCCCCGTGTTCCGCCTACTTTTGTTATGTGCGCCGCTCTATGTGCGCTTTCGCTGTGGCCTTAGCGCACGCCGTTAGATGACCTGTGCGCCGGCATGCGCCGCGCACTTTTTCAGCGCACATCCCAGATTTTACTCGCGCACGGACTTCCATGAATAGATGTGCGCTGGTTTCCCTGCGATATTCGCACTTGCACTGCGATTTTCGCTCTTTCACTAAGAATCGCACGTTTTCGCACACTTGCGCCGATATTTTCAGCGCACATTAATTAAATGAATGGGCCTGTTAGTCTCTTGGGTATTCCTTAATGTTGATCCCGAGCTCGCTGTGTCTGACTTCCCAAACTGCAGCTCACTGATGACACCCAACCAGGCTGAAACTATTCTTGGCTTACCTGTTGTCCAATACAGAAGGGATAGGACCTAGGAGTCAGAGTACACTGCCCTTTTGGAGTGGGGCCAAAACTGATTTGCATATTTTTTCCCCTTTTGTAATGGCACAGGTGGGTTGGCATCAATGGAATGAAAAGACACCGAGTTGACTTTCTGAGTGTTTTTGATGTCTTGGGAGGATAGATCAGGGGCAACGAGCTCACCTTGGAAGCAAGACCACATGGAGCAACACAGGTTCGATCCCCCGGTACAGGGTACGCGCTTAGAAACATTAAGCACGTTATGAATAACATATCATGGAATCAAGGCTTCGAATCCATCACGTTTTGTTTGTCACAGCATATCAGCGTGCATACGAATTGCCCCCAATCAATATAACGCTTAAACAGTGATGTATCTTTGTAGTGATGGAATCTGTTTCAGAATTGGACCAACATTTTTTTTTTTTTAAAGAGAGCACACTTTATCTTGTTACTGTTTTGTAGAGCTCGGATTTGTTACAAATTGTTCATATTAGTTTTCAACACAGACAAGAGAATCAGTGAAGCCACTAAATCAGCAAATGGTAAAAATGCACTCGAAAGTCAGACAAATATGTTTTTCAGGTGATAATCTTAAGATTCCTTATAGCTCAACAATTCTCCATCAACTCTCACTGTCACTTTTGTGACTTTTGTCTAAACAAATGGCTTGTGGGCAGATGGCGATGGAGGGGCCCACGAAGACTGCCCCTTTTATGCTTGCACTTCCCACCTAGCGCTTCCATGGTCTCCAGCTTTGCCCTTGCTCGCTCAGTACTAGAAGTGTTCTTCATTTCTGAAGCAAATTGTCACTGTCCATGTTCAGTTTTTTGTTACTAGGATTGTAACCGCATCAGCGCGCAGGAGCATTAAGGACAGAGGGAATCAGAGAACAGGAGAGGCCCGCAGCTGTAAAATGTGTGCAACCCGGTATCACAAGGCGAGAGTGACTCAGCCTTTCATCCTGTTCTGATGGATCTAGATAGCAGCATTTATAACAGGGCGATCGTAAAATGGGTAAAAGGTCTTGCGATAGCCTACCAAGGGTTTTAAGTATTAGGCTACACAAATGATCGGCATGTTGTTATTTACTGGAAGGCCTTTCATGCCCATCACCCAAGTGGTGAAACTGTGGCGCTATCACTCCATCCAGTCTTCGAACGAGCAATCAAAACCTTCTTAACTATCCCAGGGCCATATACGGTTCTGAAAATAATACCATAAGGGTGAGTCATTAGTTTAGACACCAGGGTCCAATCAATAGGTTTTGGCCAAAGTTCATCACACGTTCTCCACCATCACTGATTTCCAACCCACCTGGTCAAAGATCTGTTTCCTTTTATCAGTAATGGTCATGTGCAGTAATCTTAGGGTACTTAACCCTTTACGTGCTGTAGATATTTCACCCAAGGCGGAGAAGTTTTTTAGATGTTCCCGTGTTTATATTGGAACATCAACAACTTTTAATTTTAAAATGATCACTATTCAAATAAACGTTAGGGCTTTTTTGCTGCGATAAAAGAGAGATTCTGAAAATACAAAGAGAGTGTTGATTACTTCCTTCTGTCGTATATCATAAGTATCAATTATGTCAAATGTCGATTTTTTTAAACCAGTGCATTAAATCAATGGCTTATTAGACCACATCTTAATGTTATATGTACTCCATATTTCTCTCCTGTGAAGATGATGATGTGCCTTTATCATTGTCACAAGGATGATGGTTATCACAGTCACATTTTGGCCTCATCACGAGTTTGGCGGTAACCCTTAAATGCGGCGATAACACTATTAGCGCATTAGTACCGCCGGCGGTAATAGCGCCGAACATTTCCCATTGGGCCCAATGGGAAATTCCCAAATGGGCCCAATGGGGAATGGGGACTTATCGTGCAGCCAAATCCGTGATCCGGTGCTAATAGCGCCGGGGGGGTTAGCAGTAGGGCTAACAGCCCCGGCGGTAATACCGCGGCGTTAGCGCCCAACTCGTGATGAGGCCGGTGTTTTATAATTTGCACATAATCACTAAAACATTCTCCTGTGATTATCAGTTCTTTATTAGAATGGTTAACTTCAACTTTTGTTAGTTATATGTGCAACTCACAATTAGGACCCTGGAAGGGGGAGCTGACTAATCAGGGAGCTCGAAATGCGGGCCGCACTGTCTGCTGCTGGCCAGGGCACCCTTTCCTTCCTCAGTGCTCCTCCCCTTCCCTGCACCCCCTCACCTGTTACCTCCTGTGTAAATTCCTAAACGGGTGCTAAGAGTGTTTAATTCATAAAAAGAAAACGTAACCTTGCAGAGTGCTGCGTCGCTACGCAGTCATTTCTGAAGTCTGTTTCCTTGTTGATGACTTCACTTGCTTTGCTCAGGCCCTTAACTTTAGCGCCAGGCTGTTACTGAGAGGGTCGGCCCACCAATTCAGCGAACATCGCCTCAGTAGCACCAAGGGCAGGGGATCCAACCTATCAGGTTGCTCGGATCAGGGGCTGAATCCCACCTGCTTCCCCGCCCTACCATCTTCCCTCACCCTCTCCTCCCATCCAGTCATCGCTTCCTTCCCTCCCCACTCCCCTACCCCACTTAGCATTTTCTTTTGGCAGCGGCAACCGTCTCCACGGCGGCCATCTTGTGTCAGTGTTTTCTTTGAATTAATGGGACGCCACGAGGTGTCACGTTCATTCAAATGAAATACAATGCTATAAGTGCCCCAGGTTTGCAGATTGGAATCCTGTGGTGCTAACGTCAATAATGTTGTTAAGGCAGGTGGGCCGGATTGGGTGTTATTGCCATATTATACCATCTTCCACTCCATTGTCTTCAAAGGAACTGCAAACATTCCAATGTTCTAAATAAGTGCTAATGCTATTCCATGTTAGATGTACCACCTGGCAAAGCCCCACTGTCCTGGGGTAGTGGAGGGTGACAGGCTGATACCAAGTGGTGCAGCCTGCCTGGAAGGACATTATCACTATCCACAGCTGTCGGCGTGGTTGAAATGTAGGGAGGAAAAGAAAAGAGCAATAAGCATTTACAAAGTCAACTGTTTGGGCATTTTTTGTAGGCATGTGATAGGTATTTGCCAGCCACTGTCAAAATGGTACTATCTGGTCATAAAATGGCAACTGTTGGAAATGGTGTAATTACATGGGCATATGATAGCAGTTCCTTGAAAATGCCTATCTCAAACATATACACATGTCAAAAAAGGTTGGCTTTACGAAGGGTGAAATTGGGTTAGCTTGAACAAACAACAATGTCTACATCCTGGGTTTCAGAGTGATACAATGTCATCCCTAGTTCCTTCTAGTGCGCACAAGGCCCTGCTTTCATCCTTTCTTACCGCAGCATAGCCCACCCTCATGTGCTTTAGAGTAACATACAGTGCCCACTATGAAAGAGGGATCTGAAGGGCCTGATTGTTCTCCTCCGGAAGATCAGAGTGTTTTCCTAAGGTGCATTTTAAGAGTGATCCTTTGCCCTCCCTCTGGGCCCATATGAGTGCAATACCCAGCCCTCTGTCAGGATTCTTATCATGTGCACGTTACTGGAAACCCTTTCTGAGTCCTCTGTATGGGGTTGGCAGTGTCCAAAGCGGGGTTTGAGGTGGCAGAGCACAGAAGATGAAGGATAGACGAGGCAGGTAGCTGAGAGAGAACATGTGGGAGTGAGTGTGAGGGGAGTACGGGGGTGACTGCTGGAAGAAGCTAGTGTGCGAGTGGTGGGGGATTGGGTGCAGGGAAAGGAAGGATCAGGGCGTGGGAGGGAACAGCCATGAATGGATGGCTTTCCTAAAGGCCAGGTGATCCTTTACCAGACGAAGTGAGAGGGGGTTGGAATTCTCAGAAGGTGGGGGCAAGGACAGAGAACCAGACACCTCCTAATCTGGAAAACTTGAAAGCTAGGACTACAAGGAGGTGTGCAGAGCCTGATCTGAGTATTTGGGTGGGGTGGTAGCGTGCGAACTTGCTTTGGAGAAATTCAGGGCCTTTCTTGTGAATGATGCAGTGGGACATGCACATGGAATGAAATAGGCCAGTCAGCTGATGGGCAGCCAGTTAAGTATCCTAAGTGCGGAGGATATGTGTTCTCTGGGGGAGAGTGGGAGGAGGAGCCTTGCTGCAGAGTTTTGGATCTGTTGGAGCTTTCTGAGTTGACATGCAGGCGTGCCAAGGTAGAGGTAGTTAGCGTAGTCGAGGCGTGAGAGGACGCTGACCATGATGGCAGATACTCTATGGAGTAGGAGGGATATGGAAAGATCCGCTTGAGGATGTGGAGGTGGAAGGTTCATGATCTGGAGACTGAATTGATGTAGCGCGAGAGGATCACTTCTGAGTTAAAAGTGCATGCAAAGGTTTTTGACTGAGGGCAATGCAGAGGGCCTGGATCCTAATGAAGGCGGCCAAGGGATAGGTTGGGGAAGGAGAGCTGTTTTGCCGCAGATTAGGATTTTGTTTTTTCCGGGGTTGTGGAGCAGGTGGTTGTTTGTCATCTAGATGCCAATGTCTGAGAGGCAAGATGCCAGGTCTGGGAGAGGGATTTGGGAATCCTGGGGATGAGCTGAGTTTCATCAGCATAGATGTAACAGGTTAGATTGTGGGAGCGGCTGAGCGTGGGGAGGGGTGAAATGTAGACGTTGAAGCGCAAAGAAGAGATTGAGGCTCCCTGAGGGACTCTGTGGGGGCTAGGCAGGGAGCAGGGAGGAAAGGATGGATAAAGACAATTTGGGAGCAGTCGGAGAGGAAAGAAGCTATCCATCTGAGGATGGAGTCCGTGATGCCTAGCTCAAAGATTCTGTTTCTGAGGATGGAGTGGTTGATTGTGTCAAAGGCTAAGAGGTTAAGGAGGGTGAGTGCGGCGCAGCCCTCCGAGTCTGCTTTTCTTTTCAGGTCATCCCAGAAGAGACAATGGAGGATTCAGTTCCATGGAGGGATCTGAAGCCAGACTGGGCAGGGTCAGGAAGGCTGTGGGATTCGATGAAGAGACTCAGCTGAGAGTATGCTGTGCAATCTAGTAGTTTGGCTATGAAGCGATTGTTGATGATGGGGCGGCAATTGGAGGAGAGGAGAGGGTCAAGAGAGGGCTCTTTAGTAGTGGTTTGATGTGAGAGGTTTGGTATGCTGTAGGGAATATCCCAGCTGTTAGTGACTGGTTGATTATAAACTTGGTGAGGGTCATTGCTCAGGAGGATGGATGTCTTTGAGGAAGGCTGGGGGACCAGGGTCTTCCGGGGATGCTGAGGAGCGACTTTTGGAGAGAAGACTTGAGAACTTCAGAAGGGAGATTGCGTGTCGGGTGCAGAGGGGTGGGGAAGCGTTCGGTGACAGGGCCGGAGAGGGTGATAGTTTTGCATGGATGGTTAGGTTCCCTTCAATGGCTATGTTGAAGTAATGGTCAGAAAGGGTGTTGCACAGTGCTTGGAAAACTGGGGATGGAGAGGAAGAGCAGAGGGGGAGGGGGTCTTGAACTCAGAGATTATCTTGTGGAGTTCTTTGGAGGGGTTGTTTTCATTGGCGATGGAGGATGTGTAGAAGGCATGTTTGGCTTTCCTAATTTCGAATCTGTAGGCTCTCATGTGTCTAGCAAGAGTGGCTTTATTTTAGGCAGAATGGTTTGTCTGCCAATGGCGTTCTAGGTAATTTTTGAGAGATTTGAGGGGAAGGTTAAACCACTTTAGGGAAGGACCTGTGCGGGGGCATGAGGGTTTTGTTCGGGTAAGGGGAAATAGCGCATCGGGAGCCATTGGTCAAAATGGTCTGGGGACGGGGTTCCTCCTTGCAGGGGGAGATTGGGAAGGGAAGAGAGTAGGGAGGAGGATAAATCCAGGCAGATGATTACTTAGTTCCAAAGCAGGATCCTGGGGGAGTTGGCAGGGTGGGGCGGGGGGAGTCAGGAAGGGAACGGGGGAGCGGGAGTTCCCTTCAGTGCAAGGAAGAGATATAAATCACACGGCCCACTCGGCTAATGCATTTTTCTTACACCAGTAGTCATTTACAGCTGCAATTAAGCCAATAACTCTCAGCAGACTGCTTATAAATAAGGCTGGCAGGCCAGAGTTTGATGTTACTACTTGATAGAGCTTTCTCAAAGAGATACCAGGAGAATGTGTTTTGGGCCGGGAGTTGCAGGTATTGGGTGGGAATGGCCATGGGAATTAACGTGGCCATGGGCAGTCAGTGGCCTGGTAAATAACCAAACAGCATCCTTAAGCAGTGTGTCCCTACTAACAAATCATCTCACTCCTACCTGCACTCCAATGCAGTCTTTTTGGCTCATAGGTGGCACTTTAACAACCCCAATAGCCCAAACTAAAGAAGGAGGATTTAAGAGAGCGCAAGCACACATTCTGCTCTGCATCTTCAGCATCAGCGATATGGTGAATGGGGGTGGGGCAACGACAGCAGCAACCAGTGCATTTGGCCAGGCAGTTAAACGAGAGGCACAACGTGATGGGAGAAAAGGTTAGGCACGACTTGGGCTTTGAGAGCAGGCGTAAGCGATACATGGCAGGGAAGAGCCGGTGTGGTGAGGGACAGATGTTCAGCGGGAGGAAGGTGCGTGGCTTTGGAGAAAATGGTGGACCGTTCAAACATAGGGAACTCAAGCTTCCCTTGGGGAATAAAGAATGGGTTCTTCAGGTCTTAAATAGACAGTGAACAATTCAGGTTTGCTAATTTCCACTAACGGGTGTAAAACAAATAGCATCCTGGGATATTATATAGTCATGAAGCCCTCTGGCACCTTACACTGCTCGATCCTCTGAGTCACATGGTTTATGTCTGAAGTGCTTTAGTGATATGCGTGTAAGCCAAAGTTTGAAACCAAGCCAGCCATTGCATTCTCTCGCCAATATCAAAGCCACAAATTTCATCGGGCATTGGAGATAAAAAAACAGAACAAAATAATGAATGAGGCAAGCAATGCATTTCTAATTGTGTTATTATTGGTTTACGAAGCGCATATAGGACACCTAGGCTCTACCTTTGGATTGAGAAAGCATTTTAGCAGGATAAAAATAGGTTTTAGAGGACGTGAATCCAAGAGACTAAAAATAGACTTGTAAATTTGACTACAATTGAGAGGGAGATAAGAAGGTTTTCTTCCTTTGTGGAGTTTAGTTTTGTTCATGTCTGAGATTCTGGGGCAGATTGTTTTTTATTTGTATTTCATTTATTAGTATTTTATTTCATTTATACCGAGCTTTCGCCAAAGTGCTGAAAA
This sequence comes from Ambystoma mexicanum, assembly GCF_040938575.1. Classification (NCBI taxonomy): domain Eukaryota; kingdom Metazoa; phylum Chordata; class Amphibia; order Caudata; family Ambystomatidae; genus Ambystoma; species Ambystoma mexicanum. The sequence goes on along the minus strand of NC_090941.1, from coordinate 171,763,356 downwards.
AGTCAAATGAAAACAGTACAATCAAGTGAGGCAGTACATTCTAAATAATAAGCAGAAGTAATGAAGGATGAGGCCGTTATTGGAAAGAGCAGATAAGAGATGAGATCTCAGATTAGATTGAAAAATATGTAGGGGCGAAGAGGATCGGATAGAGAGAGGGAGGGCATTCCAGTGCTTGGGGGCTAGTAGGGCACACAAGGGATTTCGGGGACAGAAATCCAGAAGTGGTTCTGAGAGCACATGTGCGTTTAGGAGAAAAAAGCAATATGAGTGAGGAAAGGTAGAGAGGGAGAGACCATGCACACACCTGAAAACAATAGAAAGAAGGTGAAAGAGAAGATGAGACTCAAAAGTAAGGTGTGACATGGAGAGAAGAGGAAAAACGAGGAAGCAGAGAAAAAAGAAGATGAAAAGATGAGTTAAAGACAGAACTAAAGGGGGACAAGTGAGAGGCAAGAAGACCAAATAGTGGGGCAGAGCAATAAGAGAAAAAAGTGACAAGAAGTTTGATGGCATGAAAGGAAAGGTAGGGGCGGACGCAACAGTTGGTAAATAGGGCACAATGGGAGGAACAAGTTATGTTACAAATATTAAGGGAAAAGGAAAGAGAGGGGTCCAAGGTGAAACCCAGGTTACGAGCGGATGAGGATAACAGAGGGCAGCACAGGGGTAATGTGCTGGTCTTGAAAGCAAGACCACGCAGAGATAAAGAGGTTTGAATCCTGGATGCACGCTTAAAAAACGAACTCAGGTATGGTATTAGATGCATTATAATAAACAATTAAAGTAATTAAATAAATAAAAGAAGGGGAGGAAGGAAGGAGGAAAAAGAAGAGAGGAGGGAAGAATGGGGTATGGATGAAGCAGGGAAAAAGAGGACCTCAAACTTAGATAAATTAAGGTGGAGAAAGTGGGAAGCCCTCCACCCTTGGACAGTGGATAGACAGCTAGAAACAGTGGAATGTAAAGACTCAGAAAAGAAAGAGAAGGAGAAAAAGATTTGGGTATCATCTGCTTGATGGAATGACCAGTTATAAGAAGCAATGAGAGCAGAAAGAGGAGGAGTGTAGAGGGAGAATAAAAGAGGCCCCAGGACAGACCCTTGTGGGACTTCATAACATAGGGGTAGAGGAGCAGAGGTATTACAACCCAAGTGACAGAGTAGGAACAAATAGAAAGATAGGGGTCAAACCATTTGAGAAGAGAACTAGCTTACCCAAAGAGTTGAGAACAGAGAGAAGAACCGTGTGGTCGACAGTGTTGAAAGCAGCAGAAAGATTGAGAAACATAAGAATAGAGTAGAGAAGAGCTTAGAGTGATGAGCAGAGAGAAGGGAGTTGGAGAAATGCAGAAGAGCATTCTCGGTTGAGTGAGATGAACAAAATCCAGATCAAAGTGGGGGAAGAAGTGAATGAAGATTAAGGTAGGAGGACACCTGAGAAAAGCCAGCACACTCAAGAAGTTTAGAGAGAAAAAAGAAGAAGAGAGATAAGATGGAAAGTAGCAGGGAGAGAAGGGTCAAAGGAAGGCCTTTTCACAATGGGTAGAATGAGCGCATTAAAATGTAGAAGGAAAAAAGAGAGTTCGAGGGGCAAGAGTTAATAAGGGAATTCATATAGGGAATGAGATGATGATAGGCTTGAAAATATGAGCAGAGGGAATAGGGTTATGTGTGGAAGCGGTAGGATGGGCATGAGCAAGAACACCACAGGTGTCGATATCAGAGAGAGTGGATAGTGAGGGTAGGGAAGAGGAAGGTGGAAAAGATAAAGAGAGGGAAAGTGGGCAGGGACAGATGAAAATGAAGAGTGCAGAGTGACTAATTTAGAGGTAAAGTAGTTTGCTAGGTGTGAGGAAGAAAGAGGAGAAATGAGAGAAGTATCAGGAGAACGAGGGGAGAGAATTGTGTGGAGAATCTGAAAGAGGTGACAGGGTGATGGGTGAGAGAAAGCATGAGTTTGGAATAATAGTGTTTTTTAAGCTGTAAGCAGGGCTCAATCATAGAATGAAAATAGTGAGGATAGTGAAGAGAGGTTAGAAGAAGACAGACTTTTTCCATCGCCGTTCTGTTTTGCATAGATCAGAACGGATAGAGGTAAGGGCAGGAGTGAGCCAAGGTTGAGGGGTCTCTGAGAGGGAGTAAAGGAGCGTGAAGGGTGGATATGATAATGAGTGGACACAAGAAAAGACTGAAGAGAATTGACAGCCTCGTTAGAAGGAAAGGAAGAGAAAGAAGAGATGGGGAACATAACAAGAGAGGGAAGAAATAAGGAAGGAGAATCAAAGGAACAAAGATTACGATTAGAAAAATAAAGGAGAGGAAGAAAAGGGGGAGGCAGAGGAGAGGGAAAGGAAAAAGAAAGTAAAAGGTGATAAGAAGCGTGAACAGGATATGCAGCGATGGTCCTGAGAGAGGGGAGTGAAGAGAAAATAAGATCAAGACAAGAACCTGAACAGTGAGAAGGAGCGAAAGAAAAAACATTTAGGTGGTAAAGGTCAATGATGGCAAGGACCAAGGATTGAGTAGAGGAAGAGAAGAGAGGGAGGTTAAAATCACCAAGAAGAAAGAAGGTAGAAGAGGAAGGAAGGAGAGCAGAAAATAGAGAATCCAGATGATCAAGGAAATCAGTAAGGGGGCAGGAGGCTTATAGATAGTAACGAAATAAACAGAGAAGGGTTTAGAAAAAGATGAGAGATGATACTCAGAGGTTGCGAAGGAAAGAAGGCAAGGCAAGTGCAAAACAGGTGTCCAGGAGGAGTGGTGGAGTGGTAGAGAATCCCAGTACCGCCGGCTGCCTCAACCAAAGGGTTGGGGGCGGAGGGAGTGTAAACCAGAGGAATGAAGAGAGGCAGAAGTAGACGTGTTATCAGGAGTTATCCAGGCCGCATGAGGCAAAGAAAATTGAGATTAAAGCAGAAAAAGAGGCCAAGAATAATAGAGTGAGATTTGTTACATACAGAGCGAGTATTGAGAAGGGCAACATTAATAGAGGGGAAAGACTCAGGGGAGACAGTGGGGTAGGTGAGGTTAGATACGTTACAGTACGCTGGGAAGTAGGAGGAGGGAAGAGGTGAGAGGAAAGCCAAATAGGTATAGGGGTAGGCATCCTAGTAGGAGGATTGAACAAAGATAAGGACAGAGATAGCAAGAGGCAGGGGGACCAGATAGGGTGCACGTGTCAGGAGCGAACAGTGACAAGCAGGAGTAGAAAACTGTGTAATAAGGAAGCATACACTGCAGGTGAGTGAAGATCCTTTATTGGTAACCAGCCTGAGCCAGCAGTACTCAGCCTACACAGCACCTCTTCACTCAGCTTCTAATGGAATCTCCCCTCTGAACAGAAGTAAACATGACATAAGAGAAAGAGTGGAATTCTACGAGGTAGAATTCCACTCAAGAGCAAAAGACACTTTACAACACTTCTCCCCCCTTTACCCACAACTGACGGCAAAACAACTACACACACAAAGCTACACACGCTACCGCAACACACACAACAGGCAAGACACACATTCACCACAACACATAATGTGAGCCAAAATGCAGCTTAAGGGGGAAAAGAAAGATAAGGACCAGAACAAGGACCTTAATGTAGCTCAAAAGAGGGAAAACATATGAACTAGAAAAGTGCTAATGAACCATGGACACCCACAACATAATCATTGTACTTAGAAGGAACCTTCCTCACTCTGACATGATGAGCATGACCCTGGACAGAGACAGACGGCCCAGTAAAGGAGGATGCCTCCTCATCACGTTCACACACCGGAACAAGAGCAGTTTCACCATTGTGAGAAGGGGCCAGCATAGAAGGCACCTTATCAGCAGCCTCCCCGTATGTAGAAGGGCATGGCAAGGGACACTCGACCATTGCCCCAGCATCAACTACAGCGCAATCAGGCTCCCCCCATGCACCACCAGCAGAATCCATTTTGACCTTGTCTACCACAACCACATGCCTGAGACTCCATCTGGAAACATCTTCAAGCTTGACGTAAGCACGACCACACTTGACAACTAAACGTGGTTTCATATACTTGCTGAGTCCCTTCACTGCAAACCTGGGATTCTTGATCTGAACCCAATCACCCACCTTGACCAGCAAGGGCTTCCTGCGGGCCAGTTGTTCCTGCAGAAAACGCTGTTGCCTGCACCATACTCGATCTAAGACTTCTTGCATATCCACTTGTGATTGAACCCCACCACCCAGGGCAGGGATTCTCAATTTGGAGCCAGGTTTCCTCCCTCGCATCAACTCGAAGGGAGAATGACCAGTGTAAACAGAAGGAGTAAGTCTGTATGCTTTCAGTGACTCTGATACCACTCTCCCCCAGGGAAGGCCATTGGCAAGGGCCAACTGAACCGCACCCTTAACAAAACGATTCATGCGTTCTACTAGACCATTAGCCTGTGGGTTATACAACGCAACCCTATGATGACGTATACCAAGATCATGCAAATACTTTTGCATGTAGTCTGACACAAACTGGGCACCATTATCGGTCACCAGCCCTGCAGGCATGCCTTCCCTGTCGAACACCGCAGAAAGGAACTCCACCACTTTCTGGGCAGTAACCGTAGCCAAAGCTGTGGCCTCAACCCATCGGGACGTGTAATCCACCAAGACCACAATAAATCTTAGGCCCCCCCCCAATGAATCTATGGGGCCATTATGTCAAGTGCCACCTTGGACCACACTTCACGTGGCACTTCCACAGGATAAATGGGTTGGGGAGTTGGAACTTTGCTCTTGTCACTAATGGAACAGGCCGCACAATCCTTCACCACATCCTCCACATCAGCATCCATTCGGGGCCACCAATATTCTTCTCTGAGCCTCCTCTTGGTCATGGACCTTCCTACATGCCCCTCGTGGGCCAAATCAATGAGCTTCCCCCTAAGGGAACAAGGAGGAACTAACCTCAGGCCCCTGGCCACACCCCATGGACCCACAGACAATTCCTCCCATACGTGACCATACAATTTAAACAACGCAGTACCAACAACCCCACTACTGAGCGCAGTCTTTATTTCCATCAATTCATGATCAGCAGAACATTCTGCACCCCATTCCAACTCCGACACAGCCGGCACCACACTCGCAACCAAGGTGCAATCATCCCCCACTACCTCCTGGACTACATCAACATAATCAGACCTCGGAAACCACGACAGGCAATCCGCTACCACGCTCCCCGCTCCCGGGACATATTCTACCTTGAAACTGAACTCTGCCATATCAGACATCCACCTCATAATCCTTGAAGACGCATGGGACAAGCCCTTGGTCGTCAATACGTGCACCAGAGGTTTGTGGTCAGTGCGCAAGGTGTATTCAATTCCCCACAGGAAGGTCCTAAAATATTTAGAGGCCCACACAGCAGCCAGTGCCTCTCTTTCTATAACAGCGTACCTGCCTTCAGCCTCTCTGAACACTGTGGATGCAAAGGCGATAGGCCGAAGCTCGCCCTCCACCCTCTGTTCCAAGACAGCACCTATGCCACACTCACTCGCATCCACAGTGAGATATGTTTTCATGGCCGGTAAAAAGGAACCCATGGACGGGGCTTGCTCAATCTCCTCCTTCAACCTGAGAAATTCCGTTTGGCACTGGTCTGACCATGCAAAATGCACACCCTTCTTCAGCAACAACCTCATACCAACAGTCTTGTCGGCATACGACGGGACAAATCTGCTGTAGTACTCTTCGAGACCCATGAAGGATCTCAACTGATCTTTGTTTGCTGGGGCCGGTGCATCCTTCAACGCTTTTACCAACTCTGCCCTAGGATGAATACCTTGGGCATCTAACGAATGTCCCAAGTAAGTCACACTGGGAACACCCACCTTGCACTTGCTAAGTTTGAGAGTGAGACCACAATCCCTCAAGACACACATCACCTCAAGAACCCTAACATCATGTTCAGCTCGCGATTTACCCCATACTAAAATGTCATCCTGGAAACATTCTACACCCCGAATGCCCCCAAAAAGTTTCTGCATTGTCCTCTGGAACACCGCAGCTGCGGAGGCCAAGCCGAAGGGAATCCTACCAAAATGGAAGGTGCCAAAAGGGGTGACAAAGAATGTAAGCGGGCGAGATTCCACATGCAGATCTATCTAATGATATGCAGAGGAAAGATCAAAAGTGGAAAAGCAGGAAGCCCCAGACACCCGAGAAAGCATCTCATTGATGTTGGGCAGGGGGTGTCTGTCAATCCAAATACTTGAGTTTAGATCCCTGAGATCTACGCACATCCTCATTCCTCCATCACCCTTGCGTGCCAATACTACCGGGGCCAACCATTTTGAGCACTCTACTTCCTCTATGACCCCAGAATCCTTGAGCTTGTGCAACTCTTCCTTTAAGGTATCACGAGCCATGATCGGAACTCTTCTGACTTTGTGTACAACAGGCACGGAACCTTTCTTGAGAACTATCTTGTGTGCAAAAACCTTCAATTTGCCCAACTTTGAAGTAAAAACTGAGGGAAACTTGCTCTCCAAAACTTCTGCTGTGATTCCCACAGGCAACATGGCACAGTCATTCCCTTCAGATACACTCATCAAAGGGACAGGTTTCCCCGGTCTAATTTGCAGCTCCAGGGCAGCTTGTTCGTCCCAACCCAGTACGGGGTCACCCTTGTGAGCCACATACAACTTACCCCTAGTCATTCTGCCTTCAAACTCTATGTCAACGCATTCAAACCCTAAAACTTGGATGGGCACTCGCCCATAGGCACACAGGTTTATATCAGAAGAGGAGAGTTCAGACACCTTCTTGTGGAACTTAGACTTGTATAGTTCAGGGGATATCATAGTGTATGGAGAACCTGTGTCCACCATCATCTCTAACGGAACGCCATTGACCATGAGCATTGCCCAAGCTCTCTTCTTGCAGCACCCCACACTCAACAATGTTCCTTCAGGCACACCTCCTTCACCCCTGTCGGAACAACCCATGTAGCCCACTATCGTCACATCATCATCATCATTCACATCCAGCATCTTCACGGACTCCTTAGCGGAGGCAATGCCCCTGCACATGCGGGCATAATGTCCCTTGGCTTTGCATTTCCTACAGTCCACATTGGTAGCAGGACATTCACCCACTGGACACCCGCTGCATGCCCTCGCCAACCACATCGCCTGCACTGTTCCTTCGATGAGGGTCCTGCTCTGCCATCCTTGTTCCTCACTTTGGCCTCAACAGTCCTGCGGGGAATCACTGCATGTACAGTTTCCCCTTTATCAGCCATTTCCCTCACACTCTTCCTAGATTCTTCAATTGCGCGGGCAATCTCTATGACTTTTTCTAGGGGTGGGTCTTTTTCAATCCATAGTCTCTCCCTGACACGTACATCACACGTGCGCATCATTACTTGGTCACGGATGTACTCATCGACAGTACCAGTGAACTTGCATGTTGCAATCAAAGTGCGTAAGGCAGTCACATAAGCATCTATACCCTCACAGGAACCTTGAGCCCTCGAGAAGAAATGGTACCTCTCAAGAACAACATTGGCTCTCTTGCCAAGCCGCGCTTCCAACTTGCCCAAAGCTGTCTCATAAGCGAGCACTACTGGTGGTACTACATCACCACCCTCACTGCCTTCTGCCTGGGCAGCGGGGGTAGCGTGCACATTGGGGCTGGGTAGGTGCCTGAATAACCTGAGGCCCTCAGTTCCCAAGCAATTGAGCAATGCCGCCTCCTTCTCATCATCCGTGAATTTGGCACCACCCGCGGCTCTGAGGTACACTTTGAAGGTGTCCACCCACAAGTCCCACACAATAGGCGGCTCCCCCAGACTGGCCAAGAATGCAGGTGGCGGACGTGCATTATTGTGCTGCATGTCGAGAGGGGGAAGTCAGACAGGCTTGTAATGAACCAATATGCACTGTGCAACTTTGTAATCAATTAGTATCCTCTGTGCAACCTCCTCGTGTGCCTGGCAGAGCAACCAATGCTGGAGTGTCACTGTACAATACAACGTGCCTGAGCAAAGACAGAGATGTGGCCAGGATACAGTCACAAAACACTTGGAAGACCCTCACAGGCTTACTTCTCTCTCTGAGCGGCTGGAGTGAACACCCCCAAGGCAGGAAGGAGAAGGGAGGCGTCTTGCGTTTAGTCCCGCCCTGCTCCAGCCGGCGTCGATATCCACTAAGGGAACAGGGCGGCAGGTACGGGCTCGCCCTGGCCCCCACCCCGCTCGCCGCGCAGGGCGGACACGCGCCGGAAAACAGGGATCCCTTCTCCTCTCACCTGCTGTCTGAGGAAGCACCGCGCTCAACCCCGGCTGGGGAGCACAGGCTGGAAGTACATCGGCTGTCCTGGTGCCGACATGCGCGGGGGGCCTCCCACGGGACAACAGGCATTGCAGCCTACGGACAAACTGGCAGGGGCTGGCAGGGGCTGGGAAATGCTGCTGCTCCCAGCTGATTCCGGGCGGTACTCGACGCGGACAGCTTCGGCGGGAGGGCTCACCTCCACACGGCCCCCGCTCCTCCTCTGGAGCAGGCACTCTCCCAAGGGCGAAAAGAGGAATGTAGGCAACTGCTGGCGGCTGCAAAGGCAACGTGGGTCAGAGGCTGGTTACTCTCGTCGCTAGTGTAATAAGGAAGCATACACTGCAGGTGAGCGAAGATCCTTTATTGGTAACCAGCCTGAGCCAGCAGTACTCAGCTTACACAGCACCTCTTCACTCAGCTTCTAACGGCTCTTAATGGAATCTCCCCTCTGAATAGAAGTAAACATGACATAAGAGAAAGAGTGGAATTCTACCAGGTAGAATTCCACTCAATAGCAAAAGACACTTTACAACAAACTGCCTTTACACAGTTCGCCCTTGGAGCGGGACACCCAGGGCAGTGACACTCTTGAGTCGCAGATCATATGCGTGAGAAGGCATGTCACATGTTCTTTGTCCACGTGATCGTTAAAGGGACCACCACCCCATCTGTCTACTTAAGAGATGGGAGAACTGATCAGGTTAGCTGCAGAATCAGAATGGCATCTTGTAGGAACATAGGCAGGAAAATGATGCCTTAAGTTTTGCAGGCCAGTAAAGAACACCTTTTGGACAATACAAAGTGCCTTAAAAGCAAGTCACTGTTTGATCGGGACTCAATGCAGTTGGCAGAAAGCTGGGTTGCATGTGCTTGTCGATGGAGTTGTAACAGAATTCGTGCAGATTCTCGATTCTCGGAAAATTCTGTGGGGGACATTTGGGATGTCTATGGCAAAGTCCTCTAGTAAATACAGTTATGAATTCAAAGATATGTAAGTTACCTTGGTCCCAAAAGTATGAACAACCCGAACACTATGAATTTCAAAAAAGGTTGTAGGGAAAAGATGTTGGTCCCACACATCTACCCAAGTACTACAGGATTCGAGGATATCATGGACTTTAGGAAAAATATCAAGTCCCCGAAAAATATCAAGTTCCCGAAAACTATGAATTTTATCAATCCTCCCAGCAGTGGAAAAGCAGTAGATTCTTTTTTTTTTATTTTTTTGTTATTTAAGAGTGTATGGTTAAACACAGTTCAACCTTTGCAATATTACATTATGTCACACAACTACTTACACTTATTCACACTTGATTGCTGTGTATCGTACATTGTATTCTATGCTATGAAGTTTAGATGTTGTCTAAAGTCCAAATATTGGATTACATCACAATAAAATTATTATTATTATGTCATACAACTACTTCCATAAACTTATCAACCAAATTAAATCGTATCATAAAACCCCTTCCGAAAAACATGTTAATAATAATACACAAAAATACATTTAAAACAGAAAGAGGCATTCCCCATTGTAGAAGTTTAAAAAAAAGAAAAGAATACAAAACTAGATACTGTAACATACCTTTAGTTGTCCCAATTTCACAACCTTAATGAGAACCCTCATCTTGGAGTGGATGGAGAGACAGTAGTGCTTTTGGAGGAGGCGACAGGCCAGTTTGTCAGTGGATGAGTTTGAGGCCTTCCACTTTCATTCAGCAGCTCTGCACTTGCGTTTCCGAGAGGCTAGGTCAGAATCATACCAGCTGTTTCATTTAGAGGCAGGCTTCATATGGCTCCTCATGACAGGTGCAAGGGTGCCAAGGGTTTCGGAGGTGGAAAGGTGAAGCTTAGCACAGGCTGCGACAGTCGGAGAATCAATAGCAGGGGTGGGAGGGGGAATGAAAGTGGTGGCAAAAGCAGCAGCTGACACTCGCTTCATCGGTCGAACGACGGAGAAGGAGGCTGACAGTGCAGGCAGAAGCTTGGCCAGGGGGCCCAAGAACTTCAGATGAGAGGAGAGGAGGGAATGGTCAGACCAGGAGAGAGGTGTGGTGAGAGGGTAAGAGATGGGGATGTCAGTTGAGATGAGTGCATTCAAGGTGTGTCCGGTTGAGTAGGTAGGACCAGAGAGAAGAATGGTGAGGTCACAGAAGAGTACAGTGGCTGCTTCAAAAGATTCAAGATGAATGTTGAAATCACTGAGGAAGAAAATGTTTTAAGAAGAGGTTGTGACAGAGGAGGAGAGGTCAGCCCATTCAGAGTTGAAGAGGAGGAGTGGGCCAGAGGGCCTGTAGATGGTAGCAACAGTAAGCGAGAAGGTATGAGAGACAACAAGCCTACAGACGAGGGATTCGGAGGAGAAATAGGATTTAATGGTTATGATGGTAGCAGGGACCCATTCAGGGAATATCAAGGCCACTCTGCCTCCAGACCGGTTGGGCCTGGGTTTGGCCTACAGACGAGGGATTCAGAGGAGAAATAGGATTTAATGATTATGATGGTAGCAGGGACCCATTCAAGGAAGATCAAGGCCACTCCGCCCCCAGACCGGTTGGGCCTGGGTTTGGATAGAATCTTGTAGTCCTTGGGTAGAATAGTGTCAAGAGCAGTGACAGAGCTGGCACTGAACCATGTCTCAGTCAGGGCAACAACATCAAGGTTAAAGTCTTCAAGGAGGCGACAGATGTCAGAGGAGTGTTTATTGGCAGAGCAAGCATTGAGAGTAGCTAAGTGAAGCTGATTTCCCCCTTTGAAGGTTTTCCGAGGAGGGGTACAGGGATCTGGTACACCCGTCGGAGGTGGAGAAGGGGCGAGTGGGGAGGAGGGGGAGAAGGAAGGAGGAGTGACAGGAAAAGGTAGGGAATTAATGAGAGATGGTAGACACCTGTCAAGAAGGGGGACATTGGACAGAGAGGCCTGGACCATGGCAGTGCTATTCTGATATATAGTAATAATACACCTAGAGGATGGGAAGTGTGCCAAGAGAACTTCCCATCTGGTTCCACCATTAATGGGCTAGAGAGAGAAAGGGGAGTCCATGTGGGGAGTCCATAGGTCCAGAGAAGGGGAGACAAAGAGGATATCAGTGATAGTCTGCCTGGAATAAGCATTGACGTAGGTGTCAGTGATTGGCAGGCCTGGGTTGGAAACCAGTAGTGCTTTCTTGAACCTTTGCCTACCAGGCTTCGAGAGAGGGTGAGGATAAGTGATAGAATAGCAATTAGAGTATGTATGAGAGATGGAGAGCACCATGCTTGCTTGGCCAATAAATGCACAATGCAAAAGGAGATTAAAATAGCCAGATACGACTTTTAAAATATAGGTAGAGAGGCAAACATTTGAACACAGCCAGTAATTTCAACACCCAGATTCGACTTTCAAAAATCAAGGGAGAAAGCCTAACTTTTGTACAATGCCAGTCATTTAAACACCCAGATTCGACTTTCAAAAAATAAAGGTAGAAAGCCTAACTTTTGTACAGTGGCAGTAGGTTAAAACAGCCAGATGTGACTTTGAAAATAAAGGTATAGAGGCAAACATTTGAACACAGCTAGTCATTTAAACAGACAGATTTTACTTTTAAAAAATCAAGGTAGAAAGCCTAACTTCTTAAAGGGTTTTGGAACCCCTGGAAAACTGCAACAATGTGGGGGGTGAGGGAATATCACACCCAGTGTGGGAGATTTGGTTCTTGGTTTAATTTCACCCCATTTTTTGGACTTACGGATGTGTAAGGGATCAGGAGAAAGACTCAGACACAGTGGCCTTTTTGGTGTTGATCAAAGACTTTTATTAATGAAAGAAAAAAGGGGTTTGGGGAAATTCTGCCTATCCCCAACTCTAAGAGGGGTTCCCACCCTCACCAAAACTAAGGAATTTCTGTGTCAGGATGTCTTAATCAAAAGGAGTTCTCTGTCCTGTGTCCAAAATCCTAAGCTGACCCTCACACGCTAAACTCAGTATTACATGAAAAAGGGATGACTTTTAGATGAACACCTGCAGGGTATCACTACAAAATATCCCCACCAAAAATATCGCCATACATATGGCCGTTTGTCTCGCCATAGGCAATATTTTTGGGGGAGATAACTTGTGGGAGCAGGGGTGCGGGGGTGTCCCCTGCACATTTTAAAATAATGCAAGGGTTGCAGGGGTGTCCCCCGCAGGGTCCATGGGTCAATATTGCCTCAAAAATATGGTGATTATTTTGTATTGCAATCTTTTTGCGGGGATATTAACACATGGAACCACATGCAGCTTCCTTCCAAAGTTCCAAAGTTCTGAAGTTAAGAAAAGAAAACCAATAAAGTTCCACTAGAGATGGAGCCTTCCCTTCCCCTACAGTTTTTTTGGTTGTTTAAATGTCACTTTTACAGGTTCCACAATCTGAAGGTGGACAGTTCTTCCCTTGAGTTTCCACCCGTTACACAACACTTTTCGATATATCGTTTTGTCACTGGACCTCTGGTGCCTTTTGAAAAGGGGTATGGTTCCTCCCTTCGGTTCACAATTCAAGGAGGGGGTCTCTTCCCCTGAGCCTTCTCAGCTTTTCCTCAGTTTCACCTTAATTCCACAATTCACATCCAGGGTTCTCTCCCCCTTTTCTCCAATCCCTGGTTTACTCTCTTGCCAGGGCTTTTGTGATCTTGCTATTTGGGTGTGGGTCCCAGACTCACTGTGCGCCTGGTTCACTCTCCTGCCTGGGCTTTTCAGTTTGCTCAATATTTTGGTGAAAATCCCAGATTTACACTTCTCATCAAAACACATTCTCTTGTGTATTCAGGTAATTATATTCTTAATATATTGGGTCACCTACCCTTATTCAACAGTCTTAAGCTCTGTATTTAATGTCCCTTCTCCCTTATTTGGATCTTTCTCTGGGTTTATCGGTCTTCGTTGGTGGCTTCGGCATCCCTCGCGTCTCACTGCTTTCTCAGCTGCCTGTTTGCTGACTGAGAGCGTATCTCGTCGGGTTCACGGTTCCCACCTTGCCTTCTCCTTCGCTCTGCAGCTTCTGCTGTCTGTGGTAACAGTGCAGCAAACACTCTTCTGTCCAACTTCGTTGGGTGTCGTTTTCGGCAGCTTCCTCGCTCTGGTCTGCAGCCTGCTTTCCTCACATGTCCCAACCAGTGTTGGGAGCTGTCAGTCTCCCACTCTGTGCAGGTGTGCCGTATTTTAATGTCCCGGCATCTGTCAAAATCCTTGAATGACTAAAATGCAGCATTGGCTTACTGCTTCTAGTGATCTTCATTACTTCATCCCTCTTCCTCGTCTCAATGTCATCAAAAGGGGTAGGGGAGGTGTAAGTAAAGTTGGTGATCACATAAAAGTGGAGATTTTTTACCCAAACTACAGTATGCCATACAAGAATGGGTGAAAGGTAAGTGGGTGTTACCAATAAACAGAGGCAATTGTATGTTCTGACCCAGCATGTTCACTTCACTTCCCTCAGGGTTGTCCTCCACCATGATGTGGTCTTGCCACAGATAAACACCCCCATGGTCAGCGTCAGGTAGCTTCTTCCTTTTCCTGCCCACATGAGAGAAGATTTCCCCTGGAGAAGTGGTGACAACCTCGCTAGATTCGTCACAGATTGTGAACAATATCTACCAGGTTCAGTCTTCTGTACATCTTGCATAGAGTTCCTGACACATAGCTCTTACATCACATATAAAGACTGCCATTGGGTGAGGAACATGCAATGCAACTTTTCTGCACCTGAAACAACCTGTTGCTAGGATCTCATGACGAAGTCAATGGGACTTCAAAAAGCTTATGGATTGATCTATATCACCATATTGTTTTTAATTGGCCCTAGAAAAGGTATCATAATTTTGATTTAAAAAATGTAAAAACTGGATTGAAATCAGCCACTGTCAGCATGTGCTGAGAACTACCAGCTGCTACCATTTGATTAATAAGTCTAAGCGACATCGAAAGCTTATACATTGTGCCTCCTTAGCATATTATTTTCAGTTTGTCCAATTAAAGATATTAAGACTTGAACATGTGGGGTAAAAAAGATAAAAAAAATTGGAAATATATTTTTTATCTAAGTTCTTTCATGCGCCACCAATGTTCTTACAAGAGAATGAAAAATACTTCTATTCAGTTACCTGCCTTTAATAAGCAGACAATTCCTCTTGCAGACACATCCCTTCTCACACACTGGGTGTCATTCTCATTACCCTGAAGTAGAACTCGCCAGCCTTCATAAATTCAAGGACTTTGTATTTAATCTCAAACGTGTGAACCTCGAGGGTTCCAATAAAATATAATAATTGTGTCCCAAACCTATGAAATCTCACGTCGATTGGCAACCAGACCATAAGATCTCCTATTATGGTAAAACAACTGTCTCGCCTGCTCAAATTAGAATTGAAGGAGCGTTGCTGGTATGGGTCCTTGAGCACTAGATTCGTTGCATGTACCGCAGCCATTCTTTCTTTTGCTTCTTTTACATCTCAGGGTTGAGGTTGGGAGTGCTATGTCAACCTTCCCTTGAGCTTCGAAAACCTTTAGAGCTCTTCGACACTAGAGTATGGGTGATCTAGTAGTCCTCTTTTACTGCTCGCGGTCTATTTCTTTTCACATTTCGGCAGTGGCCCGTTCCTGACGTTATCATCTCTACAACGTCCATCAGCTATCCTTTCCTTTCCTCTGGAGGTACTAAAATACTTATCTTGTCTCATCTATTCTACTGCTCCCCTCTTCTGCTTGGCCTTCCTGCATATCAGCTTGCTCCCACTAGGTCTATTTATCATTCTTCCACCCGTCTTCTTTTTCCCTTTCTCCCTGTGACCCTATTTCTCCTGCTCTCCAATCCTTTCATTGGCTTTTCTTAGAATCTCAGTTATTATTTCATTTTCTATGTATTGTTTTTAAATCTCTTCACCGAATGGCCCCTTCTTATCTCTCCTCTCTTATTTCTTTACATTCCACTTCCCGTTCCCTCTGTTCTCAGTCCCAATTTCTTCTCTCTGTTGCTCATCCACTCTGTGCATCTTCGCCCTTTCTGTCTCTCTTTACTGGCACCTACATTCTGGAGTAAACTGCCTTTTGATATTCGTTCTTCTTCCTCTCTTTCACACTCGTCTTAAGACACTTTTTAAATGATCTACCTGAATGCTTTGTTAATTGATCAATTTTACACACTTTTGTCCCATTTCTTTTGGTCACAGCGCTTTGCCGTGTATGGCTTTACAAATTGAATAAAATACGAATACAAAGGAGATGCTGTCGATATCACTGAGGGCAGGAGAAAGTGAAATTTGGAAGCACACTAAAGCAGACTTCTTTATCAGGTAACTCAATTAGTCTGTATGGTAATATCTATTGGTGCATGTTAACTCCTTTCCGTCACAAGTATCCATATTCAGCATACCAACATGTAGTTCTTTTTGCACCAAAATGTCATTTAAGGGCTTGCATATTTACCCTCCCACTGGTTTCAATGTTATTTTTATTTATTTATTTATTTATTGTATAGCGGCGTTGCCCACAGGCATCAGGGTGCACACAAAGACAGAAGACAGAACGTGAAACACGAGACACTATTTCTAAGGAGCAGGCACAATTTATTTGAAAAAAGTCATTCTCGCGGGCGGCATCCTCGCCACAGTTGCAAAGCAAGTGTGGGTTCTGTCCCGCAGAGCACAAACTGCAGTGCTTAAAAGAACACGTTCATTCATACAAGCACAAAAAAGGGACCAGAACCGGCCACATCCGGATCCTTCATCCCCAGGGCATTCCCTGACTGTAACCAGCCAGGTAAAAAATAAACAGCGAGTGGGAGGTTGGTCATTGGCCACCATCGCCCTGTGTGCTGGAAGCACATCCCACTGAAGCTTAGACTCAGACACCTATACCCCTGGATTCAATCACAACCTTAAGAAATAACTACTAAAGTAAAACACACCCCGACCTCCGAAGAGGGAGATACCCTTGCACTCCCTTAAACCTCAGAGAACCCATTCTACCGCTTGGGGGTCTCGCGCGGTCTTTCCCTAACCACCACACCGTTGATCTGCCCCTGCCCTCACCGGCACGATCCCGACCCGTAGCTCTTATTCTGGCAGAAGTCTGCAACTAGCCAACAAAGTACTGGTTAATATAGTGTCTGCCATGTTCTCAAACATTCCTGTAACTTGGACGCTCTTAAATGTGTGGCAATGCACTCGTGTTTGTCATATATCAGGATCGTAGTGCTTGTAACATGAGCATTAGTTTAACCCTATCATCCCATAACCCATTTGCTCCTGAAAAACACCTCGAAGTATCACGTGGACAATCTGTGTGCTATATAACACAACAAAGAAATAAAACATAAACTCGCCCTATGTCCGTAGTGCGCAGCCCTGACCATCCAGCCAACAAACCTCTCGGGTTTATGGCATAGTCACTCAATATGTAAATGTTTTCCCAATTGGGTCCATTCAAGGTAAATTCGTCTCATGAATATTAATGATGGATGCCCTTAAAACCTGACCAAGCTGCTGCCATTGAGGAACGGAGTTGCGCTGCCCTTCCTATGTGCTGCTTGCAGAAAGGTAGTTTCACACAAAAGTAGGAATCACGCCCCATGAAGAGAGGCCCAAGTCCCTGAAAGCCTTCAACGTCCATTACACATCCCTTCGCAAGTCAATGAATATCTGCACCCTGTACAGGTGTCTGTCCACTGGTAGGAAGCTATAATCATGCAGGCCGAGCACAGGGCCATTTATTCATTGGCTGCAGATTTGCGGGAATATATGCTAGCACTGCTTTGCAACACTAGCATGTATGTGTGTAGAAACACCAGAGCATGGCTAGTTCAAGCTATTACTCCTTTCAGCGCCCTCTGGATGTGGGTATACACATGTCCTTAAAAAGTGGAGCAATGGAGGGGATGCATACAGCATTTGCTTTGTTAAGTCAGGAAACATTTTTGCAGCCATGTTATGTTGCCTTGTGGTCTCCAGGCGATCTGGCCTATCTGGAAGAGAGGGGGATGGGTTAGGTTAGTACAGAGAGAGAAGGAAAATGCAAGATATCTTGGCTGTTGTGTTGATGTGTGCAGACGGAAAGGAAGCAATTCTTTAGAAAATTACATACCTTCAAACGGCAGCTTTAACATTATTGTTTTTCTTCAAGGTGAGCATGTTTAAGGACTTTACATTCTGAAGGCTAGCCGTACACTGTTTCCAAGCTCCTCATTTTATGTTTTGTCTGTTAGGTGGTGCTTACGTGCTACCCATGAGTCAAAACTATTGCAGTGGAGTACAGATGGGAAGTGAGGTGGGACACACAGCTCTGGTTGTTGATGGCTATTTAGCCCCCCAATAACTGACCCACAGGTTCCGGGCCGTCTCACCCACCGTGCTAAGTTACCAGTCCACACGGAGCGGGTAAGCCTTCTCCCCTCATTATATACCAATGTAGTGTTTCATGACATTCTTTGGACATAGCACTAGATATTTACCTGTGCCCATTCTCTCCTCCCTCCCTCCTTGTCACCTCTACAGGGAGTGTTTTTGAAGAGATACAGGCGTGATTCCCAGCAGGCACATACCCAGATGCCCTGCGAAGCCCTGATGAATGTGGCCCACTAATTTGTTCCACAGAAACCGGTCGGCTAGAGAACGACCACACCTAGTGTACAATATGAACTACACAGGTTATGCTCGTTCGGACGTAGGACCCCCTGCCTAAATACTCAGGGGTCTTCCCTGTAATTATCTTCAGAGAGAATAAAGCTGAAGAAAAATTCTTCATTGCTGTTTCAATTTCAATTTTAACCTGCACCTGTTCATCCAGAGAAAATCTATTAAAACTAATGTTCATTTTTCATCTGGATGACAGCTAACACATGCAACAACCAATGCGGTAGAGCATGTGTCTTTTAGCACAACACATGTGCACAAGAGACTATTTGGAAAGCGCAATTAGCTAACTAGGCTTTTTGGCAAACTCCTCCTTACTCGACATAACTGTGTTCTCCTCATTTCCACGTACTACCAGCCCCTTACCGCCCCAAACGCATTCTCCTGGGATAGCTTTGAGCAAGCTCCACGTTGACATGCATATGGCCTGCAAGTGTTATTTCGAAGTAGTCTTCTGAGTGTTAATAACTTAATTGCAGCTGTAAATAGTGAGGGTGGGGATAGCTCAGGTGCAGCGCGTGCAGCGCAACACGGGTTCAAATCTCACGGGTTTCAAATCCTGATCCCGCGCTTAGAAACAAATCTTTGGTTTGAGCGAGTTATAAAGAACAATTACCAGTGTAATAAAAATGTCTTAACCAATTGTGCCTTTAGCCGCTTGATCTATAAGCAGTATGTGTGACCTCAAATCTGTTCCTTTCACTGAAGTCCCGTTAAACACAAGCATTGGCAAAGGAAACAGTTTTGGAATGTGCATAGGCATTAGATAGAAAAAAAGGTAGCAGGTGCCCCTCTCTAGAAAGAACATGGCATGATAACCTGTTCAGTGTTTTTTACCCACTTTGAGAGTCTGCAGTCATCGCTTTTTGCTCACTGTACTTTTCACATAGGAGGAATATCCATTTGCATATCTGTCTTTTTCCCGCACGCAACGGCAGTCCAGCACCGAAATTCCTGGCAAACCTCCTTTGAACAAGAGTGCCAACAGCAACCCCAGACATGTGTTTCGACCTAGCCGGGCCTTATCAGTGAGAAAGCGCTGTGCCTCTCTGAGCACATTGAGCAAGGGGTCCATGGCTGGGTTCCCCTAGGTAACTTAGGGTGACAAACCCCAAGTTCCTTGCAAAAATACAAAAAAGGTAGCAGGCACCCCTCTCTAGAAAGAAAATGGCATGATAACCTGTTCAGTGGTTTACCCACTTTAAGAGTCCGCAGCCATCGCTTTTTGCTCACTGTACTTTTCACAAAGGTGGAATATCCATTTGCATATCAGTCTTTGTCCCACCCACAAGGGCAGTACAGCTCCAAAATGCCAGGCAAACCTCCTTTGAACAAGAGTGCTAACAGCAACCCTAGACACGTGTTTCGGTCTAGTCAGGCCCCATCACTGAGGTGGAGCCGTGCCTCTCCGAGCACAGTGAGCAAAGAGTCCACGTCTGTGTTCCCCACAGGTAATTTAGGGTAACCTGCTACCTTTTTTTGTAGGTGTTAGATAGGCATTTGCCAGACTTTGCTATCATATGCCCAGTCACTGTCACCATGTGTTGTGGCTTGTAGAATGTGGAATAAAGAGAGAATAGAACTAGAATGGGTATGGAGGAAAAGGAGTGAAGAGCAGGCAGTTAAAATGGAACAATAAAGGATTAAAGATGTGTAACTGGTCTCAGCGTATTATTCAAGGTATTCAGATTATATTATGAAGAGATAAAACATCACGTCCATCCGTTGCCATTTTTATGGTCAGATAGTACTATTATGTCAGTTCCTGGCAATTGCCTATCCCAGGCCTACACAAACGCCAAAGCTGTTGGCTTTGTCAATGCTTGTTTTGAAGAATTCTAGTCTACGTTGAAAACAAATGCACTCTGCCCTCTTAGTATAATAATCTGAGTTAGCCCAATGTAAAGTAACTAAACTTGGACTTTTGTGATTTTAAAACTGGACCAACACAGTCTCAAACCTATTTTTGGTAAGGTAACACATCCGCTTTAAGTTACAAAAGCTGGTGTATCAGATACAGATAGTTAAAGCATATAATTAAAATAACACAGGTCTTCCAATTTCCAGATCAGACAATCATTGGCTGGTAATCCCAATAAATCTATAACGATGCTTTAATTGCGACCTTTGGCACTGTGGTCTTCCAATACAAATACGTCTTTTGTAACCATTAGGTTTAATAGACCATATTTCAAAGGAGGTTTTTATCATGAGTACACAATGGGAGAAATCCTTAACAAAGTCACGGCTCGGTGCTTTTGCGCATTGCTGACTGACGTTACACCAGATATAAATGAACGCGCTGTACAGGCACAGACTGTAAACAATTGTTCACTCTGCGTGAGTTTGGAAAGTGCATTTTTTAATGGCTTAGTAACCGAGCAAAAGAGAAGTGCTTTCAACTCTGGCTAGGAAACCCGTAGTTTAGTGTCAGAAATTCAGAATGAACTGCCGCATTTAATCCTTGGGTAATCATCGTTTCAAAGAACCAGTTTAAACATTAATGCATGATGGACGAGGCGGATGTTTGGTCGAGTGTCCTGTTGGTAACATTGACTCGCTTATGTTCTCCTAGGATTAGTCGCCCTTTGAACATCCCTCTGTATCAATGTGGTCCGCATTAAAGGGGCGACGGCCGTGAGTCCCCATCACCAGTGCTAAAAGCGTCCTGGGCGTGCGCGCTGGCTAGGCGCGGCGACGTCAAGTCGAGCACACTAGAAAGTGCGGTGGTTTTTGATTTCACGTCAATATCCGTCATTACGTAAAGCCTGGTGTGCGGAAGGGGGACCAAGTAATGGCGTATATAAACAGATGATTACTTTTTTTGTAATTTTGTTTGCAAATATCGAGCGGATGAAAGTAGCAACTACATGCAACATTGATAACTAATCCAGCAAGATTTCATCGCACCATCATTGTTTGAGGGCATGATAATAACTCCAAGAAATTCAAAAGCTAATTAAGTTACATCTAACATTATGTGCCAGACTGGTGGGGGTTTTGTTTTGTACCAACTGAGAACGTTTCCATGCGCCTGGTTGAATATTGGTATTCAAAAAAGTGTCGCAGTTGGTGTGGAGCAAGAAAGGGGTTTTCGACCCCCACCCCTTGAAAGAACAATCAAAAAAGTATTTGCTCCACACTTCAGGAACAGCGCCACAGTATTGTGTATACATTTCATTTCCTAATACACAATACTGTGGCGCTGTTCCTGAAGTGTGGAGCAAATACTTTTTTGATACATCTAACATTAAACTGACTATTCCCCAAACTTACCAACCTTTTAGAGGCATTGGGCAGTCAAAAAATCCTGTCACATAATATTTCCCACCAGAATCGTATTCATTTTGTGAGATGAGATAAGAGGCTGAGCAGGGTACACTGAGTTGCGGCTGCTGACTACTAGTCTTTTACAGAAACTTGCCTGTTAATAATTCTCCCCCATTTTATCTTTGCTGTTGTACTTGGTAAGCATATCATAGAGCAATATTATAGACATCTTGCTCTCTTGCACAATAAATCGTGCAGTTTAATGTTCCCAATTGGAATGCAGATCTACCAGAAGCAGGCGTGAAGGTTGATGTGGGCTGAGAATCCATGAATGTTGTAACTCTCACAAAAAAATGCTTAGCTTGATAGGTCTACAGAGAAGGTTCTACATTCCAATAAAGGTTTAAGCATTGTGAAGTGGTCCCATATCATATCTGACACCTCCCATCCAGCACTGGCTGTTCATTTAACAGTGGTTTTCAGGGGGCGTGGCCAACCAGCGGGCAATGCGGACGTGAAGTCTGTGAGCTCCCGTGGCTGCCGAGAGATATCCTGATAAACATACTGCTATACAAATTACGAGGAAATATACATGCAGAGATAAGGGATAACATACGGAATCAGAAGATCGAGGTGGGATAGAAAAAACGATCCGTGCTGGGGGAGATACATCGAAGAGAAGCCCTGGCCTGGCGGCGCAACGCACCACCGACATGGCGGACGGAACAAACAAGCAAATGTGACGAAACGGAGCGATGGTTCCAGGGCAGCTGCATTGAGGCGGACAACGGGCAGAATACTGAAATCTGAATGCGCAGAGAGGTTCCAGCCCCGCCGCGAGACCGAGGAGGGTAGCAGACACCCAGCAGCTGTGGAACGCAACCGACGGGCTTCCACGGCGCCCAGAGCCTGGAGATCCAGCTGGGCACTGCTGAGGAGGAGGTTATGGTTGCTTGGAGGCGGGGGTGAGCGTGATCCAACTGTGGGCCCTCGACCAAGTGGCGCCAGCCGCGCAGTCGGAACCAAAGAAGAACAAGAGGAAAAGAGAAGCAAGTGCGGCGCGGGCGACTGCCCATAAGATCGCATTGCCCTGGGCGCCACTCCGCCTGCTTGTGGTTGGCGTGCGCGTACGGTCTGTGGCCGTACATACTAAAAAGGCTCCTAAGCTGCCCTTCCCATCGGGTGCGGCGGGGAAGGGAACTCTCCCCCCCTTCCTGCCTTATAGCGAAGGGCCGCGGCTTCGGTCACTGTGTTCTGGCGCTGGGGGGCAAACCTGGCAAGCTGCATAAAGCCTTTCTTGCTGTACTGGAAGACACACACAGCAAACGAGTATCCCATGCGCTACCTGGATGGTAACCCTCCGGCGACAACCTACTGAGCCCAGCCGAAACATGAACCGGGTACAGAAAACCTCCTGCCCCCCCACCCCTACGATGATTGAGAGGCCGACAGGTCCGGGTGGGTCCTGAACGCCCCAGGCCAAACAAACCCTGGGTCTGTGCGGAATCAGTGAACCACACACTGCCGCCTTGGCCCAACAGGCACCTCCTGGCACAACCATCCAACCTGACGCTGCATAGTGCTGCAGGCTCACGGCAGACCCCAGCCTCGGCCTCGCAGCCCTTGAATCCGATTATGCCTAATTGAATTACCTCCGCGGGAAACCGCTGAATCTCTGTCTGAGCCTTGAGAAAAGGAGCTGTGAAGGCGACGACCACTGCGGTCTGAGCAGGCACCAGACCTGGAAAGACCCAGTACCGTTGGTGGGAGCACAGTTCGCGTGGGAACCGAGGCTGCCCCGGCGGCCTATTTGGACATACCCACGCCCCCGGACCAGCAGCATACATATTTCCAACTGAAGCTCCCACCACAGGTACCATTGGAAAGAGCTGGCATGGTTTGACTAATGGAGAGGATGCATAACACCTGCAAAGTACGGCTCACCACTCAGGGATCATCCTGGTTCGAACATTATTGTTCATCAAACTATAAAAAGACGCTACCAGCACCCTGGGAGAAGAAAACGACCCTGCTGCATCTCCCCTATACCCGGTATGGAAATAGCCTTCTTACACACAACCGGATGAACGAACCGTTTTTTGAGATAGTGCACCGTCTGATTGAGCGTTAGGCGCGGTGGGTAGGGGCACACGTTCGTGTGCGCAGGGGTTTCACCGATATCACCCGACCTTGGTAACGGGAATGGTGAATACGGCCACTATGGGTAAAGACAAGGCAAAGAAGCAAGCTGTACAACACAAAATGGACCAATATACTACCCTACCCACACACAATCAGGACGAGCTGGAGCCGCACACTGACGGTCCCAACCCAGAAATTGCACTGTCTCTGAAGGACGTCATGGCTGCCATAGCTGATTTGCGTGCTTCCATGGAACACAAAATGGACGGCGTAAGCATGGACGTGTCACTTCTCCGCCATGACTTACAAAAAATGACGTCCCGCACTGGAGAGGCAGAGCAACGCATCTCTGACCCTGAAGACGGTATACGAGCGATGCAACAACAACTCGCTGGCGTCAAACATGAACTCAAAATGATGGCTGAGAGGATGGATGATAGTGAGGGCCGATCTAGGCGCAACAACGTCAGGATCCTTGACTTGCCTGAGAACATAGAGGGGCCTAGCATGGAGATATTTCTCGAACAGTGGCTCACGGACATGTTTGAGCCTGACTCCTTTTCTAAATTCTTCTCGATCGAGAGGGAACACCGCATACCAACCGTGAAACCGATCGCTGGAGCACCCCTACGTACTGTTATAGCGAAACTCCTTAATTACAGAGATCGAGACGTGTTGCTCCAGAGATCGAGAGCCAAGGTTACATTGATGTACAATGGTGCAAAAATTGCATTTGTCCCCGATTATACAAGAGAGGTCCAAAAAGCGAGACAATCTTTCGACCACCTGAAGAAACAGCTACAAGCCCTCAATGCCAAATATGGCCTTCTCTTCTCGGCCCAGCTCAAAATATACCATAATGGAACAACAGTCCATTTTACCGATCCAAAAGAGGCCTGGAGATGGGCTGAGAATCATATTGAGAAAGACTGGAGAACCCCGAGAAGCAACAGACAACGGAACCCGTGACCCCGGCTAGACATAGACCCGCTACCTCTACAGCAACCTTTGGTTGACCCACAGAATGAGCACATGCGGTGACCAGTAACAACCATCTGATACAAATTCCTCAATACTAAATGTTGATCAACGGTAGAAGACATTATGGCGGCCACTGGAGAAATGGTTTTCCTCCTCCCCCCTGCATGGAATCCAAGGAACATCGCACCAGGAGGAGAACTGGTTTGTTTAGCGGTTGGCCACTTCGGCCGGTATTAACTGTTGTGTGTAATTCGGGCGACAGATACTTCTAGTTGGGTGGAGTATAGGGAGGGGGATGGGTTGGTTAATGGTTGATAGTTTTGTTACTTTTTCGATATATGTTGAAAGGTTGAAAAGATGGAAGAATGTATTAGAACACTAAAGCTCTTGAGAAACAGAGGTTAGACACATACTGAATATCTCTCCCTGCCGTAGAGTAAACAAAGGCAATGCCCACACCCTGGATGGCACCGCAAACACCCACACCCAAGAGTGCCCAAATGGCCCAAATGGCCCTGCAGGACACTAAGACCCGAGCTTTAAAGCTCCTTACCTGGAACGTAAATGGCCTAGGAAACAGCTTGAAGAGACACCTGGTACGACAATTGCTGAACAGACATGGCCCAGATATAGCTTTTCTAACCGAAACCCACCTAGCAGGAACAACCAGCGCACTCTTCAAATGATCCAATTATCGTACGGCAATACAGGCAGGCTTCACACAAGAGTAACACAAGACACCGGAGGCAGATTCACATACGTCACGGGCACGCTATGGAATAAGACAATGGGCCTCATTCCGAGGCTGGCGGTAAGGGTTAACGGTCACCGTTAATGGCAACGGTGACCGTTAACACTTACCACCATATTCCGAGTTCCCTTTTGCGGGTTGGCATTTAACGCCTGCTTTTAGCAGGCGTTAAAAATCCAACCCGCAAAGGGACCTTGGAGTAAATTACGGCACCGTAATTTACGGTGCCGTAATTTACTCCTTCCCCATTCCCATTGAGCCCTATGGGGGCAGGAATGGGGATGGGGAACCGGTATGGTGAATGGGGAATTACCGGTCCCTCCAACCTTGGAATGGACCGGTAATTACTCCATTCACCATGCCGGATTTCCATGGAGTAAATAGCTCCATGGTTGCTTACCATGGTGCTATTTACTCCATGGATAGCGCCAGCCTCGGAATGAGGCCCAATCTCCCTGATGGCGATCTACTCCCCGCCTACATTACTAGCCACACTGATAGATGACATCACACCCTTGTTGATCAATGACACAGCAGATATTCTAATCCTGGGGGGAGACTTCAATGATGTTATCGATAATGCATCGGATCACACACACCTGCGTAGTAGGGACCCCAATGTTCGAACTAAACTAGCCACATTCGCAGAAGCATGTGGCATAAGAGACGTGTGGCGCGACCTATACCCTGAGAAAAGGGAATACTCCTATTACTCTGGGGTGCATACGTCGCTGTCGCAACTAGATTACTTGTTTGTACCAGCATCAATATTACACACGGCGACACAAGCAGAATATCTCCAAAGAGGCATTTCGGACCACTCCCCCTTACTCATGACGATCACAACTTGTAAACCACTCCCGCCACCAGGGTGGAGATTAAATAGTTATCACCTGGGTTCCCCAGAGCTAGTAGAACGCTTACAAAACTCCAGCAGAACATACTTTCAGTTAAATGAAGGGTCGGTAGACTGTGCTGTCACAATGGGAAGCCTACAAGCCTGTGATCCGAGGGGAGATTATCTCCTGGACCGCAGCACAAAAGAAAACATAACTGAAATCACTGAAAGAAGCAGAGGCAAATGTTAAACAGGTAGAGGAGACACATCTGGCCCAGGATCGTCCAGAAACAAACAGAGCCCTGGTCCTGGCCCAAAGAAAGCTACAAAACATGGCATTAGACAACACCAAACAAGCCCATGGGGCAATGAGAGCCAGAATCTACGAAACAGGAGACAAAGCAGGGAAGATATTAGCATGGCTCGAACTGAGGTATGAGGGTCACAATCAAGTGAGGGCAATAACACCCCAAAAAGCGGAACTGCGCCTGACGGATGCGGACATCGCAGAAGAATTTGCAAAATATTATGAGCTATACATGGCTCCCGAGACAGGCTCCCTCCGAGTTTTCCATACTTGATGGGATCACCCTTCCCTCCCTAAACGCCGAACAGGTAGCTATCTTAGAAACAGAAATTACGGAAGAGGAAATAATAAAAGCTATGATGCAGCTCAAATCTGGGAAGACACCTGGGCCGAATGGCTTCCCTATAGAAGCCTGGAAAAAGATGGGAGGTAACAAACTGGCCCCCCACCTACTCAATATGTACCGTCAGGCCAAAAGTTTGGGAAGCCTACCAGCAGACCTAAGGAAGGCTACAATAATTCTAATACCTAAAGCAGACAAACCCTCAGACAAATGGACCTCATACAGACCAATCTCCATCATTAACAGCAAGGCGAAAATCCTGGCCAAACTGCTAGCGACACGCCTTCAGCAGGTCATAACATCCTTAATTCATCCAGACCAATGTGGCTTCATGCCCGGTAGGTCCACAAGGATGAACATACGGCGAACACCCAGACCCTAAACATCCCCTTAGGAGTGCTTGCAATAGACTTCGAGAAGGCATTTGATTCCATCTATTGGGGGGCACTCTGGGAGGTCATGCGCCAGATGGGGTTTGGCGAACAGTTCCTAACCTGGGTTCGACTGCTGTATACCGCACTGATGGCTGAAGTCAGGGTAAATGGCTGAACGTCGCAATCTTTTGCCCTGGGAAAAGGGACAAGACAGGGTTGCCTCCTGTCAGCCCTCTTTTTTGCATTGGCCATGGAGCCATTGGCCCAACTACTGAGGGACACATACACCTGGGGGGGTATCCTGGGCGGGCCAGGAAGGGAAGACAGAGTCTCATTATATGCAGACAACCTGCTGATATGCCTACAAGACCCCGGGACAACATGCCCAGTGGTGACTCAGTTGCTACAAAAATATGGAGCCTTTAGCGGCCTAAGGGTAAACTGGTCCAAATCCACATTATTTCCAATAAACCGGCTAGGCGAAGAAACCCCTGTACCTTGCCCATATAGGATCGCCTCTGACCACTTCCAATACCTTGGTATCCGGATCACGAGAAATCTCAATGATTACATACCTAACAACTTACAGCCCGTTACGGAGCACTTCGCAAGAGATGTGCAGCATTGGATGTCTCTACCCTTGATCCTACTGGGACGGGCGGCGCTGTTTAAAATATTGGCACTCCACCGATACTTATACGTATTACAGAATGCCCCACTGCACATACCTATGAAGACATTCCAAAAAATAGACTCTATACACAGGAAACTCCTATGGAGTGGCGGGCATCTGAGAATAGCCCTTCGAACATTGCAACGGTCAATATGGGAGGGAGGAATTGGTTTGCCAAGGCTACAGACATACTACTGGGCCAGCCAGATGTCGGTGATAAATTATACACTACACGCTGAAACAACGCTACCACATGTGAGAGCATCTCCTCCCATAGAGCTGTAAGCTGTAACACCCAGGCCAACCCCCGTGAGACGACATCACAGACATCCCGTATCTGGGTGGAAGCACATGCCTTCATAGGCTGGGAGGATGAGGTCACACCACTCCAACCATTATGGAACAATAGAAACCTTCCTGAGGTGACCAAATTGCCGAAATGGCCAATATGTGTGAGATGTGGAATAGAAAGAGTAAAAGACATAGGGCCTCATTCCGAGGTTGGAGGTAAGGTACAAACCATGCCGGTAATGATTTACCGGCATGGATTTCCGCTCCATGCCATTCCGACCCTTCAGACCGTAAATTACAGCACCGTAAACAACAATGCCGTAATTTATGGTCTTGGGTCGCGCGCGCACACCACCATGGCGTAATCAACAGCATGGCGTAAACCGGAGCTGATCGCAAGTAAGGAGCACACGTAAATAACGGTCTCCTTAAGGCCGTAAAGTACCTTACCGGCATGGAGTACATACAGGCATCTCAGAGAAGGAGTTAAGAACACTGAGCAGTGGTTTCCACAGCCACAGGTGCACACAATCAGCACAGGTGTAGCCAATGGAGTCTGGCACAGCACAAAATGAGCATACCCACACACCACACCCTCTCCCACACCAATATGATACCAATAGTAGTGGCACAACTGGAGCTGGAGGCCTTGCTTGCAAGGCAGTAACAACAACAACCACAGCCCCAACCACAGAGGACACACAGGAGGAGACGGAGGGTGAGACAGGCCCAGCATGCACCACCAGTGCATCCACCGTTACCACGCCGGCAGCCCCCAATCCCTCGCATCTGAGCCACCTCCTTCAACTTAACGCCACATCAGATCCACACCCTGTACCGGCTTGACCATGACACCATCACCACCATAGTGGACCTGATACATGACGACATAGTGAGTTTCATAGAATAAAGCTCTGCCATGAAGGTAGTGACTGTGCTCCACTTCCTTGCCACAGGCACCTACCGGCACACAGTGGGGCACATGCATGGTATATCACAACCCTTATTTACCCGGATACTGAACCAAGTGCTGGATGCCCTCCTCAAGCACACAAGGGACTACATATACCAACCACGGACTCCCCAGGATGCAAATGTTGCCTTCCATGCACTGTGAGACATCAAATGACACCTGCGCAATGATCAATGTCCACTCCGTTTTACATTATGAACAACCAGTGTATTGAATAATTGTCATGAAACGTGTACAACAAAACCTCCACCACCCTCCCCCTCCCCCCAACTCCCAAACACCCCTCACTCCCCTCCCCCTCACCCACAACAACCCCAGAATAGTGCCATAAGGCCAACATAGGCCACATGTGTGTGCCAGCATGTTCAAGGCGTGCCCCCAGAGCCAGGGGGATCCATGTTGGGCCGGCGCAATGTACGCAATGAGCGTCGGAGCAGGCTGGTCTGGGTGGAGGAGCACTGTGACGGTGTGTCCTCCCGCTGGGGCTGTCGTGTGGGAGGTGCAGCCTCCAGGGCTGCCGCGATGCGTCCCAGGACCGCACACAACGTATTGCTGCTGTCAGTGACCGCCTGACGCATCTGCCTTAGCTCATCCACCCACTCCACCCTGGCCTGGCGGGTGTCCTCCATGAACACATTGATGAGGTCCGTCAGCTGATGTGCACGTGGTTCATCAATTTATGTAGGTACATTCCTGGCGGGTCTTGGGCCTACCTGCCCTGGCATGGCCTCAACTGGTGGAATAGGTCCAGGATCTGCCGGAGCACTACGGCCAGGTGTTTCCTGCTCCACAGAGTCACTGCTTGATGGCAGGGGGACATTGGTGGGCTCCGGGGTGTGGACTATGGGGTAAAAGTCCTCCTCAGTGGCACCACAGATCGATAAGGGGCTGTCCACATTCTCCTGGGTGGCCGTAGCTGCCAACGCCCCAGCAATGCTTGATTCTGCCGACCTTGGGGTGTCTAATGTGGCAGGTGCCGAGGCAGGGAGGGATTGTGGTGGTGCATCCTCCACTGGCGTTTGTGGTGCCTGGGCTGTTTTCTTATTCCGTGCTGGATTGCTCCGGGACCGGCCTCTGCACGTGGAGGTGGATGGACGGGTCGTCTGGGTATCCCCGCTGTCATGATCGGTGCCTGTGGGGGTAGAGGAGAGGGACAACATGATTGATTGTATGATGCGCTAATTGCATAGATCGCTGCATTCACATTTCTGTAATTTGGGGTTTGTGGCCCTCTGGGCGTTGCAACAGTACTAGTACATGTGAATGTGAATTGAATGTACGCATGTGTACGCATGTGTCGGAGTGACTCATCCTGCCATAGTAATGTGCAGTCTGGCTCACACACTGCCGAACCTGATGCACAATGTGCATGATGGAATGTGCAAGTTACTGCACTATGGCTGATGTGTGTTATGTACTTGCACTTGGCCCTTGATTGCGTTGCAGTTGACTCTGCATTAGTTGGATGGGGGGGTGGCTACATGACAAGGTGCCTTTTGTGGCCCTTGGGGGAGTCTACATCATGCAATTGCCATTGGCAGTGTTGACTTTGGACACTCACCTCCATCGGCAGACGACGTTGCCCCGCAGTCCATTTCACCGATGCCCTCTATGCATTCCGTGCCAATCATTGCGGCGCATGTCTCCTCCCATGGCTCAAGTCGCACAGGGGAACTTGGGCCCCCTCCAGTCTGCATGGCCTGACTCCTGTTGGCAGTGAGGAGTCCCCGCACCCGCAAGTCATCCCACCGCTTGCGGCAGTCCTTGGGGGTGCGAGGGGTGGAGCCTACAGCGCTCACCCTTTGGGCGGTTTCTGCCCAGATGTTCTTTTTGCGGATAGTGGACTCCCTCCGCATGTCGGGGCTGAACACCACGTCAGCGTGTTCTGCCAGGTAGTCCACCATGACCTGGAGCTCATCAGGGCAGAATCGCTTCTTGCGGAGCCGGTCCGCAGACTTCTTAGGTGCTTTAGGAATAGTTCCTGGGTTCCTGATGCTTTCCCCAACTTCGGATTGCTCCCAAGGGTGCTGCCTGATGAGGATGGCAATGGATTGTGTTTTTAAAGATGGCCGCCGCGCTCCTTCCCGTTCCTGTGCGATGACGTAATTTCAGGTTCCGTTGTTTTGCGGTGACCGTAATTTACGGGATCCGTAAATTACGGTCCCCGTTATTTACTGTCGCTGCTGCTTCCATGGCGGTGTTGTAATGTACGTGTCGCAGCAGGCCGGTAGGGGTTTTTGCGGGGGGTTTTGCGGCATGCCGCTAGGTACTTTTCCGGCATGGCGAAAAGCGCGTGTCCGCGAGGTCGGAATGGGACGCAATTAGCTGTCTGTCACCTTGCCTGAGTCGTACTTTCCGCCATGCCGGAAACGACCAGTACTTACCTCCAACCTCGGAATGAGGCCCATAATGGTGGAAGGAGCCATCAAACCCTTTGAAGACCTAACCTCGACCTTTCACCTCCCAGAAGCAGAACGGTATCACTACACACAGCTCCGGCATGCTCTACGGCAACACCTCCCCATCCTTTCTGATATGCCAGACTGCACGCCCCTGGAACGAAACATAGTCATAGAACATATTCAGGCTAAAGTTACTACAGTCATGTACAGCGCTATCACCTCATTTGACACTCCAGAACTGATAAGTCTGAAGACAAAATGGGAGAGAGAAGTGGGGGAGATCATGTCGGAAGATTGGGTACAGATTCTAATGCACCCCTGTGGAGCCGCCATATCGGCGAGACTACGCCTGGTGCAACTGAAGATATTGCACAGAGTTTATTACCCGAGGGCAGCATTGTTCCGTTGGGGCAAAATAGCAGAACCTAACTGTCTACGGTGTCGGGGGAGGAGGGAACCTTCTTTCATATACTGGGGAATGCCAGGATATCAGTCACTATTGGCAACAATGTTGCTATATTCTGTCGAGAGTCCTGAACCAGACGATTTCCGGAGACCCCACATTGCTGCTATTGGGAGTAGGCAGCGAAATAGACCTGTCAAGGTATGAAAAACTCTGCTTCACAACTGCAACAGCAGTAATCAAAAAGAACATAGCACAACTGTGGGGAGCAGCAGAGCCACCACAAGTAGGCCAATGGATCACGGATGTACAGGTTTGCATTGCCATAGAAAAGAGAATATACAGGTCCAGAGGATGCCCCGAAAAAGCAGAAAAGATTTGGCAACGGTGGGAGGACACAGTGTGAACGTCTGGAACCAATACATCGCAGGATGTAGAAAATAGACATTGCAGTAATGAAGCCTGTTATGGCAAATATTATATGGGATCTGTTTGTCCTTATCTTCCATCTAATGTTATTATTGTTGCTTTTGAGTTCTGGCCCTGAAGGGACCTGACGTTGTATGTTTCATTCTGGGACTTGTAGTTCAGCTTTTCCCAAATGTGGTTACCGCAAAGCAAATGCAGATTGACACTGGCTGAAAGGCAAACACTGATCACTAGTCAGCTTCTTTCCCGCCACTGCCTCCTTACTTTATGTGGTGGCTGTAAAGCAGAGATGCATATTCCCTTGCACCATTTAGGACAGCTGTAAGTAGAGCATCCTGTGCTGAGTGTTTCTCTGCATTCTGGTATTCTTATTTTTGCTTCTCATTTATCATTGCAGAGCTGTAAGTGACAGAATGCAAGAAAGGTGGCATGCCTGGGTGCCATATTCACACGTGACACTGCAACAAGGAGGTTTCTGAAGTCTGCTGTGGGTTGGTTGTATTATTAAGAAAGGTTGCTTGCTTATTTCATTTTCGAAAACAGTTATCAAGCATATAGTTTTGTAAAAGTGTAAATAAAATGTGAATCTTTTGTGCTGCTTTCAAACAAGCAGGCTTGTAAATGATGTTTTATAAATATACAATTGACCTATTATTTCACAAGTAAACAAAATAGTTTGGGAGACCTGTTGTCTGGACTTGCCTTGAAAATGCATATGGGCCATCAAAATTAACATCCCCAACATTAACACTTTTCATGCAGAGTTGTCTCGGGAGGATAGCTCAGGGGCAACCTGCTCGCCTTGGAAGCAAGACGACGCGGAGCAACACAGGTTTGATCCCGAGTCCGCACTTAGAAAAGTGCATTATAAATAACCAATTACAATTACTTTCAAGGTGAAAGGTCACTGGAGGTGAACTTGTCCCCAAGGCCCAGTTTCCGTTAATTGCTGCCTGCTGGGCGGCCCTTTTCTGACATGCAACATGTTGCATATTCGTTATGGTGACATGGGCACCATTGTTGCATATTCGTTATCAATTTCGTGCCAGTGTTGTGATACCTCCCCTGCACCAAAATCGTGTTACATTGTTTTGTGAATTTATTTTTGACTAGAAGATAATTTAGGTGTGCATTGTTAGACACATCATTTCCCAGCCCTTTTCTGACAACAGAGCTGTAAATCACAGCTCCAAGAAACACTGCATGAAGCCCATTCAGGTCTGGCTGACACGCACCTTCAAAGGCTGCAGGTCACTCCTGCTGCACCTTCCCTGGCTTCTGAGTCCTGAAACTCAGGCTGCTGCTGTCCCAGGAGACACATAAAATCTGGATTCATTGCATCTAAACCAGACAACCGGACCAACCTAAAAAATACGGTCTGTCCGGTCGAATTCCAAGCAGGTGGCAACCCTAGGTGACTATTTTCTAATGTCACTTGTGAGCACTCTGCCAGAGGTCCATCGGTGATTGCTTCTTCGATTGCTGATTCTGCTCCCCATTTCTCTCCTGGCCCATCTTTGCTTTCGTGGGGACTGTGCACTCCTGTCCACTGCTTTGATTAACTCCATACTGGACTACTGTAATAGCCTACTGTCAGGCACCAGCGTTGCCAATATACAATCCCTTCAAGTGGCTCAGAATAATACTGTGCGCACCATCTGAACAATTGCACCGTACCCACATTTCTACCTACTGTAAGAAGCTACATTGGCTTCCCGTAAAGCACTGAATAACACACAAAATGCTTACAATAACACACATGCGTGTGTCTCTAAGTAGTCCCACCTATCTGTCTGAACATATCAAAGTCAAGAAAACTGGCAGGAACCTCCGTTCTTCCATGGCTACAGTACTTGATCATCCAAGATCCAAGGTTGCCAGATTTGGAGGCACTAGCCTTGACTCCCATGGACCCCGGCTCTGGAATGCACTCCCTGCTGCTATACGTGTCATGAACTTCGGATCACGCCCCTTTTGGACCTCCTCTGTCCTTGTCTCAACGGGGCTTACATTCCGTACTACTTCCAACATGGCCGTCCAGAGCTGAAGCCCTTGCTCGCTCCATGCGCTGAACGCGGCGTGATCTATTTATAGACCACGCCTTCCGTGGCTCCGTGTGTCTCAATGCTATTGCAGAGTAGCCTCAGACGTGTGTTCGTAGCTCGCGGTATTGTTTCCTTTGTCCCAGTGCTATTACCCGCTCCTGACCCTTTTCTCCTTCCTGATTCCAAGCATTACTAGCTTTTCCCTGACTCCCGGATTCCTGGACTCCGCGCTCCCGGAACTAAACGCAACCTGGAACCAGACGAGACTCGAGCAGCGCTGTTCAAGCACAGGAGCGTTCGCAAGAAGGCAGCGATCGAAGACACCGGCAAACACCGGACCCAGGTGAGAAGGGGGGAACTCCTTGACAGTTTGAGACGCCACCCTATCGAACCTAAAAACGAGGCCGCCGTGCAGGACTTAATGCGACGCATGCAAGAATTATCTACCGAGGTCCAAAATCTAAAGGCGGAAAACGCTGCGCTCAAACAATTGGTCTTATCCCGGGATTCTGCTACAAAGGAGGGTGCCCTGTTGGGCGGTATTGTTGCCAAGTATGATGGTTCGGCAAAAACACTTCGCAGATTCCTGGATTCATGCCTGGTCCACTTTACCTTTAAGCCCTATTATTTCTCGACTCCTCTAAGGTGGGTTTCATCATATCCCACCTTTCCGGCAACGCCTTAACTTGGGCAACACCCCTTGTTAACTCTGGCGATAGCCTCCTAGACGACTATGATGGGTTCATACAGGCCCTTAAAGGCATGTTTGACCATCCAGAGCAGGTCTATACTGCCCAAGAAAGCTTGCTGGACTTTCAACAGGGCTCCCAAGATATGCTCACTTATGTAACCAGATTTAAACAATTGGCTAAGGAAGCAGACTGGTCCTCTGAGACTAGTTTTACCCTGTTCAGGAGAGGCCTGAACGATGAGATCAAGGATGAACTGGCCCGGGTGGTCCGACCAAATTCATTCCAAGCACTAATGGACCTGGCCTTGCAAATAGACTTTCGCATCCAGGAAAGGAAGGCTGAAAGGAAAAAATCCAAGGGAAACCCACCCAAGACGTCGTTTGAGAGCACAGCCAGAACGGACGTAAACTCAAGTCCAGCCCCAGATCCTGAACCCATGCAAATTGGAGCCTTTCGTGGACCCATATCACCTCAAGAAAGGTTGAGAAGGATCCATACGGGTTTGTGTATGTATTGTGCTTCAGACAAACATTTGGTCAGGGAATGTCCTCTGGCACCACCTCGGCATTCGGGAAACGCCAGCTCCCGATCTTAAATGGAGCAGAGATTCGAGAGAGAGATGTTTGCTCCACATCAATTCCATCCTTGAACTCTCCTGGACAAAACAGATTGGTCGTTCTCCAGGCATTTCTTTCACACTCGAAGAGTAAGATCTGCCCCATTCTGGCCTTGGTTGACTGTGGAGCTATAGGAACCCTTATAGATCAGGAATGGGTTGTCAGTCATCAAATCCCATATGAGGCACGAAGCACCATGCAGCCTGTGGAAGCCATCGATGGAAGACCCCTCAGTTCAGGGCCCATAAGCCTACAGACAAAGGAAATCCAGCTCTCAAACCACCATCAAGAGCTAATCAGATTCAATATCATTAAGTCCGCCCACTACCCCATGGTATTGGGTATGCCCTGGTTACAAAAACACAATCCGTATATAAACTGGACAGCAGGATTATTAATCCTAGGCTCTGAGTTTTGTATGTCTCATTGTCTATCCCTGGAACTTCCTTTAACACCCCCTGAGAAACCACCTAAGGAGCAAGAAACCCCACTCATGGTTTCCAAAATAATACAGGTCCCGGAGGCCTACCAAAGATTTGCCGATGTTTTATCCACTGCCATAGTCCAGGCTTTACCTCCACACCGACCCGAAGACTCCGCAATTGAAACGGAACCCTCTGCAGTGATCCCTTTCAGTAGGATGTTTATCCTTTCCGAACCTGAGAAAAAGGCCCTCAAAGAATATCTGGATACAAACCTTGAAAACAGTACCATAAGTCCTGCAAAGTCACCAGCAGGCGCATCATTGTTCTTTGTTCCTAAGAAAGACACCCAGGAACTTAGACCTTGCCTCGATTATCGTGGCCTAAATCAATGCACTCTTAAGGACCGATACCCACTACCCTTGATATCATACATCCTGGAGGCAGTGAGGGGTGCAGTAATAGTCAGCAAATTGTACCTCAGGGGTGCCTACCATTTGATCCGTATCCGGGAAGGAGACGAGTGGAAGGCCGCCTTTAAAACACCCTTTGGCCACAACGAGTACATGGTCATGCCCTTTGGACTAGCCAATGCCCCAGCAGCATTCCAACATTTTATGGATAGGGTGTTCTCTGATATGTTGTTTCTCTTCGTCATTGGGGGTCATTCCGAGGTTGGAGGTAAGGAATTACCGCCACCGGTAAGGGTGCCGATGCCGGTAATCCCTTACCTCCGTATTCCGAGGTCCCTTTGCGGGTCCTTCCTTACCTCCTGCTTTTAGCAGGAGTTAAGTACGGGACCCGCAAAAGTACTTCGGAGGTAATTACGGTACCGTAATTTATGGTGCCGTAATTACCTCCTTCCCCATTCCCATTGAGCCCTATGGGGCAGAAATGGGAATGGGGAAGGGCAAAAGGTGAATGGGGAATTACCGGTCCCTCCAACCCTGGAATGGACCGGTAATTACTCCATTCACCATGCCGGATTTGGGACGGTTTCGGAGTCAACCATGGAGCTAATTACTCCATGGTTAGCTCCAAACCCGGAATGAGGCCCAATGTCTATCTGGACGACATATTGATTTTTTCCAAGGACCCTCTGAAGCATGAAGGACATGTTAAGGCAGTTCTACAAAGACTCCGGGAACATCACCTCTTAGCCAAGCCTGAAAAATGTTTGTTTCACGTTACCTCTGTGCACTACCTGGGATTTATCCTTAGTCCAGAGGGGATTGGCATGGACCCTTCAAAAGTAAAGGCCATTCTCGCCTGGCCTACTCCCACGTCCGTGAAACAAATCCAATCCTTCCTAGGACTAGCCAATTTCTACTGAAAGTTCATAGCCACCTTTTCCGAGATTGTACAACCTATAGTGGCTCTGCTAAAGAAGGATACCCCCTTTATCTGGTCAACATTACCAGAAACTGCATTCCAGCGTTTGAAGACCGAGTTCACACAAGCTCCCATTTTGGCTCAACCCGATACAAGTCGACCCTTTTTAGTGGAAACAGATGCCTCTAATTACGCTATAGGAGCAGTGTTGAAGCAGAAGATGGAGGATGATTTGGAACACCCCGTTGCTTATCTTTCAAGAACCTTAACTCCGAGTGAAACACACTACTCCGTCCTGGAAAACGAACTCTTAGCAATTCGCCAAACCTTCACTGAATGGCGACACCTACTTCTGGGAGCCAGACATCCTCTCCAAGTCCGTACTGATCATCGAAACCTTCAGATTCTACAGTCACTGGAGTGCAGGAACAGTCATCAGGCACGTTGGGCCTACTTTTTTGCCCAGTATCAGTTCCACATTACTCATGTCCCTGGATCACAGAACCTGATCGCTGACGCCTTGTCTCGCCGTCCTGACTACGTGACCACTAGGCATTTCCTAAAATGTTTTCTCCCACGATCTTCGTAGCCCAAGTAGTTGATCTCCTGGAAGAAGTCTGATCGCAAACCCAATCCTCGGAAATATGGAAGGACATTTCAATAAGAAATCACTGGAAATTAAGAGCCAAGGAAGGCTACTTATTCAAGGACAATGCACTACTCATTCCTACACGGAAGTTACAGCAAAAAATAATATACCTTTTTCATGACACACTCCATTCCGGGCACCGAGGTATCACCAACACCCTCCGTCTTATACAGAGACAGTTCTGGTGGCCTAAAATGAAGTCTGACGTACAGCAATACATCCAGGCTTGTATAACCTGTGTCCAAAATAAACATGATAATAAAAGACCGGCGGGTCTTCTTCTGTAGCCCACTCTACTCTCTAAACCATGGGAAATCATTGCTACAGACTTCATAGTGGAGTTACCACCTTCCCGAGGATATACTAGCATCATGGTCACCATAGATTTATTTACCCATATGGCCCATTTTATGCCACTGATGAAACTACCCTCCTCTTCAGAGCCAGCTGGAATATTTCTGGAACACATATTCCGACTACATGGGCTTCCTTCCAAGATCATATCTGACCGGGGTCCCCAATACATTTCACAATTCTGGAAACACCTCTGTCGGGTACTAGGAATCCAACGTGCCCTCTCTTCAGGATATCACCCTCAAACCAACGGAGCCACAGAACATGCAAATCAGACCCTGGAACAATATCTCCGATGTTTCGCCACCAAAGTCCAGGATGACAGGTCTCTCCTGATACCCGTTGCGGAATTCGCTTACAACAACTCCGAACACTCAGCGCTACAGACCAGCCCTTTTTATTGTAGTCAGGGGTTCCATCAATTGGTTTTACCCTTGGTTCTTCCTTACCCTACAGCAGTACCTACTGTTGACTCCTGGATCGAAACTCTTATCAACATTCACTGGGAGGCTAAAGAACACTTAGAGAAAGCCAGAGTACAGACCAAGAGGTATGCAGATTCCAAGAGAAGACCAGGTCCTTCCTATACGGTCAGTGACCGAGTGTGGTTGTCATTAAAACTACTCCCCCGACACTTGCGACCAAACAAGCTGGCTCCCCGCTACGATGGTCCATTTCCCATCAATGAGATTATCAATCCTGTCTCGTATCGAATCAAGCTACCTGACTCCTGGAAAATAATTCATCCAGTTTTTCACACATCCCTATTGAAGCCCTACATCCAATCCTCTCGAAAATCCAGTAGACCTCCTCCTCTACTGGTTGACAACCAACTGGAATATGAGGTGTCCCGGATTTGTGACTCCAGGTATAAGCGGGGCCATCTTCAATACCTAGTGGAGTGGAAAGGATATCCTCCTAGCGAAAGGACCTGGGAACCTGTTTCAAATATCAAGGCTCCTCGGTTGCTCAGAAGATTTCACCTAATACAAGCGGGCAAACCTGGAGGAAAAGGCCTTCGGAGGAGGCATGCTGTCATGAACTTCAGATCACGCCCCTTTTGGACCTCCTGGTCCTTGTCACAACGGGGCTTACATTCCGTACTACTTCCAACATGGCCGTCCAGAGCTGAAGCCCTTGCTCGCTCCATGCGCTGAACGTGGCGTGATCTATTTATAGACCACGCTTTCTGCGGCTCAGCGCGTCTCAATGCTATTGCTGAGTAGCCTCAGACGTGTGTCCGTAGCTCGCGGTATTGTTTCCTTTGTCCCAGTGCTATTACCCGCTCCTGACCCTTTCCCCCTTCCTGATTCCGAGCATTACTAGCTTTTCCCCGACTCCCAGATTCCTGGACTCCACGCTCCCGGAACTAAATGCAACCTAGAACCAGATGAGACTCGAGCAGCGCTGTTCAAGCACAGGAGCGTGCGCAAGAAGGCAGCGATCGAAGACACCAGCAAACACCGACCCAGGTGAGAAGAGGGGAACTCCTTGACAATATGCCAAATACAAAACTATCATCTTTTTTTAAAAGGCTGTAAAGACTCACCTTTTTAACATCGAGTAATCCCCCCTGATTCATCTGGCCAATCTTTTATGTTCTGTCTGTCTTGTTTTGTGCGCCGTGAGGCCCAAGGACATGTGGCGTGTAATAAGAATTAAAATAAATAAATGAATAAATAATGTCTTCTGTAGTGCTTTTGTCTTCCCCAGCTTTTGCTATGGGTTTGAAATGCCACGAGTTCCCTGTGATGAACACTTCTCCTCTGCATGCTGTTACCATGCAACCTTCCTTTGCGGTCACTGTAAGTGGCTGCGGGTCAAATGGAAGATTGAATTAACTTTGTGAACATGAGTTCTTCTCTAGGACTGTGTCCGCCCCCATTGGAGGTATGGTTCTTTAGCACCTCCGTGCACACTTTCGGCTTGGTTGTGTTCTTCCTGCTTCGCTTCATACGTCTGTGCATCTAGTGTGAAATGCCAAATCATATCATAACCATCAGGGAGTCGTAGCAATGGTGGTTCTTCGTGCTCTCCAGCAGGAGGCTCGTCCGCGATACCCCTGTTTTGCTATTGGAGGTAATCTCGCAATAAATTGAAATATCGCTCTTTCACAATATTCTTGATGCTTCTTCGCCATCCTGAGCATTTTATTTAGGGTGTACAAGAAGTGCTCTTACTCTCATTTTGCTTGTGGCTAGCAGTAGGGTGATTCTCCAATGTTGGACACCCAGGTCACTCAGAAATTATCAGAATTTGCTGTCTTGAAAGGGCGGCCCATTGTTGGACTTGAGGGACACCGGCAGACAGTGAGTGCAGAAGTTCTTCACTGATTTTAGGACCGCTGCATTTGCTGCTGTTGAAGCAACAATCTCTTCCACGGAGTAGTGTGAGAATTTGTCCACCACTATGATTCTGTCTCTCCCATCTGGTAGTGAGTCAAAGTGATCGCAGGCATTTTCCCAGGGCCTCTCCTCCCTGGGCATGGACTGGTTGGAGATGGGCGGTGAAGCTGCGCCGGTTGCTTGCAACGTATGTACCTTGCTATGAGCATTTCCAATTCTGGCTTCAGTCCCAGGACCCACACTTTTTCCCTTAGTCGGGCCTTTGTCTTGCATATCCCTTGATGTCTTGCGTGTGTAAGTTGGACTACCATGTTGGTATGGGATGCTGGGAACTTGATGCGGGAGTCCCTTAGGAGCAGGCCTTGTTCGGAGTCAGTTCATCATGTCTCGTCACTTTTCCACAGGGGGAGCCCTTTCCTATGAGGCTACAAAGGTGAAGCTGCTAACCAGTACTCTCTTTAGGGGTGGTAATATGCAGGAGGGCCTCATAGGGAGGGGCTCCCCTACTGGGGATAAGGACATCCACTTGGGGAAAAGCATCCATAAAACCCTGTCACACAACCCACTGCCGTCATGGTCACCCTTTTCTCCCACCATTGATAGTGGAACCATGCGTTATAGTAAATTCATGACTGACACAAGTGTAAAACATACTGGGATGAAGAAGAACATGAGAAGCATATGGAGTAACCATATGCAAAGCCAGCCAAGTACTGTAACGAGGTGGCTCACTGAAGGCATGAAGAGTGCCAAAGATACTTTCCGAAATGGTGTTGAGGTCAGGCAAGCGTGGAGTCAAAGAAAGAAGAAAGTAAAAACGGGCCAAGGATCTCCCACCGTGGAAGCCAGGAGTATGCGAACGAAGTCCGAAAGCTTGAACTTGGAATGCTGCATTTGCGTCTCCCCGGGAGAGAGACAGGAAGAACAGGAAATTGCTGGATTGCCCTGAGAGCCATCAGGGAGCCGACTCACTTGGTGCTGGCATGACCGTTGAAAGGTGTACCGTCGGGTCCAGAAATGACACCAAGCCCACCAGCATACCGCAGAGCTGTACAGGAATCAAGAAGGAGGACGAAAGGCCCCCGCAACCGCCGGAATAACCAGACTTGAGTGCCTAAGGCACCACAGGTAACGGGAATGGCGGGAAGACTCGGTGGGTTCCGGGAAGAGGCTCAACTGAAGCCGAGTGCAACAGTAGTCATCTCCGTCGTCGAGGTGGACAATCCAATACCACTGCTCACACAGAGTGTATCGGGAATCATCTCCCTCATCGCAGTGGCCAAGCTAAAGCCACTGCTCAAACAGAGCGCAGCGGGAGTCATCTACCTCGTCGGGGTGGCTAAGCCAATATCATTGCATAAGCAAAGTGCATCGGGAGTCAGCTCCTTTGTTGCAGTGGTCAGCCCAACACCACTGCCCAAGCAGAGTATGTCGGGAGTCCTCTCCCAAGATG
Source organism: Ambystoma mexicanum (assembly GCF_040938575.1). Classification (NCBI taxonomy): domain Eukaryota; kingdom Metazoa; phylum Chordata; class Amphibia; order Caudata; family Ambystomatidae; genus Ambystoma; species Ambystoma mexicanum. The sequence continues at coordinate 171,721,333 of NC_090941.1, read as the reverse complement.
CAGTGGTTCATCCAATACCACTGAAGAAGCAGACTGTGTCCGGAGTCCTCTCCCTCGTTGCAGTCATCCAACTAATACCACTGCTCAAGCATGCTTCAGAAAGACTTATACGAAAGATACAGAGAAGCCTGGAAAAGATATCCATCACCAGATTGTTGAAAGGAAAACAAATAAGGCTATGATTCTTTCTAGATAACATGACAAACCTTGTTTTGTGATGGCGCTGGCGGTTGGTTCTTAACCAGAGGTCGTAGCCCTGAATTGCTGGCGTTGTTGAATATTTGAAATAATGGAGAAGGAACTTCTGACTTGTCATTGATAAGTGTTTAATGTAGGAACACATATAATTTATAGGCCTAGCAAGGCATGCTAGGTGAAGGTGAAACAAAAGCCAATGCTCGTTTTGACCATAGTCTTTATCAAGGCAGAAACAATGGTAGTTGATCCTGAATAGGATGGTAGCGCCTGGAGAAAACCTCCCAATACTTGTGGGCGGTGGGCTGGAAAGCCAATCTGTAGCTGGACGAAAGACGCTCTGTAACCTCTGGTTAAGAACCAACCGCCAGGGCCATCACAAAACAAGGTGTGTCATATTATCCAGTAACTAACCCCCTGGGAACATTGGAGTTTTGGTTCCCCGACAAACCATGTGCCAGGCCGCAGGTTCAATTACAGCTACCAACTAACTTCAGCCATTAGCACAGGAGACCGTTATCCTTTCAACTCCAAACCAATTGAACCTATGATTCTTTCTACTTCCTGGAAGGAGTTAAAAAGACTACTCCAAGTGTTCTGTTAGTGTGCTTAAGAGCATTGTAGGGAACTTGTATAGAAGGACCAAAAGAAGGGAGTCATTCCCCTGGCCCTTTTTGATTGGAGATTGAAAGAACTACTTATACAATAAGACTGAACTAAGACACCAGGAGAAGGGAGTCATTCTCCTTTTGAAGGAACACAAACTTCACTTTAGTTAAAGACTTATATTTATAGTGTTAGGGTTAGATTAGCTGGTTTCTGATGGAGGACAGAGCTCATTTAATTTTGATGGACATTCTGACAACTCACTAAAGTTTTCCTAGGTTGAGGCAGGGCAAGCCCATTAGCAGTAGGGAGAGAGAGTTATTTTTCTTAAGTTGCACAATACATCTTTGTAGCCATAAAATGACCCCTCCTTGTCAGTCCCCTTCTTCTACAACCTCTCATATGATGTCAGGAGTGGTATATGGCCCGGCTGATATAAATTGGGGGACCCTTAAACATTCTAAACTAAGCAATAAATCCTCCAGCCCCACTGTCGCCACTAGGGAATCCATTGGATTCGATTTGTATAGTAGTATTGATGATATCATAGAGTTAGGAGAACGGCAACTAGTGCTTACTAGACTAATTGCATCTCCCCGAAGGGCACATACATCCACCTGGTATCCAAATCAGGCTGATCATGGAGATAGATACAACTTGGATGTAATGGCAGGGGTGACAGACCTAGACTGTCGAGGTGATATAAAAATATTGCTTCACAACTATAGGAAACAGACCTATCATGTGAAGACTGGTGAAACAATCACCCAGGGAATCCTAGCGAGTGCACTCTTTCCCAAACCCCTAGAGGTTGAAGAACGGATGGAAAGGGGCACTACGGGCTTTGGCGGGGCTGACAAAAGTCTACCAGAAGAGGCACCCCTGGTAATAAATAAGTCAACATGGGAAAAAACATACCAGATCTGGCTTTTCGCACAGCAAAATGATCCAATCCTCTCAGAGCCATTTTCAAAGGTAATCTCTGAAGATGAAGTAAGGTCACAGTGGGGTCCTTTTTCCCCCCTTAAACAAGGTCTCTTATACCGAGGGGACACTACACCAGAAGGGATATCTAGAACTCATATAGTGGTACCTCAGAGCCGCAGAAGGATTTTCCTAGAGATGGTGCATTCGCATTTAACATCAGGACATTTGGGTACGGCAAAGACACAAAGCCAGATTATTAAAACAAATGATACCATGGTTCTACTGGCCAGGAGTACATGCCAACATTAAGAACTTTATCACTACTTGTGTCCTGTGCCAAAATACAGCTGCTCATATAATACCATCAGCACCATTGTAACCTCATCCTATCATCCTTTTCAAGAACATTGATGGACATTATAGGACAATTAGAGCCTTTGAAGCAGGGAAAAAAGTACATCCTGGTAATTCTAGATTATGCTAACCGGTATCTGGAAGCGTTTCATTTAAAGAACAACACATCCCAACAAATTCTTAACATGTGATTCCAGTCTTATCCCAGGTGGGATTTCCAAAAGCAATTCGAACAAATCAGGGCAGTAGATTTATGTCCAAGTTGATGGCAGAAGTTAACAAATTTTACAGATTAAGACATTACGCACTTCCATATACCACCCACAGACAGGTGGTTTGGTGGAACGTTTCAACCAAATGTTGACAAATCTTCTCGAGATGTTGGTGGAAGCGGATGGACATAACTGTGATAACATGATATCTTGAGCTCTTTTTGCCATTCGAAGATCTCCACAGGCTTTGTTACGTTTTTTCCCTTTTGGACTCCTTGATACAAATGATCCAAGAGATGTTTTGGACATGCTCTGGGAGATTTGGGAAGAAAGAGAAGAGGATATTCTTCCCATGTCACAAAAAGCACAATGCTTAAAATAAAATGGCTTTTGTATTTTGTACAAGAATTGGTATAGAAACATCTGAGACGTGCAAAGGAAAACCAAAAGGCTCATTATGATCATGTGGGATGTTTTTACCCATGCATCCAAGCCCTACCATAAAACTGTGCAGTACTGGCATGGAAAACATCATGATGGCCAGAACTCCCCAGAGAGTGCACAGGGAAAACATGAAGAATAGGCTGCCACCCATTTTTGCCTATGTTGTGAGCACAGGAGGGCACTGCCTAAAACCACCATTGGGCTACACACACAGTAGCCTGAAACCATTGGGAATGGCAATGCTGATTGCCAAAAGCAACCCAGAACTGTGGGGAATTCATTTTCTTAATAACAAAAATGGTTGCAATACCGATACTCACCACTATCAGAAAGCCGGCGTTTTAAAACCACCAGACTTTTGTGTAAAACTGAACAGAGGAACCAAAACCAGACCAAGGAAAGACTTGCTAAGAGGTGGATACAATGTAAAACTATATTGTGAAATGACTTGAAGGAAGTAATTATTTAATGTATAGGTAAAAATTGAAAGTTTGATTTAAACTGGGAACTAAAGTGACATTTAGCTGAATTCTGCCTGACAACTACCCCCGACAGGAGAAACCTGCTCAGCCACTCTTCCCAGGCCTAGCTGCATCCTGCTTCCCCACCAAAAGGAGTTGACACCTCTCTGATTAGATTAGGGAAGGGGCACTGCAGGAAACTGAACAATGGACTCAGGCAAATGTTATATTGGGGGGGCCGTAAAGTGGCTTCCTCTTGGGAGAAGTGAGAGGAGAAGTGCCTCTGGGAGCCACCCGAGCTGGAGGCGGGGGCAGCCAGAAGCTTCCCCCATGTGCTTTGGAACCTAAACCACACCCATCTGGGCCAGAGCATAATTTTTTAAAAAAGATGGATAATTCATAGTACGGACTTGTCAGAATTATATAAGTAATATCATTATTCTTGTGATTTTTCTGTGCACGTTTTAAGAGGTGTTAGGACCCTGTGGTGTATGCTGGGGGGTTGCTAGCGGAAAATAGGGTCTTACTCCAAATGTCTGCATGTTAAAAATCTGACACTTCATCAGTTAATGTCCATACTCCTTGCGCACATGTGTGTAATTCTTGGTAAATGTCCGATATTGGTAAACCAGTCAAAAAAGCGGAAAATGTTGTCATTTTTGAATGCAAGCCCCCAGGAAGATCAGAGGCGGACAAGCATGGACCATAAGGAATATATAATGTGTAAATGTAATTTCAACAAATTGTGTATCTGGGAAATATGTATTTGAATCAAATATAAATTTGTGGGCAAACTGACCAGGGGAGGATCCTCTGACCCATAAACAGACCTCATCATGATGACAATCCATTTCCTTCCCCCAATCATGGGAGAGGGGAGAATTGGGCCAATGACAAGTAGAGAGGGGCAGGCTCAGTTATGCCACGCACACACCCACTTCCAAAACACATAAAAAGAGACTGCTGGGACAGGTAGAGAGATTCAATTCCATTTTCTGCGGGACGCTCTGCCGGAAGACTCCAGACTTCACATCCATCAATCTTCAGAGACCAGAAATTTACTTCAGAACTTAAAGCAAGGGCCCAAACCCACAAACTGAGAACTCTTCTCAGCAGGCCTCAGCATCCTTAAAATCATTTGCAAACTATTCCACAGCCGGGCGAGCTGTCTGAATTCTTTTGCCAATAACTTTTGCCAGTACCCAGAAAGCAGTGTTACATCCAGAATCCACTTGATCCGGATCGGAAAGCAGAGCAGTATCCAGAACCAGAGGCCGATGTATCCAGAGAGGCTAGACCAGCAGAGCAGAGCTGACCCAGATCGCTGTGAGCAGAACCGGTGCCTGATTGACCCGCCGAGCAGAGAGAACCGCCGCTGGACGTGTTGACCAGATCCGTGATGAGGCCTATTTCAAATTTATATTGTGAGTACCTAGCAGAACTGTGCAGAACCAATCTCTTAGTTAAAATAATCTAATCCAAACTATTTTAACCTAAGTAGAACTGCCTCCTAGTAATCCTGTCATCTGTCATTCTAAAGCTGCGAGCTGTCATCTGTCATTCTAAGGCTGCAAACTGTCACCTGTCATTTTGAGTTTTACTTTAAATCCGAAAATCTACCTTGATTAAATCGTCCGTATCTCTGGAACTTTCATTTTAAAGCTGTGATTCTAGGCTTTCCAATGAACCTAGAACCGACTTCCTACTGCCTATACTTTTTCCGCAATCGCGATTTACGCACTGGCGAAATTTACAGCGATTTGCGATTTTGGCTCAATTTCTCCACTTGTCAAAATAGCAGCTCCACTCTTTCCTTTGTTAAAATCCGTTTGCAACCTGGTAATAACTCATAGAGCATTGCTAAAGTGAGCCTGAACTAATACCAACAAGCATCTCTCACTCACCCTGAATCTCTAGAGGGAATTAAAATCAGTTAGCACATTTTCCCATCCATTGCCATCACATTTAAAAGCATTTTGGGCCTGTGTTTTAAAAAGCATACCTGTTGTCTAAGCTTGCTGAGGGGGGGGGGAACTGAATTCCGTATTGTATTTGATTGTATTCCTGAAGACTGTGTGTGTTGCTTCCATCTCCTTGCATTGCATATAGGGGGGGGGGTGAATTGCCACCAGGGGAAAAGTGAACTTATTATCTCTTGTGAAACCATATCAGTTTATTTTCTGTACTGCATTTATTCCACCTTGCATTTCCTTGAAACCATAAAGCATTTTCAGCTATCTCATCCTCTATACTACTCCTAAGTAATCAAGTGTACCACTGTAACATTACCCATTGTGGATCCACATCATATGTCTAAGTGTACTATCAGATATTAATTTGTTATAAAAGTGATATATATATATATTGTTTAATTTTTCAAATAAACCTTTTAATTTGCAAAACAAACCTACTTCTTGGCTCAGTGGGGTCAGGGGGATTCTAAGAGGGGGGTGTTATACAAGGGTTGTCATCCAGAGTAGTGAACTGGACATAAAAATACATCAATAAGGGTTTTCCTCAGCATCCCAGACTAGGCATTGACTTAGCTGTAGTGTTGATTGAATATCGCTTACAAAGTGGGGGCTCATAGCCGGAGATTCTGGGTTAGATCTATCACTTGTGCAGATTAATACAGTGTGCTAACTGACAGGAGACATATATCCGGTCGGATTAGCACGCTGTGTTACGCTGTAAAGCACTCCTCAAAGGAACGCTATAAGGAAACGGTCTGTTTTGCAAAAATAAAATACAAACTTCTGTAAGTCAGGAAGGAACTCGAATTCCAGAATGACGACACTGGTAGACATCAAAATAGCCAGAGAGCACTTCTTACATAAGCTATTTGTGAGAGGTGAGTGGACTCATCAGGACCAAACGTTCTGGTTGCAGGCAATCGCGCAACAGGTCACTGAAACAGGGTCAGATATATGGAGAGATCAGGCTCCCCTACATGTGGCCCTGAGTGAACTATATATGGCCCCTAAAGCCAAAGATGAACATAATAAGATTGCCAGGATAGCGGCATATTTGTACCTATACATGGGAGCCATGCAGGACAAATGTGCTGAGGCCAAGATCTGGCAAATAGGCAACAGATGGCGTTAGAGAAGGCCCAATCTGATCTGGACTCTTCTGAGCAGAGGCTGCTCAGGAGCCAAGAGTCAAGAAAAGGACAGCAGACAGTACATCACTAAAATAAAGGAGGATATGGATGTGCTGCAACAGGAAAAGGCTGACCAGGATACCAGATTTCTGGCCTTGCAGAAGGAGTACCAAGAAGGGTTGGACTCCCTACTGCAGAGCCAGAAAAAGCTGGAGCAACAGTTAGACTTCAATAGGGCATGTGCTGAGCAGGTAGTCACCCTGCAAAGCCACCTAGATAGAGAGAAGGCATAGAGCAATAAACTGATTTTGAAAGACCTGGATACCCAGGCAGAGTTTGACCAGGAGCGCCAGAAAGCTGGTGCCTTCCAAAGGCAAAGGGACGACCTGGCGTCACAGATGCAGGCTCTTAGTCAGGAAAGGGATACCTTAGGCCAGGAAGTCTGCCACTTAAAAAGGAAAATGGAAGAAAATCACCTGGCCCTCCAGGGACTGGGTGACCTCCAAAAAGAACACCATAACTTGTTAGAGCACACCAGGAGGGTGGAGGATGCTCTGGCAAGAAAGGAGCAGGCCAATAGGGAACCAGCTCAGGAGGTAACCCTCCTGCAGCAAAGACTGGCCCAGTACTCCAGGACCAATCAGGAGGCACAGAGAGAGAATGAGGCTCTCTGCCAGCACAATGATAGGCTCCAGCAACAGGTAGCGATGCAGGAGAGACTGATAGAGTCTAGTAAGGCCTTAACTGAGGAACTGAAAGCGCATGCTCTTGCATTGCAATAGGGAGCAGGGGCGGATAGGGATGAGGTTCGCTGGGAAAGAGAAACTCCTAAGCATAACCTCAGGAGCCCTAGTACCAGAGGCCTTCATCTCTCCCAGTCCCTGGACTCTGCCACCCCCATGTCCCCTCGCGCACATGAGCCCAGGGCCACGGGGATGGCAGATTACTATCCAGCTAGAAGTATGGGGCTCATAGGGCAGTACCTCCCAGGAATGGATGGGCGGGCATCCAGGTATGGGCACCCAAGCACAGTGAAATTTAGTGGGGAACCCCAGGAGAGTAGGCCCATTAAGGGCATCCTGAAAACCTCTGCCCAGTTAGGTTAGTGGGGGGGTACCCATCAAATCCAGGCAGCAAGGAGGGATCTGAAGACTCCTCTGAGCATTACAGGACACAGGAGACCAGGTCCCCACATTCTGCCAGCCATTCCCAGGCTCGCAGAATCCGGGAAAACCTGGAAGATCAGACGGGCACCTCTGGGAGCAGTGCTTCTGAGTCAGAGGATGAATGGACCAGGGTTACCCGAACCAAAAAGGCCAATAAGGCAAAAAGGGCCTTGCTTAAGGACCCATTGAAACAAATAAAGGCAATAAGGAGTGTCATCACGCCTTATCACAAGAACGCCAAGTATTCTGTTTGGGAACACTTGGAGCTCTATGAGCAAATGATGGGGACTTTCCATTTGAAGGACATCAGTAGCTGCATCCAGTACGTCAAATGGACCTTCTCACCAGAATACTCCAGTTTCTTTGCAGGGCTGGAGAATCAAAACCATTCAAGGTGGTCCACATACAGGGCGGCCATCTTGAAACATTTTTCTGTGCACAGAAATTCTCAAGAGGCTCGCAAGGCAGCATACAATTTGCTATGTCGGGAGGATCAGGCCCCACAAGAGTTTGTGCAAGAATTAAAGCATGCTTTTGTGCAGACCACCAGAAGGGTGCGCACGGATAGCAGAGAATTTATCAATACGTTTTTCCATGCCTTACCCAAATACATAATGACCCAGCTCGTGAGAGATTTTCATGAGAAAAGATCTTTAGACTGGGTCATTGAACAGGCTACCCGGATCTATGAGGTGCAGAAGCCCATCGAAAATAAAAATAATGCGCAGAAAAACCCCAAAACCAACAGCACCCCTGCTGCTGCTAAGGTGGCAGAGGTAAAGGTTGCCCCCGTTTTAGATTTGGAGATGGGGGGGCCTAAAAACCTGCCTGCACCAAATAACTCTAACACCAGGAGGCCCTCGGGCCAGTCACAGACAGGGAGTCAAGGAAGTAGTCCCACAAATGGGGTCCCTCGCTCCCCTGATTATGTAATTCCCCGCTACAAGGGAAACCGGCACATCCTGGGTTATGTCTGGACTCCTCCAGCCCCAGGGGGGGATCCAGTCAAGCACCTAACCCAGAGAACTTCCCTCCAAACTTCCCACAGGAGGGCAGAAATTCACCAAACCCTGGGACAAACTTTTTCCCCAGGTATCCACCCAATTTCCAACCCCAAAACCATCCATCCTTCTTTCCCCAATTCCCTGAGCCCAGACCACCTAATCTGGGAGAGTGGAGGCCAAGGGTGGAGGGGTACCCAAATCTTCCCAATCCGGGGTATTACCAGAGAAGGGATAGCTACCCTTCCCGGGATCAGCCCAGGGGAGAAAATAGAGCCCTGTATCAGCCTGAGCGGGTTTCACAACTTGAGCGCCAGGTCCAAAATATGGCACGGGATCTGGGTCACATACTGAGGGCTCAACAGAACCCTCAGATGAGCATGCCACCGCAGAATGCCCCAAACTCTGGGCCTGGTGCTCCAGAACAATGACGGGGCAGAACCCTGATAACCCACCGGTTCCCAGGGAGGAGGCACAAGGGGAAGGGGGGTTTAAAGCCTTGAAGGAAGCTTCCTTACCAACTTGTAAACAGCCCCTGGAAAACCAGGAACCGGAAACAAAATCTCCTGCCCCTGAAAGTCTGCCACCCAAGGAGCAGAGGGGGGGGTAGGAGAAACAAAGGACCCAAACAGACCCACTTTGTGGAGGAGGTACAGGTCGTCCAATTTGAGGGAGAGGGATCCCAAGAGGATCCTGGGGAAAGGATCTTTTCCTTCAGAGATGGGGGAACTCCTCCCAAGGAAAAATGGGTCCCAAGGGATGCCAATTCAGACTGGGGAGATGTGGAGACTGAGCTACCGCCGCCCATCATCTCATCCCAGAACCGACAATACCAAAATCCCATGGGTCAAACCCATCCTGATGACTGCCTCCAAAAAGGGGGGGGCGGCCCAGAACCCGAAACCATTTCCAGTTGCCAACTTTTTCTTTCAGATTCCCCAGGCTCTCCACAGAATTCTGCCCAAATCTCTTTGCTAGCAATGTCCAAAACCAGAAAGTTAGCCCACCAGTTGTCCAAAAATGTGCATTATCTGTGCCCCCTTGAGGAAAAGGAGGGAAGATATTATGCCCCGGTACAAGTACAGGGCAGGGTACAATTTCGGCACTGGTGGACACTGGATCCCAAGCTACCCTTCTGTCCAAAAGGGCCTTTGATTAACTAAATGCAGGAAGGGGGGAGAACTACCGTATTCCTCTCACCTCTCTTCCTGGACAACTGCAGAACTTTGACGGGAAGAAAATTCCTGTCGAGGGGACTGCAGATCTGGACATCAAAATTGGGCGACACAAGGTGAAACACCCGGTCATAGTAGTGACTCCAGAGGGCACCCCTTGTTTACTAGGGAATTACCTCCTGAGAAGGTTGTCACCCCTAATAGATTGCGTAAACAAGGTCCTCTGGACCCAGACTAGCCGACCAATAAAATTAAAACAGAGTGTCAACCATGTTAGTTTAAACGGCACCTGCCACATGGTTGAACAAAAATCTGACCAAGTAGAATTTCACTTTCAGAACAACCAAATTCCAGACGTGACAGTAATAGCAGTAGGACAACAGACTGGTGATGGGGGGTCCTCTCTATTTCTGAAAATCAACCTTCCTTCCAGTTTAAGGTGGTATTCCACACTGGAAGGAAACACCCTGAAATTCTTTACTAATCCACAATCAGAAACTCCCACTCCGATAGTCCAGAAAGATGTGAAATCAGCTCAGAGACTGGCTGATATTAAGCAAATTGGAGAGCAGTTGTTCATCCCTGTTCAGTTAAATGATGGGAAGGACTCTGTTCTCGCCCGAGTGTGTGTGAACAACGGTAAGAGCTTCATCAGCGAAGCCATGTTTCGCCAACTCCCAAAAGATCCAGCCATTCCCACATTCAAACTGATAGACAAATGGGAAATGGACCTGGAAGCACCTAATTCCAAACATCTCCTGCCAAGCAGGTGTATGCTCAAAATCTCCATTGGCAACAAGAGCATAGTCCATAATTGTTGGGTCGTGCGAGACGTCACTGCCGCCTTTTACTTAGGCAGTGATATTCTCAATCGCTTTGCCATTAGTTTGGACCTAATAAACTTCAAAGCTTGGTCCCGATTAGCGGATAATCCCATGGGCTTTGATGATCAAGAAAAAGCATTTAGGTCAGCTCAATTGCTACCTTATGCAGTTGAAATTCAGCTTAAAGAGGAAGTCACCATCCCAGAAAGGACCCGACAATTCTCCCTGGAAGTGAAAGTTAATAGAGGACAAAAATTGAAAAACCCTGATGCTTATATACATCTAAATGCTTCTCTCCAACAGCAAGGGATGGGGGTAAACCCAACACCATTAGTCAACATAGAACATGACACCATTACAATAGAGGTCGATAACAGCGACTTAAAGAGTATTACTCTAGCCGCAGGCACCATTATCGGAATGGCGGTTGATGACCGACATTTTTCCATTGATTTAGGAAATGAACTGTTAGGACCGATCCCCAAGGACTGTTTTGACAGTGACAGTGAGGACAATACAACACCAGACGGGATTTTCACCCGGCATGGGGGGAACTTCCTGGTGTACACTTCTTGCCCTTATGGTAAGGAAGATGTGACTTGTGACTTCAGGAGGGATGAGGTGATTTTCCAGGTCCATGAGGGCTGCCTTTCCCCCCTGAAGCCTCCAGTCCAAATCAGCACTCTGACCAGTGACTTCTCCACCCAGCTGGAGGAGGCTGCTGAGATAGCCAAACCAGAAGTCTTTCCATGCTTCAGGCAGATGGTGGAAGAGAGGGTCAACCTAGCTGATGCATGCGTGACTCTGGAACAGAAGCAAAAGTTGAAACAAGTTTTCTTGGATTTCCAAGATCTCTTTGCGGTAGACTCATATGACTGTGGTCGCACCGACATCCACACCACAACAATTCCCACGGACCCTGGAATGACTCCAGTGTTTGTGAAGCAATATCGTTTGCCTCTCGCATCCATGGAGTCCCTTACTGAAATAATTAAGAACCTTGAGTCCCGGGGAATAATACGTCCAGTACACAGCACCTTCAATAATCCGGTGCTGGGAATATTGAAGCCAAACGGCCAGTGGAGACTCTGCGCCAACCTTAGGGATTTCAACAAACGGGTCCATACTTCCCGATGGCCTCTGCCCTTCATTGACCAAGGGCTGGCCCAGATTCAAGGGTCACAGGTATTCACAGCAATAGACCTGACCAATGGATGCTGGACCGTGCCTGTCAGTAGGGAGGACCAATACAAACTGGCTTTTACCTTTGGGGGCCAGCAGTACACATGGACCCGGACTCCCTTCGGAAACCTCAACTCCGGCAATGAATTCAACATTTTCTTACATAAGGCCATGCCCGACCTGGGTGCGAGGGGTAACCTGGCTTATGTAGATGATGTCCTCATCAAAAGTTCATCTGTGGAGGAACACATAGCGGAGATCCGTTATGTTCTGATGCAGTTGAGGGCCGCCGGAGCAAAACTTTCCTTTCAGAAAGCACAGTGGTGTAGAACCCGTGTTAATTTCTTGGGGCATGAGATTACTCCTCAGGGTCTCTGTCCCCATGAAAAGAAAGTGGAAGCACTCCAGAAACTGAAGGATCCCACAAATCTGCGGGAACTAAGGAGCCTCCTTGGACTGACTAATTACAGCAGAAAGTTCATTGAGGGCTACGCAGAGATCACTAGACCCCTGATTCATCTCCTGAAGGGGGGGTCAAGTGGGAATGGGGTCCAGAACAAGCCGAGGCAGTAAGACAACTCAAAAGAAGCCTCTCACAAGCGCCTTGCCTAGCTTACCCTGTCAGAAACAAGGAGTTCTTCCTGGAGACAGGGTTCTCTAATCCGTGCTTGATGGCAGTATTGTACCAAAAGCATGTCAAGGTCAATAAAGTAATCTCCTATGCGAGCAAAACTTTATCCTCTGTGGAGGAAAAATTCAACGATTGTGAGAAGGCACTCCTGGCAACGGTGTGGGCATTGAAGAATTACCGCCCGTTTATCCAGGGGGGACACATCATAGTGGAGACTCCACACCAGCCTCTGCAATATCGTCAAAGTGACAGAATCCGGGCCGGAAATGTGAGTAATTCCCGAATTACTTCCTGGATTCTGTCAATGCAAGGCTTTCCTGTAGAGGTCAGATATGGCCAAAACAAGAAGAGTCCCCTCGCGCAAGGTCTGGCTGACTTGCATGATTGTGCCAGAGAAAACTGTCTCAAGGACGAAAGTTTAAAAATCAAGGACAACATGGAGGCATACCTCAATTCCCCACACAAAGTCTTTGAAGAAGACAAGTGTGAGGGAATGCCCACTGTCTATGTGGATGGATGCTCGTACCATGTTGACAACAACGAGGAGAAATAACTGGTGGCCGGCGTAGGGAATGCATGGGTGAATGAGTCCCCAGAACCCTCTGCTAGATACAAAGTTGGTCCCCAGAGTAGTCAGGTGGCAGAATTGATGGCTGTGCATCAGGCCATCCTCACTGCTGTCCAACATCAACTCCACGAACTGGTCATAATCACAGATTCGGATTATGTACGGAACGGGTTCATGGAGCACCTGGTTAATTGGAAAACCAGAGGCATGTTATGTGCTAATAACAAACCATTGAAACATGGGAAGTTAATCCAAAACATTGATGATCTGGTCACATCGAATAGGATGACCATCTACTGGAAAAAGATCAAGGGTCATTCCAAAGTAGAGGGACCAGACAAAACTGGCAATGACTTAGCTGATCAGCTGGCCAAAACCGGGGCCATCCAAGGGGATCTAATCGAAATAGAGTCCTTGTTGGGGGAAATCCAGGTCACTGCTATCACTAGGTCCCAGACAAATGCTCACAATGATCTTTCAACTGCACAATGGAGTAAGGAGACCCCTGATGCTGATTTAATTACAGCTCAGAAGGGGGATCCAATTATTGGTAAGTTTTACCAACACCTTGAGGACCCGGAGAACTTCCGCCTGACGGATACCGATTACATTGGGAAAGAGGACCTAAGAGTGTTGATGAAATGTCGAAAGATGTTCCGAATCCAAGACGGTTTGTTGGTAAGGAAATCCCAAGCTGGCCATGATCAGTGGGTGGTTCCTACCTCATTCCGAAGCCTGATGTTAAGTCACGCCCATGATGAGGCCACCGCCGGTCATAGGGGGTTTCACACAACACTGGAAATCTTAAGAGAGGTTGCATACTGGCCACACATGGGGCAGGACCTCGACCAATACTTGAAGGGGTGTCTTGTGTGTGCACAATTTCAGCCATCATCCCTCACACACCGTGCGCCTCTCCAAAAGAGGGGGATGACACTGCCATGGTCAGATTTGCAAATTGACTTTGTAGGCCCTGTAATTCGCTCGTCTAGAGGAAACAAGTATATGTTTACCGTTACATGCTTGTTTACCAAGTGGGTGCAATGTCTCCCGGCCCCAAACTGCAAGGCAGAAACAGCAGCTGCCCTGATGATTAACCACATCTTTTCCCGTTTTGGTCTACCTCAAAGGATTGAGTCAGACAGGGGGAGCCACTTCACCAGTGAAGTAATGACAAAGATGTGGGAGATACTGGGGGTTAAAAGGAAGCTACACATTGCTTACAGGCCAGCTTCTTCTGGTGCAGTGGAACGCTACAATCGGACAATTGTGAGCATATTAAAAAAGTTTGTGGCAGATTCTGGGCCAAGTTGTGATATCCGATTACCTCTGGTCCTAAGGGCCATCAGATCTACCCCTTCACCTGCAACTAAAATGTCACCATTTGAGTTGATGACCGGACGCAAGATGGTGCTTCCCCAGCATCTGCTCTACAGGACCCAAGAGCAGACACTGATAAATGCCTCCACAACTCATGAGTATGTGGAGAATTTAAGGAAACACCTTCAGCATGCTTTTGCCTATGCTCAGAGGAATCTAGAAAGATCAGCTGATAGCATGAAAACCCACTACGACCTGAAGACCACCAGGAAGGAATATACTGTGGGGGACCGGGTCTATCTATACAATTTCCAAAGGAACCAGGCCAAACAGCGAAAATGTTTGCCTACATGGAAGGGACCGTTTGAAATTATAGACAAAATCTCCCCTGTGGCCTACAAAATCCGCATCCCCAAAGGTAATTTGGCGGAAGGGGAAGATAAGTGGGTCCATATTAATCAGCTGAAGCGTTGCCATCCCAGGCACACTCTGCAACAACTGGAGGAATCCACTGGAATCCCAGAGGGGGCTGCTCCAGAGTAATTCAGTTCCAACCCTAAAATACTCCACATATAGCATATACAATTCTCTGATTCTTGTATATATATATATATGTTCTTGTCTCCTAATTTAAAAAATAAAATGTATATGTTCATATCTTCTGATTTATAAAATGTATATGTTCGCCACACCATTAATAGTGGTGGAAAAATGTCTAGGAATGTGTATTGCCGCTTTGCTTTATCATCCTAGGAGAGATGAAACCATGGAGACTGACCACGGAAGGCGACCTGGGGACCGGGAGCGAAGATCCGAGGGGCCCGGGGTACCGCCCAATCCTCCCATCAGGACCAGCAAGGAGAACTGATTGATCGACTGGAGGGAGGAAAAGATGCTGAACTGTGCCATCTATGGAATTGGAAGAAGAGGAGGCGAACATCCCAGATCTTGTGAGTTCCATCAGTGAAAGGACAGAATGGCCATCGCAAGAGGGGGGCTTGTGGGATGTTTTTACCCATGCATCCAAGCCCTACCATAAAATTGTGCAGTACTGGCATGGAAAACATCATGATGGCCAGAACTCCCCAGAGAGTGCACAGGGAAAACATGAAGAATAGGCTGCCACCCATTTTTGCCTATGTTGTGAGCACAGGAGGGCACTGCCTAAAACCACCATTGGGCTACACACACAGTAGCCTGAAACCATTGGGAATGGCAATGCTGATTGCCAAAAGCAACCCAGAACTGTGGGGAATTCATTTTCTTAATAACACAAATGGTTGCAATACCGGTACTCACCACTATCAGAAAGCCGGCGTTTTAAAACCACCAGACTTTTGTGTAAAACTGAACAGAGGAACCCAAACCAGATCAAGGAAAGACTTGCTAAGAGGTGGATACAATGTAAAACTATATTGTGAAATGACTTGAAGGAAGTCATTATTTAATGTATAGGTAAAAATAGTAAGTTTGATTTAAACTGGGAACTAAAGTGACATTTAGTTGAATTCTGCCTGACAACTACCCCCGACAGGAGAAACCTGCTCAGCCACTCTTCCCAGGCCTAGCTGCATCCTGCTTTCCCACCAAAAGGAGTTGACACCTCTCTGATTAGATTAGGGGAGGGGCACTGCAGGAAACTGAACAATGGACTCAGGCAAATGTTATATTGGGGGGGCCGTAAAGTGGCTTCCTCTTGGGAGAAGTGGGAGGAGAAGTGCCTCTGGGGGCCACCCGAGCTGGAGGCGGGGGCAGACAGAAGCTTCCCCCATGTGCTTTGGAACCTAAACCACACGCATCTGGGCCAGAGCATAATTTTTCAAAAAAAGATGGATAATTCATAGTACGGACTTGTCAGAATTATATAAGTAATATCATTATTCTTGTGATTTTTCTGTGCACGTTTTAAGAGGTGTTAGGACCCTGTGGTGTATGCTGGGGGGTTGCTAGCGGAAAATAGGGTCTTACTCCAAATGTCTGCATGTTAAAAATCTGACACTTCATCAGTTAATCTCCATACTCCTTGCGCACATGTGTGTAATTCTTGGTAAATGTCCGATATTGGTAAACCAGTCAAAAAGTGCAAAATGTTGTCATTTTTGAATGCAAGCCCCCAGGAAGATCAGAGGCGGACAAGCATGAACCATAAGGAATATATAATGTGTACATGTATTTTCAACAAATTGTGTATCTGGGAAATATGTATTTGAATCAAATATAGATTTGTGGGCAAACTGACCAGGGGAGGATCCTCTGACCCATAAACAGACCTCATCATGATGACAATCCATTTCCTTCCCCCAATCATGGGAGAGGGGAGAATTGGGTCAATGACAAGTAGAGAGGGGCAGGCTCAGTTATGCCACGCGCACACCCACTTCCAAAACACATAAAAAGAGACTGCTGGGACAGGTAGAGAGATTCAATTCCATTTTCTGTGGGACGCTCTGCCCGGAGACTCCAGACTTCACATCCATCAATCTTCAGGGACCAGAAATTTACTTCAGAACTTAAAGCAAGGGCCTAAACCCACAAACTGAGAACTCTTCTCAGCAGGCCTCAGCATCCTTAAAATCATTTGCAAACTATTCCACAGCCGGGCGAGCTGTCTGAATTCTTTTGCCAAGAACTTTTGCCAGTACCCAGAAAGCAGTGTTACATCCAGAATCCACTTGATCCGGACCGGAAAGCAGAGCAGTATCCAGAACCAGAGGCCGATGTATCCAGAGAGGCTAGACCAGCAGAGCACAGCTGACCCAGATCGCTGTGAGCAGAACCGGTGCCTGATTGACCCGCCGAGCAGAGAGAACCGCCACTGGACGTGTTGACCAGATCCGTGACGAGGCCTATTTCAAATTTATATTGTGAGTACCTAGCAGAACTGTGCAGAACCAATCTCTTAGTTAAAATAATCTAATCCAAACTATTTTAACCTAAGTAGAACTGCCTCCTAGTAATCCTGTCATCTGTCATTCTAAAGCTGCGAGCTGTGATCTGTCGTTCTAAGGCTGCAAACTGTCACCTGTCATTTTGAGTTTTACTTTAAATCCGAAAATCTACCTTTATTAAATCGTCCGTATCTCTGGAACTTTCATTTTAAAGCTGTGATTCTAGGCTTTCCAACGAACCTAGAACCGACTTCCTACTGCCTATACTTTTTCCGCACTTGCGAAATTTACCGCGATTTGCGATTTTGGCTCAATTTCTCCACTTGTCAAAATAGCAGCTCCATTCTTTCCTTTGTTAAAATCCGTTTGCAAACTGGTAATAAGAGCATTGCTAAAGTGAGCCTGAACTAATACCAACAAGCATCTCTCACTCACCCTGAATCTCTAGAGGGAATTAAAATCAGTTAGCACATTTTCCCATCCATTGCCATCACATTTAAAAGCATTTTGAGCCTGTGTTTTAAAAAGCATACCTGTTGTATAAGCTTGCTGGGGGTGGGGGGGACTGAATTCCGTATTGTATTTGATTGTATTCCTGAAGACTGTGTGTTTTACTTCCATCTCCTTGCATTGCATATAGGGGGGGGGGGGGTGAATTGCCACCAGGGGAAAAGTGAACATATTATCTCTTGTGAAACCATATCAGTTTATTTTCTGTACTGCATTTATTCCACCTTGCATTTCCTTGAAACCATAAAGCATTTTCAGCTACCTCATCCTCTATACTACTCCTAAGTAATCAAGTGTACCACTGTAACATTACCCATTGTGGATCCACATCATGGGCCTCATTACGACCCTGGCGCTAAGTGAAAAACGATGGCGGTAAATGGTTACCGCCATCGTTTTCCGCCAGGTCCGATCATGACCCGTGACCGTTAACTACGATGCCATTAGCGGCATCGTAGTTAACGCTGCCGCTAACTGCGCTAAGGGTGCGCGCACGCGACCTGCCACACCGTACTTAGCGCCATGGCGGAAGGGTACGCAAATGCCGACCCAAGCGGACATGCACCTAACGCCATCACCCAGCCCGTTAAGTACCTTACCGCCATGGTGCTAATTACGCCATCGCGAACCAACCGTAAAGGGCCATGTAAAGTGAATGCAGCTGCCACAGGTGCACAGAAACAGCACAGGTGAAGGCAATACAGACTCAGGAAGTACAAAAAGAGCACACCCCACCCCTTCCCACACCCAGTCACACTCCACAATGATACCAATACGACTAGCAATGTTGGGGCTGGAGGACCTGATAGCAATGCATGTGCTACAACAGCAACAACAACAACAGGCAGCACAGAGGAGACGCAGGAGGAGAAGGAGGGCAAGGCAGGCCCAGCAAGCCCCACCAGCACAGCCAGTGCCACCACGCAGGCAGCCCCCAATCCCACGCATCAGAGCCAATCCATTCAACCTCACTGCTGAGCAGATCCACACCCTGTACCGTTTGGACCGGGACACCATCACCGCCATCGTAGACATGATACACAACGACATCGTCAGCATGATAGAAACTCCAACCGCCACCCCCCCCCTACTGAAGGTAGTGTCTGTACTCCACTTCCTGGCCACAGGCACCTACCAGCACACAGTGGGGCACTTGCATGGCATTTCACAACCATTATTCTCACGAACACTCATCCAAGTGCTCGATGCCCTCCTCAAGCACACAGACGACCACATCTCATTACCACGGACTTCCCAGGACATTGCAAACACCAAAGTGGGTTTCCATGCACTAGCCGTCATACCCGGTTGCATTGGTGCCGACTGCACCCATGTGGAATTGGTGGTTCCACGTGCCATGGAGATACCGTACCGCAACCGGAAACAGTTCCACTCAATCAACGTGCAAATGGTCTGTGACTCCAACAAGATCATCACACATTGTTGTGCCTGATTCCCCGGATCAACCCATGATTCTATGGTCCTGAGGAACTCCACAATACCACGCTACATGGAGCGACATGCAGGCCCAAGATCCTGGCTACTCGGTGAGTCCAATGTCATGGAAGTGGGCAGGTGAATGATGTACCGATGCATACTCCACCTGGCTGAAAGGGGGGGGGATGATGCATACTCCACCTGGCTGTGAGTAACACAGAGAACAGACAGAGGATCGGCACTCACAATGGGCACTCACAATGCACTGAACCCCTCTGCATACATTGGGTGATGGCATGCAAAACAGGCCATGGGAGCCATGAGCATATACTGGTTGCATTGTGTGAATCAATTAGTGCATGTAGAAGTGAGCCGAAGTAACAGTTGG
The DNA here is from genome assembly GCF_040938575.1 of Ambystoma mexicanum. Lineage (NCBI taxonomy): Eukaryota > Metazoa > Chordata > Amphibia > Caudata > Ambystomatidae > Ambystoma > Ambystoma mexicanum. The sequence continues at coordinate 171,701,941 of NC_090941.1, read as the reverse complement.
ATGCAAGCCATGGTGGCACATCATGTCCTTGATCAGACGACATGACTGACACATACATTCTCGCCTACATACAGGTGATGCAGGCTATCCCCTGAAGAGGTGGCTCCTTACACCAGTCCGGAACCCGCAGAACCAGCACGAGGAGGACTTCAACCGTGCACATACACGTACTCGTGTGGTCATAGAGCAGACATTCGGCCTATTGAAGGCACGGTTCCGAAGCCTCAGCAGGTCTGGTGGGGCACTTCTGTACCACCATGAGAAGGTGGCAAAGATCGTCATGGCATGTGTCATGCTACACAATATGTGCGTCAGACGGAATGTGCCCCTGCCCCCTGATGCAGAACTGCAACCACCTGACGATGAGGATGAGGAGGGTGCAGATGGGGCGGCACCCCATGGAGGAGGCGACGCACAGGAGGGGCGTGCAATGCGCCAAAGTATCATCGACCACTGCTTCTAGCACACACGGCTGGTGTGAATCACATGGAGACTGCACTTGGGGCACTGTGTGTCTCTGGGACATGCACACTGTGGACTATACACCAATAAAGCACACATACGCAATGAAAATGTCCACACATTTCATTTTGGGAAAGAAAAAAGTGTATTTAAACTATGAAACGTCGTGACACATCCCCTCCCCCTCCCCCCTGCACACCCCAACACACCCCCTCCCCCCTCCCCCCTGCACACCCCAACACACCCCCTCCCCCTCCCCCCTGCACACCCCAACACACCCCATGTAGGTGTCAACAGATGCCTGTGACAGTGGCCACAGGCAGTTACAAGCCCCCTCTCCCGGCCCCCGGGGCACCCCTGGCTGTGGAGCGCAGGTTATGTCCGGAACGTCGGACGGGGCTGCTCTGTGCAGAACTGGCAGTGGAGGATGTCCCTGCCTGCCCCCGTGCATGCACGTCCTGTAGGATGTGGGTGAGCTCAGTGAGCGCACGACGCAAGCCGGCAAGTTCAGCACAGATGTCCCTGGACATGGCCTGCATGGCATCCCTCAGGGTGGCAGTGCTCGGCGCTACTTCAGCCCTTAGGGTCTCCGTGGCCTGTTCAATGGTTGCCCTAGCCCCCACACATTCCGCGGCATGCTCAGCCAGCATCGTGGACAGTTGTTGCTGCCGTTCTGTGATGTCCTCGAGGGACTGCTGCCCCTGCTGGCCCATGGCCACTCCTCTACCTCTGTGTGCCCCTGTGTGTGATCCTCATGGGGGCTGGCGTCTGACAAACAGGGGGAATGTAGTAGGTCAGGGGGGCTTCTGACTTCGTGCTCCTCAATGTCTGAGTCTGAACATGCAGCTATTGCAGCTGTCTCACCCATGTTGCTGCTGGCCGCTGACCCGGTGCCTTCTGTGGCAGGCAATGTCGGTAAAGGTGGAGCAGCTGCTGCTGGCCTGCTGACTACAGGGGTGCTTGCCGGTGGGACGTCCGGTATGCTTGCAGTGAGTCCTGCTTGTTGTGGGGTCTGCCTCACTGCAGCTGAGGTTGAGGGTGCGGGGACGGTATTATTGGCCTTCTTGGCTCTCTTCGTCGCAGGGGTGTCCTGGTCCTCGGGGTGTGAATCTGTGCCTGTGGTGGAGCAAAGGAGGGAGGGCGTTATTGATGGGTCTGCAGACTTTGGAATGACAATGATAGACATTATTCTGGTCAGTAGATGAGGCAGATTTCAGGCAGGGCCATGCAGGTTGTCTCCTTTTAGTGTGGAATGTGGATGCAGGTATGCGGGTGCCAGCAGTGTATACAGGGTGGTGCTGGTGCTCGCATGTGGCTATGGGCAGTGTGGAAATGTGTTGCATTTACACTCTAGGGCAACCTTGTGCTACACATGAATGGACTGCAGTGACTATGGCATGTCTTGTTTGAGGCACCTACCTTCATCGCCTGATGTCGGAGCTCCCCTTTCCATCCCTCCGACGCCTTCAATGGCTTCCATGCCAATCGTGGTTGCACAAATCTCCTCCCACGGTTGGAGTTTTAGTGGGGATTCCGACCCTCCACCGGTACCCAGGGCAAGGTTGCGGTTCGCAGAGATGACGGCTCTGACCCGTATGCGAAGGTCGTCCCAGCGCTTCCTGCACTGCTGTGGGGTGCGGGGTACGGTCCCCACCGCGCTGACGCGCTCGGCCACCAGGGCCCAGATGGCCTTCTTTTTCCCTATCGCTGTCCTGGTCATTTCCGGGGAGAAAACGACAGCTGCGTTGTCTTGCAGGGTCTCCGCAAGCATGCAGAGTTCCTCCCGGCTGAATCTTTCCTGGCGCTGGCGGTCACATGCCTTCTTAACAGCTTTAGGCATTTTTGGGTAGTTGGATGTGTGGGTGATTGGTTGGGACAGGTGTCAGGGTTGGATCTGGTGTTGTTCGGTAGGATGGCAATGGATTGTGTTTTTAAAGATGGCCGACGTGCTGTTTCCCGTTCCGGCGCGATGACGCTATTTCCGGTTCTGCTTTTTACGGCCACCGCAAATTACGGTGGCCGCTAATTACTATGGCCGCTAATTACGGTGGCCGCTACTTACGGTGGCGGAAGTGCACCTTGCTCGCTTTACGATGCCGGTAGGGGCCTTTTCCGCCATGGCGTTAATTGCATTACCGCCATGGCGTAATGCTCGTGCGCGATGGGTCGTAATGTGGCGCTCTTTACGCCATCGGCCCACGGCGTAAACGCTCATTACGCCATGGCGGTAATGACGGAAGATTACCGCCTGGGTCGTAATGAGGCCCTATATGTCTAAGTGTACTATCAGATATTAATTTGTTATAAAAGTGTGATATATATATATTGTTTAATTTTTCAAATAAACCTTTTAATTTGCAAAACAAACCTACTTCTTGGCTCAGTGGGGTCAGGGGGATTCTAAGAGGGGGGTGTTATACAAGGGTTGTCATCCAGAGTACTGACCTGGACATAAAAATACATCAATAAGGGTTTTCCTCAGCATCCCAGACTAGGCATTGACTTAGCTGTAGTATTGATTGAATATCGCTTACAATCAGAAAGCGGTACATAGATCATTCTCTATCGTTCAAAAAGTACTTGTACTTTTTCCCACCTCAGAGCACAAGATGCTCTCACGCTGGTATGGGCCATATGAAATATTAGAAAGAACTGGTCCATGTAATTATCAGGTGGCTCAGCCTGGCCCAAAGTCCAAAACCCAGATCCATCATGTGAACCTATTAAAGGCATGTAAGGAGGACCCAGTGGAAACCGCTTCCGTTTGAATGGCCATGTTATTATCAGAGGAAACATCTGAAAAGGACCTTGTTCCCTCAGACTTGCCATATCAGAACAACAAAACATACAGGATTTATTAGACCAATTCCTGGATGTCTTCAGCAGGGAGTCTGGAAGGGTTCAAGGGTTCCTACGCTACATCAATACACTTACCAGAAAGAAAATAAACCTTAAAACCCTATAGTGTCCCGGAAGTGAGAAAAGAGGTGATCCTCAGGGAAGTGGAGACGATGCTAGAGGCGGACATCATAGAACCATCGGAAAGTCCATGGTCCTCGCCAATAGTCCTAATTTCCAAGATAAGAACATTCGTGGAGATTTTGTATAGACTTCAGAAAACTGAATTCCATATTACAGTATGACAATTATTCGATGCCACGGATTGATGATCTGATTGACAGACTGGGATCGGCTATCTTTATCTCCATGATTGATCTGACAAAGGGTTATTGCCAGGTGACATTGAATCCCACCGACAAGGAGAAGACAGCTATCTCCAATCCCCAGGGATTTTTCCAATTTAAAGTCCTCCCCTTCCGGCTTCATGGGGCACCTGCAACATTTCAAAGATGGATGGATGGACAAGGTATTGCAACCCTTTTCCCATTTTTGCAGCACATACCTTGATGATATATTGATCCACAGTCAAACCTGGGAGGAACATGTGTTCCATTTGTCTGAAGTCACATGAGTCCTTAGACAAGCCGGTTTGACAGCCAACCCAAACAAATGGCACCTGACACAGTCAGCTACGAAATACCTAGGGTTCTTTGTGGGGGAATGGACTGCTTACTATGAATGGTCAAAGTAAGCAAGGAAGAAGAGAGGGAGTAGTGAGGGGGTGAGAAAAGAGAAGATGAATAGACAAATTATAGACAGAGTGGAGGGGAGAAAGGTGAAAGGCAGGAAGATCAATGAGGAGGTATGAACAGTAATCCATACGGGAGAAGACAAAACAGGGCATATGAAATTTGGTGGTGTGAAAAGAAAGAAAGAGGCGGGCACAGTGGATATTGAATAAGGCATGGCAGCAGGATCGGGTCGTATTGGAAATGTGAAGACAAAATGAGAGAGAGGGTCAAAGGTGACACCTAGGTAACGGGCTGAAACGAACGGCCGAGACAAGGGGGAAAGGGAAGGAAGCGGGAGGGGTGAGGGAATGGAAGTTGCAGGAAAGACGACGACCTGAGTTTTAGAAGGGTTGTGGTGGAGGAAGTGAGAGGACATCCGAAGTTGAATAGCAGAGAGACAGTTAGAGACTGTTGAATGAAGTGAGTCGGAAATGGAGAAAAAAGAGAAAAAGATTTGAGTATCAGCCTAAAGATGGAATGATATTAGATAGATAGAAATTATAGGAGGAGATCAGAGTAGAGAGAGGGATAGTACAGAGAGAGAAGAGAAGAGGACCCAGTACAGATCTTTGAGAAACCCGGTAGAGAAGGAGACTGGGGGAAGAAGTGTTACCAGACCAGGTGACAGAATAGGAACAATTACAGTGATAGGAGTGAAACTATTTGAGGACAGAACTAGAAAAGCAGAGATAAGTGATGGTGGAAAGAAGAAGCAAGTCATGCTATGTTATTTCTGCCCCACTCCCAAACTGCACTACACACATTTATCAAAATGAGCCAGATTGGGAAAAATGGCGGGAAACACATTTACTGCAATTTTTCCAGATTCACTTCAACTGGAACATAACCCCCAAAGACTTCTAAGAAAAGGTCAAGCCTTTTCCCTCAACTATCCCAGACCACTTGCTGGCTGTACTGGCTGTACTAGGTCTACTGGGAACACTGGTACACAAGAACCTGCTCCCTGGAGATGACAGATCCTGAAAATGGTCTCTAGAAACCTTCCTGACTGGAAAGTGGAGAGCCAATGATCCAATTTGCTTTTGGAGATCTGGACAGGGTCATCCAGCAACCAGAAGTCAAGAACCAACTAAGAGCCCGGTTTGCCCCCTTGTCATGCCCCGGGTCTGTCATCGCCTCAACGCTGCGGCACCTTACCTGGCAGCAGTACGCTCATTGGAGGCTGTGGAACGGAGGGGCTGGTGGACCAGGTCATGGCACAGGACACCGGCTTCAGGGCAGGAACAGGTATCCTTGCGGAAGTCCCGTTACCAACGCCACTGTGTTTCTGTTAAGCACTGCATGCACAGAACCAAGACACTACTTCCCTACACATGAGCCATGTGCATGGTGTCGATTATCACCATGGCAACGACGTCCGCTGTGATGAATGCTTCACGGGAGTAATGGGCTATTTAAATCTTGGTCTGCAGGGAACGGACGCGCTGAGCTTTTGTATGGCTTTGTTTGCTCACCAGTCTCTTTACTGCACCTTGCCTTGCAATCCTGTACTTGTCTCCTGCACTGTTCCAGTTAATCCTTTGTTTCTCTTACTTCCATTCATTGGTGCCTTGTGCCTGCCTGGTTTTGGCCCTATCTGCTCTGAGAATGCCTCCCTCTTCTCCTGTTTTCTTTTGGTTGCCAGCAAATTTACTTCTGCCATTCTTTTGCAGTTGTAACTTACCATCCAGCTGTCCCAGCCAGCGCCTCATGCTGTCTCGTAAATCTGGCAACAGCTGCCCCGTGGCGTGTGGAGTCGACCCTCGGGGACCTGTTCTGCTTTATATCTAACAGAGGGGATTTGGGAGGTCGGCCCCCATGCCATAGTGACCACTTGCCGGAACCCTGGAGAGCGGAAGAAGGACCAGGAGCAAAGCACCACACCTGCGAACCCAAATACAACACGACCAGGTACGTGACACCCAGAGCTGCTTTTGCCACTCATCACTTTTTGATCCACTGCCTAGCCATGCAGCCGCTGACTTGACTCATCACCTGCCTTTGCTCCAGCCATTTTCAAGACAATAGCCCCCGAAGAACTTCATCGAATTGTTGAGATTCTTCGAGACGACTTGACTGATTTGAGACATCAACTTGACACACTGCCTGCCTGTTCTTCATCCAATTCAAGCAGATCCCTGCTACAGGACTGCATATCCATAGGGAACAACCAACTGAAATAGTCTCGAGGCTGACTCAACCCATTGCAGGGCAACTAGAAATTTGGCTCAATTCTGTCGAGCCCCAAGAACACACCTCAAAGGTATTTAAAGTGGTTCTGTCCCCAAGGCCTCCTTTAACAGGCTCTAGTGACTAGTAAAAACGCACTTTCTGCCATTTGAAAAGACATTGGGCCTCACTATAAGGTTGGCGGAACAGGTTTACCGGCACCGGTAAATGTGCCGGTAAACCCGTTCCGCCCTACTACGAGGTCTCCTCGCGGGACCCGCAATGGGCGCCTGCAAAAACCAGGCGTCCTTACCGGGTCCCGCGAGGGGACCTGGGAGCTAACAACGGGCCCGTCATTAACGGGCCCGTTGTTAGCTCCATCCCCATTCCCATTGAGCCCTATGGGGGCTCGAATGGGGATGGACCGGGTCCGGGTTCCTCGGACGGGGAATTACCGGGTCCGCCAAGGTTGCGATGGCCCGGTAATTCCTCATTCAAGGAACCCGGGCCCGGATTGCGGTATGGAGGCAGCCATGGCGCTAATAGCACCATGGCTACCTCCATACTTGTAATGAGGCCCATTGTCAGTGAACTTGACTTTGCAGCAGCAAATATTGTGTGTGCTCCCTTGTCTCCAGACTCTGAGTGCCTCCCTTCATTACAAAGTTGCCATATTCCATGTCATCTGTTTGAGGGGTGTGTTGTATCCTTTTCGATTTGTGTGTTTGTATATTTAGTTTAATTAAAGTATCCTATTGATATAGAACTTTGGTTGTACATTCTTTTTTTGGGTACCACAGTACCATTGTTGTTTGGACTGCTGTGCTAGCTCATGTCCCTCTTGAAGAGTATAGTTGGCCCTCGGCCCACGTTATCAAAAGAGACAAAGGAGCTACTCCTCTCAGACTGTGACTGTTCCACATTTTGATTGGGATCACTACTGGTTTAGAAGTAGTGTGGGGTTGAATAGGAGCTTGATTCACTACATATGCCTGTACATCTGCAGAACAGTAGAAATTTTGTAAAAGGTATGAATTAATTTTGCTCAGCTATTGGGGAGAAAGGTATTCAGAGGAAGCTTAATTGCCCTCTGCTCAAAGTGATCGATCTGACACGACTTGTTATTTTCGTCCTAAGTGACCACTCAAAGAGATATAAGAGTACTTCTGAAGGTCTCCGTCACCAAGACCAGGTCGGCCTGGTTTGACAAAAATCTTACCCATATAGCAGATGGAACTGTACATTTCCCCATACATGATCTTGGTGAAGGCAAGCTGATTGGAGTAAATACATCCCTAGTCTTGTTTCCAGGACCTGAAATATGCAGAAGGCCATATGAACTAGCAGAAGAAGGAACTTCAAACCCTGTATTATGGATTGCAAATACAACAGGGGCACTGCCTGAGGAATGTACAGCAATCCTAGGAAAGATTCCAGCAGTGAACCAATTAACTGGATCTTCTTTGACGGTAGACATCACACTTCCCCTTTTGTAAGCCACTACCACTGCCAAGTGCTTCATGATGACAGCCCAAAAAGTTGTGAGGCAAATTGACAGTGTTCCCCACACTACAACAAAATGTAGTTACCTCATTGACCTCGATGGGGACATACAAATATGCATTTTGAAGCTTAAAAGACACCAGCCAGTCCTCCTTCAAAAGGGACATGAGAATCAAATCCAAGAGCACCATCCTGAACTTTTCTTTATGAATAATTGTGTTCTTTTGACCAAATATCAAAATCTATGCACATCACCACCTTTTTTGAGGAAGTATCTTAAGTACTAGTGAAGGCACACACCTGCACACTCACACCAGAAAAAATACAGCCTGCTAGGGAGGGCCAATAACCTCTTGCAAGGATAACAAGTATTTATTTCTACAAAAATAGGAATGCATCAGCAAAGAACTCTGCTGCCACGCAATGTTCCGAGGTCCGTTGCCATGTGCGGTACATTATAAGCACAAACAGGGTCACTAATGATGTCATCCTATATAGTACAACTCTACAACATGGATTGGTGAAGTCCTATAGATGTAGGGCCTGCTCCATATGGGATAGCAGGCCATTGGTCCATCTGCACAATCTTTGTTCATGTGAGTGCTGCTGGGCTTGTCATCCACGGCGAGCTGACCTAACAATTATCTACTCTGACACACAATGTTATTCTTACGATTGTAACAATGCACCTGGAAGATACTGGGATGGGCTCGGGGGAGAGCCAAGGTCACACTAACTCACACACACTTAACTAGCTCCCAGACAGATCAGCAAGCCCCAAGGTGCTCCACCTTAGATTTAAGCTATAATTCTAATCCCACCATGCACCTCAATGCACAAAACACATGACCTATTGCTGAAGGCGCGATAGCCTTGTCTTCTGATCTTAGTGATCGATTGAGGGGTGGAAAGGTTTTATGGTCAGTGGTCAGGGTTTGGATGGTGCTGTGGCATGCAGGCATCATTGTCTTGGGAGGATAGCTCAGGGGCAATGTACTCGCCTTGGAAGCAAGACGACGCAGAGCAACTCAGGTTCGATCCCCGGGTCCGCGCTTAGAAACCTCTGGGTATTAAGCACGTTATAAATAACCAATTACAAACAATTGCAATCATCTTATGAAAGCATGGCAAAGCTGTATTTCTCATGTGGTGATCGTTGGGGATAGGAGGGCCTTGCTATCTGTTCCGTGGGATGGTACTGCCAAGAGGCACTCTGCTCCCTTCTCATGATCCTGCTAGGTGCATTCTTCCCAGGGCGCAAGAGCCTGTAACGTTCTGAACAATGGAGGAGGTTGTGGATTTCTAAGACCTGGCCAGGGTGGGGTGGTGTTCGTGCTCATGCAAGGGGCCTAACACTAACACACAAAATACTGTTCACCAGACTTGGGCCTAGCTTCTTAGATGGCTGCCATCTTCCAAGATGGCGTTCACACCCACATCTACAATATAGTTTATAATGCATGCCGTGAGGTGATTGTGCATTCCCCTTTATGTGCATCTCCCTTGCCACTGCTCCCTGGGTGTGCTCTATCAGCATCTAGTTCTTCTTCGGTATCTCCTAGGGGTTGGGAAGATCCTCTCTCCTTCCCAACATTCCCCCCTTTCGTTAATCCTAAATTAAAGAACACCCCGACAGTATCACTGGCAACTAAATTCCAATATATATTTTCCTGCCCCCTCTGCACTCTATACAACCTTTCAGCTTCCAGGTATGGTGGCAACCAGTCTTTTGGAACCCATGCTCTGCAAACATCTCGTAAACTTGCGCCAGACTGGGCAAATTCTTCTGGGGTACACGTCATGCAAATACTCCACCCATCCCCTGCTAAATCTAACCAATGCTCTATGTAATTTTTGGGTTCTGGTGGGGGTGTGGTGACTTTGCCACCGGGTGTAAAGGGTGGTAGATCTCTATCATGTGGGGTTTGTTTGGGTCGTCCATTTGGTTACCATTCTCTGTTGTACCGCGAGGTGCCCCACCCCCCCAATTGAGACCATCATCATTGCGCAACGGGTTACAGCTTTGGCACAACATCGGAGTCCCTTTTGGCATGTGCAGAAAATTACCAAAATAAAGACAATAACGAGTACCAGCATCTTCACAATCGCTCCCAGCCAGGATGGAGCCCAAGAAAAAGTCAGATTGAACCGTTTTTCATCTTGAATTCCATTTTCTTTCTTCATGCGCACTCCCAGGTTGTGCACAGCTTCTATTATGTGTGACAGGGAGCCATTCTCAGCATTTCGGGAGGCACCAATGTGCAGTATGAGTCCCCAAATTGTTTCCACACGCCTCCCTCCATGGCAGTAAGCATATCAAGGACATATCGGTTCTGCATCGTCATCAGCCTGAAGGCACGGAGTTCCACCTTTATGACATTGAACCCTTGCTCTCTGTCATTAGCCAGCTGGAACAGCTCCCAGCGGACAATCTGCAGCCATTTAGCATTGGCCACAGCTTGCACACCAGGTAGCAGCAATGAGGCAAAGAAAGTCTCTGCTTTGGTGAAGAGTCAGTATTCGTCTGGTATTTCCTTGAGCAAGCTTGATGAGTCCTTGGACAGATAGTTCGACCTTTTTCTTCGTCACAGGGTTATAGCTTTTTCTTTCCCAGGGAGGGTGTGGAACTTTGGTGCTGGCAATGGATTTCTTGTTTCTTTTCAGGGGTCAGAAACGCGGTGGGGTCAAAGGTTTCTGTACATCCCCTTGCAAATGTACTTCTGGGATTACAAGAGAGCGGAGTGCAGCGTGGCCAGCGAACAATAGCCCATCCATGATTGTAGGAGGTGCAAGTTCACTTGGTAGCCGCACACCCAGTAGTTATACATCACTGCCGCTGTGCCTTTCTTGAGATCAGAAATTAGCAAAGTCTTGTTGAAATGTCTGTTGACCCCTACAGATACTGTTCCGGCACTGCAAAAGCAATGTTCATATGATTCTTCTCTGTGTACTTTCACTGGTTTCTCCATAGCCTCAATCCATGTTAGTTTTGTGATATGTTCAGTCCAGAATGGTGCACATAATGCCTCCACTCTTGCCAAGACCCCTTCTTTGTATCCCACTATCCCCTCTGTCATGCAGCTAACTGTTGCTTCTTGCCATTTGTTATTTGTGTATTTCAGTCCTTGTATCACAGTGTTGGGTGGCCTCAGGCATTTGCTTCCCTTTGGAATTTTGTTGTATTGCAGGCAATCACGATCAACAAGTTCGAGCCTCACGTTGTGTACCTGGAAAGTGCCCTTGAGCCTATTTAGCGGAAGATGTACTGGGCATTGGGCCTCTAGAATTGGTACTTCCTGTGGCACTAGGACCTTGCGTGCCTCTGACGCATGCAGTATGTACGAACACACATAACAGCAACCATTCACTTTATTTCACCCCACTGAGCTCATGTCTGTATACCAACTGTTGGACATTTCTAGGTGATTCACATCTTCTGTGGCATCAAGACCAAGCCTGTGGTTGGCATCGTATTTCACCCTTCATGCTTGTCTCTTTGTGCGTTTGGGGGCACCTATATATCCATTGATAACATCGGTTGTAGTTGTGTTCTAAAAAATAAAAAAAAATTGGGAAACTGTAGGGACCTAGCAATATATTCTAACAATCCAGTGCGACCTGTTGATGCATAACTTTGGGCCTTGTGGACATTACATATTCAGTTCCATTTAAGTGGTGTTCAGTTTTGGTTAAGTGGACATGTGTCCTATTATTTACAGTGAAATTAAAATGTCCTTCTCTACCCCCAATCCCCTCTTTTATATGTCCCTTTAATATAAAAGACACCCCTAAATATATCCATAGACCAAACATTGAAATAGCACATATACCCACTATAAAATGCACTGCACACACATATGAGTATGAAAACCTAGCCATAAGACTATCATTACAATTTTTTCTAACATATAATGAGTGATTTGAGCACTCTGGTTCCATCTTTATCACAACCTGAAAGGCAAAATGTATGCACACAAAAAAGGGAGGGAGCGAGGAGGGAAAGAGAAAAAGAGAGAGAAACGGAGAGAAAGAGAGAGAAAAAGAGAGAGCGAAAGAGAGGGAGAGAAAGAGTGAGAGAGCGCAAGGGAGCCCCCCCTTTGTAAACATAAATGTTTAGCAGCTGTGCTTGTGCACGGGTTTGGTGTGGGGGTGGTGGGCAGCTCAGATGTGAATGCTGGCAGCGAGAAGGGAAATGAGGTAGATGCACACTATTAGATTTTTAAAGTGCTGGTGCAGCGTCCACATGTGTTTTTCGATCATCAGATAGGTGAATCCAATAACACAGACCCTTAACTTTAACTGCAAGGCGAGTGGAGAAAATCACTTCAAAAGGTCCATTGAATCTGGGCCTATTCCACATGCAGACAAAGGACAGCACATAGACAAATTCTCCTGGCAGGAGCGGTTGGGCGGTGAGAAATCAGTTGTGGAGTCAGTTGTGGCACCTGGCACGTCTTCTGGTCGGGTGGTGCAATCTGTCAGGAAATAGATTTGAGTGCACGTGTTAGTGCTGTTAAATAGTCTCATAATTGATCTCCTAAAACAGCTGCTGCCCTATGTGCATCTGATGCTCTCCTAATGGGTGATATTGGTGTGTGAATGCGGCGACCAGTTACCACCTCATAGGGTGACAAGTGGTGTTCCTAGCTGTGCTGTGTTTGCAAACTAAACAGTGCCAATGTTAAACAATGCACCCAGTGTTTCTTTAACGTGGTGCAAAGCTTAGACAGTTTAATTTGAGGAGTCTGTTGATCCTCTCCACAACCCTGTTGGACACGGGGTGAAACGCTGTACACATCCGGTGTTTAATGCCAAGTAGTGCAATAATATCCTTAAACAGCTCATTGAAAAAGTGTGCGCCATTACTGACCTTAACACATCACACACACCCCATCGGGGGGAACTCTTCGTGGACCAGAAATTTCACCATGCACTTGGCCTCTGGATGTGCACAAGGACCAGCATCCACCCATCATGAGAAGGGGCAGATGACAACGATCAGATACCGGGACCCGCTTCACCTCTCACCCATATCCGCATAGTCGATATGGAAATTGCGGAATGGTCCAGTAGGAGGGGCAAAGTGCCCCTCAGTGTTCTAAATGTCATGCCTGTGCTGAAGCTCTGACACATGGTGCATCTAATAACCATGCTTGTTAAATGTTTCTAGATGTTTGATATGAACCGTCCTCTTGTACGTCAGCAGCAATGTGTTGTTTGGAGATGTGGGAGGGGTGATGGAGCTGATTGAACGCTATTATCAACAATTTGTGTGGAATTACTGCTTTTCTTGTACATTCCTGCCTCCACAATAAGTCAGTAGGGGACTGTGTGCACCCGCTTTTTACGCACAGCTGTTTTTCTTCTTCTGAGGGCCTTCCCTGTAACTCAATGATTTGTGCTCTGGGCAGGGCACTGAATGGGACAGGTGGCTGATCAGCAGCGGGGGTTGTGATGACATACTCTGCCTTAGTTGGTACTGGAGGATATGCTGCTAAATAGGCCGCTGTGTCTGCAGCAGCGTTCCCGAGTGACACTTCGTCAGTGTAGTTAGTATGGGTGGTGCATTTAACGATTGCCACTACAGAAGGCTGTGAAAGCACAAAAATTAGCTTGTCTAATAACGCTGCATGTTGTACTGGGGACCCATCCACCCTCCTGAAGCCCCTCCTTTTCCATCGAGACCGGCATGCACTGTTGTCGTGATCTATGCCGAGTCTGAATAAATTGTCACATGGCACCCCTGAGATGATTTCAGTGCTCCAATGAGTGCAATGAGTTCTGCTGCCTGCACCGAATAATGCATTGATAATCTTTTCAAAATGAATGTCTCACATTCACTGTCAGCTAGGCGCACTACTGCTGCATCAGAATGCCTGAGGCCGGTGTCCTGGTCAATTCTCGCTGACCCATCAACAAAGAGGACCCCCACCCCATGAGTGGTATGGCCTTTGCTTTGGGGATGTCATCCACCTCCCCATCATACGTCACACAGTCGTGTCTGGCCAAATCCTCATCTGTGCATAGTTCTGTTATAAATGTCGCTGGGTTCACTATTTTACATTGTATAATGTGGATATTTGGGCTGCAGAGAATGATCTCATATGCAAATGCTCTTTGAGTAGTCAGGGTAGATTTCGACCCTTCTAGAATGGCAAAGACGTCATGTTCCACGTAGAGCGTAATTGAACAGCCCATCACAATTGTGGAACTTTTCTCAATAGCAAATGCGGCAGCTGCAAGAGCCTGTTCGCAAGCGATCTGCCCTTGCATTACTGAATCTAACATGCAACTGTAATAGGCCAATGGCTTGTCACCCATAGTGCTTTTCTGCATCAGCACGGCAGTCATGAGCTGGCCATTAGAGTGTGAGAACAACTAGAATTCCTGTGTATAATCAGGTGTTGCTAATAAATGGACAGTCGAGATCACCTTTTTTAGTTCATCAAAATTCTGTAACATCTCCTCAGTCCACGCAATTTTGTTGTTAGTTCTTTGTGTTTCTTTGAGGCCCTGTAAGAGTGGCCACATGTATGCTGCGTAACCAAGAATCCATGCCCTGCAGTAATTACACAACCCCAGAAATGTCTGCATGTCTTGCACTGTTCTGAGCTGAGGGGTGGCGCGCACAGAAGCAGCGCGATCAGGTATTATGCGTTTGCCATGTGCTGATATCAACTGCTCTCATAGACAGTATTGCAGTTTTTCCCTATCAATCATGTGCCCCTTGCGACCCAAAAGTTGTAAGAGTGTGTTTGAGTCTTGTCTGGAGTGCTGTTCAGTGTTGCTGCAGACTAGCAGATCGTCCACGTACATGATGATCATGCTGGATACTTGGACATCGCCGAAATCTGTGTGAAGTATCCTGATAAAGATGCTACGGTTCTCACAGTGCCCCTGTGGTAATCGTGAATGTTCGAACTTCATCCCCCCATGAGTAAAGGCGGTAAGGTACTGTGAGTCTGGGTGCAATGGTATGGAGAAGAATGCATTCTTGAGGTCAATCAGCGAAAATGTGTTGCCTCCTTGCGAATACTACACAAAATTGTGGCAGGGCTGGGGACTACGGGGCATTCTTGCTGTACGACATGATTTAGGGGGCGCAAATACTGATCATTCTCCAATTGCCCACTGTTGCCTTTTTCACAGGGTAGATAGCCGTGTTGCATGGGGAGGTAGATGGTACAATTATCCCTTGGTTGAGTAATGCACAGATGGTGTCCTCAATTCCTTCCTCTGCTTTCCTAAAAAGTGGTAATTGTTTCATGTAGGGTAGTACTGCTCCTGGTTTCAGTGTAATGCGTTCTGTGGTCACCTCCTGTAGGAGCCCTACATCATGGGGGTTTGTCGCCCATAGTCTTTCTGGCACTTGCTCCAAATCTGCCTCAATGAACTGGGGTGGAGCTATAAGGACCATCATGGGACACTTACATTTTCTGCACTGCACCATTATTTCACTAGGTATCCATATTGCTAGCACAATTTCTCGATAATCTGGCCTGTCTTCGAACAATTCTGCGTCAGTTACCTCTTTTATAGGTACAGTGGGGTTAATGCAAAGTACTGTGCCCCACTCGCACCCGTCCTGGTCAGTCCCTATCACAACAATCATTTTTGCTGAAACCGCTGAGCCTTGTAAATCTAGGGACAGTACTGTACCTGCTGCCAGTTCAATGGACACAACAGGGTGAAAAATGAAATCTGTGGGCACTCGCCAACACCCTTTGCCAATCTGAGGCACCAGCACCTCAAGCACTGTGATTCCATAAACATACATGTCCAGATCTATAGGAATTCCACGAACCACCACCTCTCCTTCCATTGCATGAATTATCAACAATGCTCTGATGGCGCACATCCCTGGCGTTGCTTAAACTATGCCACTGTCTGTGAATGATATCATCATATTAAGCTTGCTGGGCAGATTCCTGGCCAGCAAGATCACTTGCAAACTCTCAGAATACAATAGGGGTGTAGAGGAGGTTCCAGACATGGCCTGCACTCCAGCCACCCATTTTGCAATACCAGGAACATACTCACCGAGATATGTGACGTATGAGGAGGAAATAAACCAACAGAGAGCAACACTAGGGCTCTGCCCAGTGCCCATCAGAAGAGCAATACCTGTTGAAGTGCCAATAACCAGGCAACCATGGGAAGCATAGTACCCATTGAGACAACCGTACCAGCATCTGACACAAAATGAAGACTACTTACAAACTGTCCACGAAGAGACCCAAAGGGCCTTAATTGAAGGTGAATGGTGACGACACAAGAGCCCGGACAGACTTACAGACGAACGAAATGACAACCAAAAGATGACATGCAAAGATGAAATGTTATGAATAAAGAGGTAATGGACTTATAAGAAGCGTCGTTGCTGAACTGTAAAGAAACGTAACCATAAAACAGGATGAAGATACGCAACTAGCTAACGCCTGTAAATAGGCTTGGAAGGCAAGAAGCTAAGGAAACAGCACTGCTTGCTATGCTTAGTAGAAGAATAGACCGGCAAGCGCCAACTATATATCTATCTCAAAGAAGCACATTATACAAGTGTGAATCCATTTTATAAAAGCAGAATTAAGCACAGAATGGTAGGGGTCAAACAGGCCAGGATTCATATAACAGCACAAAGCCAGACAAAAGAGCAGAATCAAAACTTAGCAAGAAGCAGCTCATGCCTGGGAATTCGAGGTCAACGTAAGGAAGGGAGGAGAGCGGCAACTTCGAAGAATCAAAACTTCAGAGCATAGCAGCCTGCCCCGTGAAGGTCAAGATAAGGAGGCCCAGGCAGGTGGCAAGGCCGAAGGGAGAATCAAATACGCAAATAGAAGGAAAATGAAGCAGCTTCAGGGTGTACTAACACGTGACCAGCCAGGCGAGGAGAGGTACCAACGTCTGATGTCACCCAGACCAGAGGATGCCATAACCTTTCCTGATAAGAAGCTACAGTTTTGAGGCCATCCTCTGCCAACTAATTGACACATAGCCCTAAAGTACTGATCGATGGAAGGGAGGCAGGGTGAATCTTGGGTCATACTGCATCTGGGAGACCATTGTGCATGCTGCTAATTAAAGTGGAGATTTATGCCTAGGGGTGTAACCTACCCAATCACAATGGACCAAATAATCAAGGGTCCTATAGCTAGTAGAACCAATGAGACGTCATACTCTTGGTGACGTCTAGCACGAGTGATGTATAGGGATGGGCTTAGACACCCACCCAATAAGAGTTATCCAATCCTCACACCCCGTTACCATATACAGATATAGCACCTATACTTAAGTTACCTTTTCCAACCAATAGAATTGCATGACAAACCTTTTGAGTGTTACACATCAATGATGGCGAATTTTGCCTATAAGTATTGATGTTAGAATGATGATTGTGGAGGTTGAAGCGAGATGGGCGACCGCATCACTGTTGATTTCCTATTGCTTCCCCGTTTTTAGTACTTGTCATTAAACAGACTTCCCTTTGCCAAACCATTGAGTTGTCCTTATTGATTGGTGTTGGAGTAAGGGAATCCTGCACCCCATCCACCTCAAGATGCAGCCATCTCGTCTTAAAGTACTCAAGGGTGAGCTCTGATCCCATGGGCCCGTCAGAGGTTGCTTTGCCCTCCTGTACACTTGGTAGTTGAGGATGGTTTTGACCATCGATTATTGACTATTGATTAAAATAAGACACCTATTGACCCATGACACAAAGTAACTCTAGGTCTTTGGCAATATCACGAGTCCTTCGCCATTTGGCCGAGTAGACTGTGAAGCTTCCCGTGGACAATGATAGTTTAAATTTATCCAGAACTGCAGTGGGTCTGAAGGGACCCGTTTTAAAAACATAAACCCTTCCATTCTTACGGGCAGCGGATCAGGCGAAAGACTGAAGGAGGCGGTAACGGAGGCGGTGATCCCAAGGGTCCAGAGAGGAACGATGCGAGCGGTGAGTGAAACAAAAATGTTATGCTTTGGCAAATGTCATAGGCATTAGAACAAGTAAGGGAAAAGGTAACGGCGAAAGGTGGGAAAAAACAAAATAAACAGAAGTAGAGAAGACTGTATATATATATGGGGATAATGACTCGAGAATAATTGAATAAACAGATGTTACTGGGGTAGACACCCGAGAAAACAGATATTACCAGGGCAGACACCTGAGAAGAGAGAGGATACCAGGGCGGACACCTGAGATAAAGAGAGAGGATACGCCTTATTCCTGTGCTTTAATATAGCGGTCAGAAGAAACGTGAACTCAGAGCCCACAGAATAGGGGACGATTAGGCTACCACCACGTTTAAAGACGTTGTGAACGGAGTTCATTTAAACTCCATGTCGGGGTACAAATTAGAGGCAGAGATATTTGTGTCCAGCTGGTGTCTGTCTAGTCTGTCAAATGTCTGTTGTACGTGTTCTGTTGTATGTCACATGTAAGGAAATTTGTCTCCTTGTTGTTTGAAACTAAGTAGGGTTTTTACGCGATTCTATAGTTAAGAGGGAATCGCACATGAATTGATGTTCATGAATAAATTGGTGATACAAAAGTTTTGGCGGGAAAAGATTGGATTGGAACTTGCAGTATTTGGTGCTTGCTCATATTGTTGGGAGTGTTGAAGTTGCATGAAAGTATTGTTAGGAACAGATTTAAGCATGGAAGACATTACTCCATTAGCACACTTATGTAAACAATTGCCGAAGCATGCACCCAAGCTTAAGAAATACAGCACTGAGTGGGTTAAGGATACCGCCCACAAGATGTTTATGCCATGGCCACAAATTTTTTTTTTTTTTTTTTTTTTTATGTTTTATTGGTTAATCGTAGGTAAACCTTTAACAGGCCTCAAATAGCCTCAAATAGGAGTCCGAGAAACAAGAGTTCAAAGTTCCTCTTCTAAAGTATTATTTGAGTTCCAATCGGTTTAGTTATCCTTCCAATGGAAGCCCTTTATCGTAACAGATGCATCCAGTAGTCTTTTGGGCTCCTATTTTCTCCTCCAATTCCGTTTCTTCCTGGTCCAGATTTAGGGATTCGACAAACTTTAGTGCGTCAATAGTACGACCCACCTTATCTGCTGTTAGAAGGCGTTCCCAGTATTCTTCTTCTGTTTCCATCGTGATGTTGTTTATATAGTTGCCCAAAAACGCTAATCGCTTTGGTATCAGAACCGGGCATGTTAGCATCACGTGTCGCACTGATTCAAGTTGGTCCTTCATTTTGCAGAACCTGCAGATTGCTGATGCTTTTCCAATGAGCCTTCTTCTCAGCTTAACCTCTCGGGAATGCCAGATATTTAATCTACATCGTAATAGCAGATCTCTGTAATGTTTAGATGGAAATTTCTGAAGATATGGTGGGAGAATATTTAATGCTTTGCGTTCCCAGACGATGTTGTGAGCCCAGTTTCCTGCTAATTTAGTGACCTGGGTTTCCTCCCAGTCTTTTTCCCGCAGGATTCTTTTGGCCTTGTCAGGATTGCACTTTAGAATTTCCAGTGAGATACCTAGATGTTCTAAGGTATCCTCACATCTCTTCTTCCATTCCTGGAAAATTATATCTTCATTGTGCAACCCAGGTCTTGCTAAAACATTAAATGGCTGTGCCACAAAATAGTTCTTTATCTAAAGCCGTTTTACAGTATATGACCACCTACTTGCATGCCACATATACAGGCAAGAAACTAGAGAACCGCCTTGCTGTTCTAGAACTTTGGAAAATGTTCGAACAGTCGAAAGAGGAAGAGCCACCTGCAGACTGGATATTAAACGTATGCACGGAGGGGGGTGAGACGCCTACCGTGCCACCTGCCCCACCTGAAGCAGAAGCCGAGGGAAGTAAGCCTGAGGGACTTTACCCATTAAGAGAGCTTAAGGCAGCCACAGGGTATAGCAACCCCGCATACGAGTCACCTACGTACAGTAGTGACAACAATCAGGGGAAGGATCAGGATAAGAATCTTACCTCCACAGTCTCGAGGGACAAGGAGAGACGCGATGATGAGAGGAAGGATCAGGCACAGACAAGTGCATCTCTCGATAAAGAGAGAGAGGGAAAGAAATGGAAAGGAGGTGAAAGCAAAACTGATGAGATAGCAGTCGCTAAAGACGAATGGATGGGAGGACAGATATTGTTGAAACTCGATGGAAAAGGAAGTGATGATGTGAGACCTAAAGAGAAGTCAGATGAGGCACAGAGAAGTGAGAAGGAGAAGGAAAAGGAGTTAAGGGATGAAAGGATAAGAAGGAAAGATAGGCTAAGGCGAGAACAACTATATCGCGAGGAGCAAGAAAAGCAGCTCGATGGCAAACAGAAAGCAGCCTATGACCAGTACAGACAGAGACAGCTAAGGTTGGAAGAAGAGCAAAGGGTACGTGAAAAAAGGATAAAGAGACGAAAAGATGAGGAAGTTTGAAGGGTAGATGAACATAGAAATGAAAGGAGAAGGGAAGAAGATAAGGTCAGAGAAGAGGTGAGGAAGCGCAAAGAATTTAATGATGATATTGAACGTAAGCGTAGACAGAGGGCATGTGATCTCGAATATCTGGAGCAGGAAGTTAAAAAAACCGATACTGTTGTAGAATGGGAAGACATTGAAGAATTATTTCCTGCGTATGACTCAGTACCAGGCACGATTGAGGCAAAAATTGAAGATGACTTCGACACCAGAAGCATTGGGGAAACGATCGATAAAATATATGATGAAATGGGGCTAGAACAAATGTCCCAAAGGGAAAGGGAAGACGAGCACTTGGAAAGCACTCAGCTGTATGACACTGAGGATGTCACCCGAAGTAGTGGGAGCAGGAGACTGTCACTGGGCAGATTAGAAATCAGTAAAAATGATGATGACACAAGGAGTTGCGTGAATTGGGACCAATCAATGTCCGACTCCAGAGTTGGAAACGGTGTGCGAGACAAATAAAGATGGGGGACGGCGCGAAAAGCGGCTCCCAAGGGACAAAGGGGTACGGTGGTCAGACACTAGAAAGTCTGCACCAAGGACATCAGAGTCTGCCACGCAGTCTAACCAGCATGAAGGAACACCCCATGGTCAGAGGGCGGTGTCAGCAACCGCCTATGCAGACAGGTTGAGGACATTGCCAAGCAGACGGCAATGCGAGAATGCTACCCCAGCGATAGACAGGAGAGCTATGGGGGAAGAGAAAGAAGGCTGTGCATTCCAATTTCCGCTATTAGAAAAGGGCGGAGCAAGACCGCAATATATTCCATGGCCACACATGGATCGAGAGAACCTGAAAAACAAATTTCCAATTCTGACATCGGGAGCCGGGAAGTGGATAGACGAGTTAGAAAAAATGACAGGGGGTGTCACGTTAGCTATAGGGGACATTAAAGGTCTCCTGATCGTCATACTTGGTCAGAGAGCAGACGATGTGTGGACACGGGCAGGGTACCCTGGTGTAACCATAATTAACACTGCACGCGACGGAGCGCCATTTAATAATTGCAGAGCAGCAGTATGGAAAGTGCTACGAGTGCTATACCCGGACACTTCCGATATGGGAGCTATAATGACTCGAAAAAATGAAGGAGTCAGAAGATCCGTTGATTTATAGCCAGAATTTCCAAGACGCGTGGGTGCTCGAAATGCATGAATCTTGGACAAAATCTATACTGGTGTTTTACCACATATTGTGCCAAGGGTTCCCAGAATCAGTGCAGAAACAGCTCAAGAAATTGGTAGGGGTTGAGGCTAAACCTCGGGCTGAAATACAGTTAACTACTGCACATTACTGTAGATTGTTGCAAGAAAAGAATCGGAAAAAGGAGGCATCACGAAAGGGTGAGGAAGCGAAGCTGGTGCAAAAGAAATTATCAAAGTATGCTCTTGAAGGAGCCATGCTAGCTAGCCCAGCTGAACAGAACTTACAACAGGTGGCTAACCCACAGCAGAATAACCAAGGTAACGTAGGACAGTACCCAAGGGGAAGAGGATTTAGAGGAAGAGGATGGCAGAGTAATCAAGGAGGGTTCCAAGGCAATCAAGGAGGCTTTCAAAACATGCAAACGGGCAGCCCAGATATGTCAAATGGACACATAATCCAACCACAGCCAGTGTGTTGGCTGTGCAGAATGATGGGCCACTTAGCGCACACGTGCAGATGTCAAGGCGCGTGGCAAAATGGCCAAGGAATGGGAGCAGACACGGCGAATCCACCCGCAATCTCACAGCAGGGCGGTGCACAGAATCACACAGTGCAACAGCAAGCACCAAGCGTGCAGCAAGGTGCGCAACAAGGGGTTCAACCCCCGAACATTGGGAATTTGACACAAGTGCAATTTCAACAGGCACCACTGCAAATGTCACAGGGCACAAACTCCGGAAGGGGAGGCAACCCAGGGAATGTAGAGAATCCACAAGTGTACAGTGGACCGAACTTATATATGAACTAGGACAGCTCACTGGGGACCCTGATGTGCTCTATCCTATCAGTGACATCAGACCCTAACAGGGAACCAAGGGTGAATGTCGTCGTAGGGGGTAAAGAATACTCCTTCTTAGTTGACACGGGTGCAACACGCTTGTGCATACGAGAAGGCATGTTTTCCTTGTCCTGCGAGGACATAGATACTCAGAGTTTTACAGGAGCTCACAGTCAAGTTCCCTTTACAGATGGACTCCCAGTCTCTGTAGGAGAGTGCGAAATAAATGTACCTTTATTATATTCACGTCAGACCCCAGTAAACATTTTGGGTCGAGACTTAATGACAAAATTGAACATGAAAGTCTCGTTCACGGAGGAGGGCATAGTATGCTCCACTCCAGGAATGCATTATTCAAATGTATGCAAAATAATTACAGCATACTCAGGAGATATAGCCATGAGAGCTATACCATTAGAGCCAGAGGTTTTCGCATATGGCATGCGTGTGCTTATGGCAGGATTACCAGGCCTCGCAGATAGAACTATGAGAACCCCTGATGAGTTTCTATTCGGACCAAGAATACCTATGCATAAAGAGGAGGGACAAGTATTTCCCTTAATGATACATGCTGCAGCCATGCGAGAGAAAGTAGCATTGGTCGAAGGATATGATGATGAAGGCAGACAATGGTCTGTGATTATCGCCATTAAAGAAGGGTATCGAGTGACTGACATCACCGATGATGATCTGTTTGAAGAACAACCAAACTCAGAAGAGACAAGGGTGGAAGTGAGTCTCATATTTTGGGTAAAGATTATCAAAAGAGGAGTGCCTCAGAGAATGATGTTGGCGCTGATACGTCCGGAATACTTTGATGACGACATGGCTCAGGTGCCTGTCTCAGTATGGACTACATGACCTTATGACGTAGGCCTCCTGAAGGGGGTGGGAGAGGTGAAAATTAAACTGAAACCAGGAGCAATTTTACCAAGAGCCCGACAATATCCCATGTCCAGAGAGGCAGATGAAGGAATCGCGAAGACAATTTCTGCCATGATGGACCAGGGCATTTTAGTGACGTCAGAGTCACCATGTAATACAGTGATTTATCCTGTCAACAAATCAAAGGGGGGGTCTTGGCATTTAATCCAAAATTTAAGAGCATTAAATGATATTGTTGAAGCCAAGTTCCCTCTAGTCCCTAATCCATCTACAATCCTATGTAACATACCCATCGAGGCAAAATATTTCACAGTGAATGACTTGAAAAATGCCTTTTTCTCGATTCTGTTGCACCGTGATTATCAAGATCTGATGTCATTTACATTCAGACAAATGTGTCTGAAAAGCACAAGGTTGCCACAGGGGTGCTGTGAGTACCTGTCCATTTTCAACAGAGTCCTACAGATGGACCTAAGCAATATTGCACTAGAAAGTGTCGTCTTGCAGTGCATGGACAACATCTTAATCTGCAGCTCCACGGAAGAACAATGCAGACGCGATTCTGTTCAGCTACTGACTATACTGGCTGAGAAAGGATTTAAGATTGACAAGGAAAAGCTACAATACTGTCAACAGGAGGTGCTGTACATAGGCCAGCTAATTTCACATGAAGGTAAAAAAGTGACCCCAGAAAAGACTGAAGCTATCATGAACACGGCTAAGGCACTCACGATAAAACAAATGCAGAGCTTTCTAGGCCTTTGCAACTATGTTAGAGCATGGGTATTCGATTACAGTTCATATACCAAGCCGTTGCTCCAGGCCCTGAAGAAGGCCCAGGTGACAAAGGAAAAGATTGAATGGACTGAGGCAATGGAAAAGGGGTTTGTAGAACTCAAGAGAGCGATTTGCACGACTCCAGTCCTCGGGATTCCTAATTATGCAGAGGAATTCTACCTGTTCTCTCACACAGATGGCAGCATTATGACAGCAGTGCTCGCTCAAAGAACCTCGTTGGGGTACAAGCCCCTGGCATATTACAGTGGGAACCTGGACCCAGTAATGATAGGCCACTTCCCATGCGAACAAAGCTTAGCTGTCGCAGCGTTCGCCATAGAGAAAGCGACAACCATTGTGATGGAATGCTCTATGACGTTATACGTCGAGCACTCATTATTCACCATTTTAGAGAAACCAAAGGGCACATTGACATCTCAAAGAGCTTCTGCCTATGAAGTGATTATATCTAATCCATCAATCAAAATAGTTTGATGTAAAACAGTGAACCCAGCTACATTCATAGCTGAGCCAGTTACTGAAGGAGAGCCGATACATGACTGTGCAAACTATGAAGAGTTCTATGATGAAATCCCCAGGGTAAAGGAAAATGCCCTGGCAGGAAGAGAGATTGTTTTTATTGATGGATCTTCGAGAATCGACCAAGAAGACAGACAAAGATATACAGGCGTTGCCGTAATGAAACACATAGCAAACAGAGAATTTCAAGTACTCGTCAGTGCACAAATACCATCTCATTATTCAGCACAGGCTGCGGAATTCTTGGCGTTGATACTCGGCATTGAGAATCATGCAGACCAGGAAGTTACGGTGTACAGTGACTCCGCCTATGTGAAGTCCACGGTGCACCCAGGACTAGCACGCTGGAAAAGGAGGGGCTACCTCCGAGCAGACGGCACGCCAGTGCAGCATGCAGCCTTATTGGACAGGCTGATTAAGGCACTATTGCTCCCATTGGGCATAGCAGTCGTGAAATGCGCCGCCCACACCAAAGGGATAGATTTCGTGTCACGCGGAAACCACGCAGCAGGCACGGAAGCCAAACATATTGCCTCCAAAAGTGAGACGATCATGGAAGTGGCATGTACCCATGAGAGAATGATGGTGGCACGTACCACACCCGAAGCCTATAGTAGTCTGGGGCAGACGCAACTGATGGAGCTCTTCAAGGGGAGGCACCGCAGGACGAGAAGAACCTGTGGAAACATTGAGGGTGTTCTTTAAACCCCTCTGATGGATTGTGGAGGAAAATCAGCACTGGTAAACCAGTAGTGCCTGTAGCCCTACTAAAAATAGCATTGGAACAATTGCATTATCCATTACACATGTCAAAAGAGAATCTAGCAGCAACGCTCGCAGAAGACTGGTTTATACCGAATTTAGCAGAGCATGTTGCATTCTTTATGGTGAACTGCATGATCTGCCAGAAATTCACTGCTGGGCACACATTAAAAGTAGTGAGAGGAGTCATCCCCTGGCAAAACAGGCCTTTTCAGCACTTATATATCGACTATGTCAACATGATTCAAGTGTGTAACGGGTACAGATACTTAGTTGTAGTGATGTGTCCATTCTCTAGATGGATAGAAGCACGTCCATGTACACACCCAGACTCTACCTGTGCGGCCAAATTCCTAGCGAGGGAAGTGTTCCCTAGATGGGAGGTGTGTGAAGTGATGAGATCAAATAATGGGGCTCCTTTTGTAAATACAGTCTTTGAACAGATTAGCTTGTTGCTTGGTATAAAGCACAAGTTCTCGCTGGCGTATCATCCAGAAGGTAATGGTAATTGTGAGAGGCTCAACGGCTTGTTAAAGGAAAGGATAGCCAAGTTGAAGCTTACTCTAAAGAGGGGATGGTTGCACTGCCTTCCATTGGCATTGTATGCTCTTCAAAACCAACCAGGCTCCGACCATCATCTTACGCAGCACGAGATAGTCACAGAAAGAAGAATGAATACCCCCCTAACCCATTGAGACTGAGCTAGATGTGATGTCCAGACAACCCGAGAGGTCCTGGGAACCGAAATGCAAGAATATCTGAACTGCATGACATCCAGCCTTACTGTAATTTCAGACCAACTGCGGCGACGACGAAAAGGGTGCAGTGGACACTTACATTTTCTGCACTGCACCATTATTTCACTAGGTATCCATATTGCTAGCACAATTTCTCGATAATCTGGCCTGTCTTCGAACAATTCTGCGTCAGTTACCTCTTTTATAGGTACAGTGGGGTTAATGCAAAGTACTGTGCCCCACTCGCACCCGTCCTGGTCAGTCCCTATCACAACAATCATTTTTGCTGAAACCGCTGAGCCTTGTAAATCTAGGGACAGTACTGTACCTGCTGCCAGTTCAGGGGACACAACAGGGTGAAAAATGAAATCTGTGGGCACTCGCCAACACCCTTTGCCAATCTGAGGCACCAGCACCTCAAGCACTGTGATTCCATAAACATACATGTCCAGATCTATAGGAATTCCACGAACCACCACCTCTCCTTCCATTGCATGAATTATCAACAATGCTCTGATGGCGCACATCCCTGGCGTTGCTTAAACTATGCCACTGTCTGTGAATGATATCATCATATTAAGCTTGCTGGGCAGATTCCTGGCCAGCAAGATCACTTGCAAACTCTCAGAATATAATAGGGGTGTAGAGGAGGTTCCAGACATGGCCTGCACTCCAGCCACCCATTTTGCAATACCAGGAACATACTCACCGAGATATGTGACGTATGAGGAGGAAATAAACCAACAGAGAGCAACACTAGGGCTCTGCCCAGTGCCCATCAGAAGAGCAATACCTGTTGAAGTGCCAATAACCAGGCAACCATGGGAAGCATAGTACCCATTGAGACAACCGTACCAGCATCTGACACAAAATGAAGACTACTTACAAACTGTCCACGAAGAGACCCAAAGGGCCTTAATTGAAGGTGAATGGTGACGACACAAGAGCCCGGACAGACTTACAGACGAACGAAATGACAACCAAAAGATGACATGCAAAGATGAAATGTTATGAATAAAGAGGTAATGGACTTATAAGAAGCGTCGTTGCTGAACTGTAAAGAAACGTAACCATAAAACAGGATGAAGATACGCAACTAGCTAACGCCTGTAAATAGGCTTGGAAGGCAAGAAGCTAAGGAAACAGCACTGCTTGCTATGCTTAGTAGAAGAATAGACCGGCAAGCGCCAACTATATATCTATCTCAAAGAAGCACATTATACAAGTGTGAATCCATTTTATAAAAGCAGAATTAAGCACAGAATGGTAGGGGTCAAACAGGCCAGGATTCATATAACAGCACAAAGCCAGACAAAAGAGCAGAATCAAAACTTAGCAAGAAGCAGCTCATGCCTGGGAATTCGAGGTCAACGTAAGGAAGGGAGGAGAGCGGCAACTTCGAAGAATCAAAACTTCAGAGCATAGCAGCCTGCCCCGTGAAGGTCAAGATAAGGAGGCCCAGGCAGGTGGCAAGGCCGAAGGGAGAATCAAATACGCAAATAGAAGGAAAATGAAGCAGCTTCAGGGTGTACTAACACGTGACCAGCCAGGCGAGGAGAGGTACCAACGTCTGATGTCACCCAGACCAGAGGATGCCATAACCTTTCCTGATAAGAAGCTACAGTTTTGAGGCCATCCTCTGCCAACTAATTGACACATAGCCCTAAAGTACTGATCGATGGAAGGGAGGCAGGGTGAATCTTGGGTCATACTGCATCTGGGAGACCATTGTGCATGCTGCTAATTAAAGTGGAGATTTATGCCTAGGGGTGTAACCTACCCAATCACAATGGACCAAATAATCAAGGGTCCTATAGCTAGTAGAACCAATGAGACGTCATACTCTTGGTGACGTCTAGCACGAGTGATGTATAGGGATGGGCTTAGACACCCACCCAATAAGAGTTATCCAATCCTCACACCCCGTTACCATATACAGATATAGCACCTATACTTAAGTTACCTTTTCCAACCAATAGAATTGCATGACAAACCTTTTGAGTGTTACACATCAATGATGGCGAATTTTGCCTATAAGTATTGATGTTAGAATGATGATTGTGGAGGTTGAAGCGAGATGGGCGACCGCATCACTGTTGATTTCCTATTGCTTCCCCGTTTTTAGTACTTGTCATTAAACAGACTTCCCTTTGCCAAACCATTGAGTTGTCCTTATTGATTGGTGTTGGAGTAAGGGAATCCTGCACCCCATCCACCTCAAGATGCAGCCATCTCGTCTTAAAGTACTCAAGGGTGAGCTCTGATCCCATGGGCCCGTCAGAGGTTGCTTTGCCCTCCTGTACACTTGGTAGTTGAGGATGGTTTTGACCATCGATTATTGACTATTGATTAAAATAAGACACCTATTGACCCATGACACAAAGTAACTCTAGGTCTTTGGCAATATCACGAGTCCTTCGCCATTTGGCCGAGTAGACTGTGAAGCTTCCCGTGGACAATGATAGTTTAAATTTATCCAGAACTGCAGTGGGTCTGAAGGGACCCGTTTTAAAAACATAAACCCTTCCATTCTTACGGGCAGCGGATCAGGCGAAAGACTGAAGGAGGCGGTAACGGAGGCGGTGATCCCAAGGGTCCAGAGAGGAACGATGCGAGCGGTGAGTGAAACAAAAATGTTATGCTTTGGCAAATGTCATAGGCATTAGAACAAGTAAGGGAAAAGGTAACGGCGAAAGGTGGGAAAAAACAAAATAAACAGAAGTAGAGAAGACTGTATATATATATGGGGATAATGACTTGA
The DNA here is from genome assembly GCF_040938575.1 of Ambystoma mexicanum. NCBI lineage: Eukaryota > Metazoa > Chordata > Amphibia > Caudata > Ambystomatidae > Ambystoma > Ambystoma mexicanum. Next base: position 171,673,267 of record NC_090941.1, on the reverse strand, counting down.
GAATAATTGAATAAACAGATGTTACTGGGGTAGACACCCGAGAAAACAGATATTACCAGGGCAGACACCTGAGAAGAGAGAGGATACCAGGGCGGACACCTGAGATAAAGAGAGAGGATACGCCTTATTCCTGTGCTTTAATATAGCGGTCAGAAGAAACGTGAACTCAGAGCCCACAGAATAGGGGACGATTAGGCTACCACCACGTTTAAAGACGTTGTGAACGGAGTTCATTTAAACTCCATGTCGGGGTACAAATTAGAGGCAGAGATATTTGTGTCCAGCTGGTGTCTGTCTAGTCTGTCAAATGTCTGTTGTACGTGTTCTGTTGTATGTCACATGTAAGGAAATTTGTCTCCTTGTTGTTTGAAACTAAGTAGGGTTTTTACGCGATTCTATAGTTAAGAGGGAATCGCACATGAATTGATGTTCATGAATAAATTGGTGATACAAAAGTTTTGGCGGGAAAAGATTGGATTGTAACTTGCAGTATTTGGTGCTTGCTCATATTGTTGGGAGTGTTGAAGTTGCATGAAAGTATTGTTAGGAACAGATTTAAGCATGGAAGACATTACTCCATTAGCACACTTATGTAAACAATTGCCGAAGCATGCACCCAAGCTTAAGAAATACAGCACTGAGTGGGTTAAGGATACCGCCCACAAGATGTTTATGCCATGGCCACAAAATAGTTCTTTATCTAAAGCCGTTTTACAGTATATGACCACCTACTTGCATGCCACATATACAGGCAAGAAACTAGAGAACCGCCTTGCTGTTCTAGAACTTTGGAAAATGTTCGAACAGTCGAAAGAGGAAGAGCCACCTGCAGACTGGATATTAAACGTATGCACGGAGGGGGGTGAGACGCCTACCGTGCCACCTGCCCCACCTGAAGCAGAAGCCGAGGGAAGTAAGCCTGAGGGACTTTACCCATTAAGAGAGCTTAAGGCAGCCACAGGGTATAGCAACCCCGCATACGAGTCACCTACGTACAGTAGTGACAACAATCAGGGGAAGGATCAAGATAAGAATCTTACCTCCACAGTCTCGAGGGACAAGGAGAGACGCGATGATGAGAGGAAGGATCAGGCACAGACAAGTGCATCTCTCGATAAAGAGAGAGAGGGAAAGAAATGGAAAGGAGGTGAAAGCAAAACTGATGAGATAGCAGTCGCTAAAGACGAATGGATGGGAGGACAGATATTGTTGAAACTCGATGGAAAAGGAAGTGATGATGTGAGACCTAAAGAGAAGTCAGATGAGGCACAGAGAAGTGAGAAGGAGAAGGAAAAGGAGTTAAGGGATGAAAGGATAAGAAGGAAAGATAGGCTAAGGCGAGAACAACTATATCGCGAGGAGCAAGAAAAGCAGCTCGATGGCAAACAGAAAGCAGCCTATGACCAGTACAGACAGAGACAGCTAAGGTTGGAAGAAGAGCAAAGGGTACGTGAAAAAAGGATAAAGAGACGAAAAGATGAGGAAGTTCGAAGGGTAGATGAACATAGAAATGAAAGGAGAAGGGAAGAAGATAAGGTCAGAGAAGAGGTGAGGAAGCGGAAAGAATTTAATGATGATATTGAACGTAAGCGTAGACAGAGGGCATGTGATCTCGAATATCTGGAGCAGGAAGTTAAAAAAACCGATACTGTTGTAGAATGGGAAGACATTGAAGAATTATTTCCTGCGTATGACTCAGTACCAGGCACGATTGAGGCAAAAACTGAAGATGACTTCGACACCAGAAGCATTGGGGAAACGATCGATAAAATATATGATGAAATGGGGCTAGAACAAATGTCCCAAAGGGAAAGGGAAGACGAGCACTTGGAAAGCACTCAGCTGTATGACACTGAGGATGTCACCCGAAGTAGTGGGAGCAGGAGACTGTCACTGGGCAGATTAGAAATCAGTAAAAATGATGATGACACAAGGAGTTGCGTGAATTGGGACCAATCAATGTCCGACTCCAGAGTTGGAAACGGTGTGCGAGACAAATAAAGATGGGGGACGGCGCGAAAAGCGGCTCCCAAGGGACAAAGGGGTACGGTGGTCAGACACTAGAAAGTCTGCACCAAGGACATCAGAGTCTGCCACGCAGTCTAACCAGCATGAAGGAACACCCCATGGTCAGAGGGCGGTGTCAGCAACCGCCTATGCAGACAGGTTGAGGACATTGCCAAGCAGACGGCAATGCAAGAATGCTACCCCAGCGATAGACAGGAGAGCTATGGGGGAAGAGAAAGAAGGCTGTGCATTCCAATTTCCGCTATTAGAAAAGGGCGGAGCAAGACCGCAATATATTCCATGGCCACACATGGATCGAGAGAACCTGAAAAACAAATTTCCAATTCTGACATCGGGAGCCGGGAAGTGGATAGACGAGTTAGAAAAAATGACAGGGGGTGTCATGTTAGCTATAGGGGACATTAAAGGTCTCCTGATCGTCATACTTGGTCAGAGAGCAGACGATGTGTGGACACGGGCAGGGTACCCTGGTGTAACCATAATTAACACTGCACGCGACGGAGCGCCATTTAATAATTGCAGAGCAGCAGTATGGAAAGTGCTACGAGTGCTATACCCGGACACTTCCGATATGGGAGCTATAATGACTCAAAAAATGAAGGAGTCAGAAGATCCGTTGATTTATATCCAGAATTTCCAAGACGCGTGGGTGCTCGAAATGCATGAATCTTGGACAAAATCTATACCGGTGTTTTACCACATATTGTGCCAAGGGTTCCCAGAATCAGTGCAGAAACAGCTCAAGAAATTGGTAGGGGTTGAGGCTAAACCTCGGGCTGAAATACAGTTAACTACTGCACATTACTGTAGATTGTTGCAAGAAAAGAATCGGAAAAAGGAGGCATCACGAAAGGGTGAGGAAGCGAAGCTGGTGCAAAAGAAATTATCAAAGTATGCTCTTGAAGGAGCCATGCTAGCTAGCCCAGCTGAACAGAACTTACAACAGGTGGCTAACCCACAGCAGAATAACCAAGGTAACGTAGGACAGTACCCAAGGGGAAGAGGATTTAGAGGAAGAGGATGGCAGAGTAATCAAGGAGGGTTCCAAGGCAATCAAGGAGGCTTTCAAAACATGCAAACGGGCAGCCCAGATATGTCAAATGGACACATAATCCAACCACAGCCAGTGTGTTGGCTGTGCAGAATGATGGGCCACTTAGCGCACACGTGCAGATGTCAAGGCGCGTGGCAAAATGGCCAAGGAATGGGAGCAGACACGGTGAATCCACCCGCAATCTCACAGCAGGGCGGTGCACAGAATCACACAGTGCAACAGCAAGCACCAAGCGTGCAGCAAGGTGCGCAACAAGGGGTTCAACCCCCGAACATTGGGAATTTGACACAAGTGCAATTTCAACAGGCACCACTGCAAATGTCACAGGGCACAAACTCCGGAAGGGGAGGCAACCCAGGGAATGTAGAGAATCCACAAGTGTACAGTGGACCGAACTTATATATGAACTAGGACAGCTCACTGGGGACCCTGATGTGCTCTATCCTATCAGTGACATCAGACCCTAACAGGGAACCAAGGGTGAATGTCGTCGTAGGGGGTAAAGAATACTCCTTCTTAGTTGACACGGGTGCAACACGCTCGTGCATACGAGAAGGCATGTTTTCCTTGTCCTGCGAGGACATAGATACTCAGAGTTTTACAGGAGCTCACAGTCAAGTTCCCTTTACAGATGGACTCCCAGTCTCCGTAGGAGAGTGCGAAATAAATGTACCTTTATTATATTCACGTCAGACCCCAGTAAACATTTTGGGTCGAGACTTAATGACAAAATTGAACATGAAAGTCTCGTTCACGGAGGAGGGCATAGTATGCTCCACTCCAGGAATGCATTATTCAAATGTATGCAAAATAATTACAGCATACTCAGGAGATATAGCCATGAGAGCTATACCATTAGAGCCAGAGGTTTTCGCATATGGCATGCGTGTGCTTATGGCAGGATTACCAGGCCTCGCAGATAGAACTATGAGAACCCCTGATGAGTTTCTATTCGGACCAAGAATACCTATGCATAAAGAGGAGGGACAAGTATTTCCCTTAATGATACATGCTGCAGCCATGCGAGAGAAAGTAGCATTGGTCGAAGGATATGATGATGAAGGCAGACAATGGTCTGTGATTATCGCCATTAAAGAAGGGTATCGAGTGACTGACATCACCGATGATGATCTGTTTGAAGAACAACCAAACTCAGAAGAGACAAGGGTGGAAGTGAGTCTCATATTTTGGGTAAAGATTATCAAAAGAGGAGTGCCTCAGAGAATGATGTTGGCGCTGATACGTCCGGAATACTTTGATGACGACATGGCTCAGGTGCCTGTCTCAGTATGGACTACATGACCTTATGACGTAGGCCTCCTGAAGGGGGTGGGAGAGGTGAAAATTAAACTGAAACCAGGAGCAATTTTACCAAGAGCCCGACAATATCCCATGTCCAGAGAGGCAGATGAAGGAATCGCGAAGACAATTTCTGCCATGATGTACCAGGGCATTTTAGTGACGTCAGAGTCACCATGTAATACAGTGATTTATCCTGTCAACAAATCAAAGGGGGGGGTCTTGGCATTTAATCCAAAATTTAAGAGCATTAAATGATATTGTTGAAGCCAAGTTCCCTCTAGTCCCTAATCAATCTACAATCCTATGTAACATACCCATCGAGGCAAAATATTTCACAGTGAATGACTTGAAAAATGCCTTTTTCTCGATTCTGTTGCACCGTGATTATCAAGATCTGATGTCATTTACATTCAGACAAATGTGTCTGAAAAGCACGAGGTTGCCACAGGGGTGCTGTGAGTACCTGTCCATTTTCAACAGAGTCCTACAGATGGACCTAAGCAATATTGCACTAGAAAGTGTCGTCTTGCAGTGCATGGACAACATCTTAATCTGCAGCTCCACGGAAGAACAATGCAGACGCGATTCTGTTCAGCTACTGACTATACTGGCTGAGAAAGGATTTAAGATTGACAAGGAAAAGCTACAATACTGTCAACAGGAGGTGCTGTACATAGGCCAGCTAATTTCACATGAAGGTAAAAAAGTGACCCCAGAAAAGACTGAAGCTATCATGAACACGGCTAAGGCACTCACGATAAAACAAATGCAGAGCTTTCTAGGCCTTTGCAACTATGTTAGAGCATGGGTATTCGATTACAGTTCATATACCAAGCCGTTGCTCCAGGCCCTGAAGAAGGCCCAGGTGACAAAGGAAAAGATTGAATGGACTGAGGCAATGGAAAAGGGGTTTGTAGAACTCAAGAGAGCGATTTGCACGACTCCAGTCCTCGGGATTCCTAATTATGCAGAGGAATTCTACCTGTTCTCTCACACAGATGGCAGCATTATGACAGCAGTGCTCGCTCAAAGAACCTCGTTGGGGTACAAGCCCCTGGCATATTACAGTGGGAACCTGGACCCAGTAATGGTAGGCCACTTCCCATGCGAACAAAGCTTAGCTGTCGCAGCGTTCGCCATAGAGAAAGCGACAACCATTGTGATGGAATGCTCTATGACGTTATACGTCGAGCACTCATTATTCACCATTTTAGAGAAACCAAAGGGCACATTGACATCTCAAAGAGCTTCTGCCTATGAAGTGATTATATCTAATCCATCAATCAAAATAGTTTGATGTAAAACAGTGAACCCAGCTACATTCATAGCTGAGCCAGTTACTGAAGGAGAGCCGATACATGACTGTGCAAACTATGAAGAGTTCTATGATGAAATCCCCAGGGTAAAGGAAAATGCCCTGGCAGGAAGAGAGATTGTTTTTATTGATGGATCTTTGAGAATCGACCAAGAAGACAGACAAAGATATACAGGCGTTGCCGTAATGAAACACATAGCAAACGGAGAATTTCGAGTACTCGTCAGTGCACAAATACCATCTCATTATTCAGCACAGGCTGCGGAATTCTTGGCGTTGATACTCGGCATTGAGAATCATGCAGACCAGGAAGTTACGGTGTACAGTGACTCCGCCTATGTGAAGTCCACGGTGCACCCAGGACTAGCACGCTGGAAAAGGAGGGGCTACCTCCGAGCAGACGGCACGCCAGTGCAGCATGCAGCCTTATTGGACAGGCTGATTAAGGCACTATAGCTCCCATTGGGCATAGCAGTCGTGAAATGCGCCGCCCACACCAAAGGGATAGATTTCGTGTCACGCGGAAACCACGCAGCAGGCACGGAAGCCAAACATATTGCCTCCAAAAGTGAGACGATCATGGAAGTGGCATGTACCCATGAGAGAATGATGGTGGCACGTACCACACCCGAAGCCTATAGTAGTCTGGGGCAGACGCAACTGATGGAGCTCTTCAAGGGGAGGCACCGCAGGACGAGAAGAACCTGTGGAAACATTGAGGGTGTTCTTTAAACCCCTCTGATGGATTGTGGAGGAAAATCAGCACTGGTAAACCAGTAGTGCCTGTAGCCCTACTAAAAATAGCATTGGAACAATTGCATTATCCATTACACATGTCAAAAGAGAATCTAGCAGCAACGCTCGCAGAAGACTGGTTTATACCTAATTTAGCAGAGCATGTTGCATTCTTTATGGTGAACTGCATGATCTGCCAGCAATTCACTGCTGGGCACACATTAAAAGTAGTGAGAGGAGTCATCCCCTGGCAAAACAGGCCTTTTCAGCACTTATATATCGACTATGTCAACATGATTCAAGTGTGTAACGGGTACAGATACTTAGTTGTAGTGATGTGTCCATTCTCTAGATGGATAGAAGCACATCCATGTACACACCCAGACTCTACCTGTGCGGCCAAATTCCTAGCGAGGGAAGTGTTCCCTAGATGGGAGGTGTGTGAAGTGATGAGATCAAATAATGGGGCTCCTTTTGTAAATACAGTCTTTGAACAGATTAGCTTGTTGCTTGGTATAAAGCACAAGTTCTCGCTGGCGTATCATCCAGAAGGTAATGGTAATTGTGAGAGGCTCAACGGCTTGTTAAAGGAAAGGATAGCCAAGTTGAAGCTTACTCTAAAGAGGGGATGGTTGCACTGCCTTCCATTGGCATTGTATGCTCTTCAAAACCAACCAGGCTCCGACCATCATCTTACGCAGCACGAGATAGTCACAGAAAGAAGAATGAATACCCCCCTAACCCGTTGAGACTGAGCTAGATGTGATGTCCAGACAACCCGAGAGGTCCTGGGAACCGAAATGCAAGAATATCTGAACTGCATGACATCCAGCCTTACTGTAATTTCAGACCAACTGCGGCGACGACGAAAAGGGTGCAGTGCAGCACAAAACACAGCAGGAGACACTGAAACAGACTCAGTTCAAGGTCTACGTGTTCCACTCATCTTCCCTGGAGATGCCATGTTGGTGAAAAACCATACGAGGAAAAAGTGGGACGAACCGAGATTCAATGGTCCTTTCATCGTGGAGGACTGCACTCCTTCTGCTGTGAAACTGCAGGGCAGGACAGCATGGATCTTTCTCAATGACATTAAGCCCTATATTGGAGAAAGCCCTCTAGCTGCACCCTACCGCGAAGAAACCACAGACAACGGGGAAGAACCACAGCACGTGCAAACGAGATCCATGACGAGGAAGAAGGACACATGAGCAGCAAAGCCAAGACAAAAAGATCCCTTGTGCAAGTTGTGGCTTAAACTGGACATTTCCTCTAAGCAAAAAGGAGATAAGGACATAAACGGACACTCTGTGCATCCTAGTTGCAGGGTGAAGAAGAAAATTGTGCACTTAAGCTACAACACGTTTGTTGACACGAACTTGTAAACCAAACCACACTTAAGCATTATTGAGAAACAAGACTCTAACAGACAGTGATCAAGGACTTTTACTTTAAGAGCAAAACACAGTATCCTCAATCATCAAATATCAAGACTTTGTTTGGCAGCACTTATGGTGTCCTCCAGTAGAGACATCACAAAGGACATGCTTAACTACTTCCATTTTGTATTGGTATCATATCCATCGCTGGTAGGGATGGTCGCCAGTGTCACAGACTTTATCCAAGATCCTGCCAACAAGAAAGTAATCTGGCAACAACACCATCATCGCGGAAGCCTTCATTGAACTGCCTGAATACAGCGATAAGGACACAAATGCTTCCACCACATGCGATTATAGATGAACTCATCAATACGCTTTTCTTTCACATCATTGAGGAGTGCCCAGATATTGTCGGGAGAACCACAGACACTCACATTTATCTGAGATCCAGCGAACTCTGAACATTAGAACTAGCTGTGGAACAAACTCAGTTACTTAGTCGCACTCCACGCATCAGGAAAGTGCAAGGGCTGTTCATGTCAAGGGAAGGATCTGTAATCCTGAACCCAGCAAGGCAGGACAAATGTCCCTGTCACCTGAAGACAGCCGACTGGCACATAATGTCTTTTTTCGACTACTCACTGACTTTCTGGAAATGGTGAGGAGACCTATCGAGGTTGACGTCCTCACATTCATCAGAGATCCAGCTAACGTCGCACAGATAGGAACGCTCCTCCATGGTATCATGCTACAAGTGGAACTGTCCAACATTCAGAGAGAGTATCTGAGGAGATTCCAGTGAATCTTTCCGCCGAGGGACAGATCGAGGAAGCAGAATCAAGCACGTCATCATTCCGCCGTGGGACAGATCGAGGGAGCAGAGACAAGAACTTCACCTTTGTTGTTTGATTGCCATTTTCCCATTTCTTCACAGAGTCCAGTGTCCAGCATGTCCTCAGGGCTGAAGCAGATTCTGGGGGTGGATTGGGAACTCGCCTACTTTGAGCATGCACAATAAAAGTGACTCACCAAAGTATTAGTCTAATCTATTTTTCCATAATATAGTAAGAGAACTGTATCCTGTATCCAGAGACAATCGTCACCCGCAAGAGGGGGCACACTTGTGAAGCACCAGACACTTTATGACACAAACTGTTCGAGAACAATATCGAGTTGGGGGGAAAACAATAACATTGACATTGAGTAAATAATCAAGATGGGGGCCCAGAACAGTAACCTGGTCCTCCCACAAGTAGAGGGGCACCCTCACTTCTCTGGAAGTAAATGCTGCCAACTAACCTACAGCACTATCATGTATTTAGGCATTGTGTTTATCATTATTTTGCTATCTTTTTCGATCAGAACTGCATTTTTTATTGTTGCACGAAGCGTTCCAATTTCAGTGCACCCACCTGATGGTGTACGCATGAGTCCCACAAAAGCACCCAGACCCTATATAGTTATCCCAGTCCCAAGGAAACCTGGTGGTAAGGCAAATGAACTGAAAATTAATGTAATTAGCAGTGATACGTACACACTTATGGTAGCGAATGAAGAGAAAAGCTGGAGACAGGGTCAGCACGGAATGAATGGAAACATAGCACAGACAACTACACGCACCCACACACTGAATGCACACGAACCAGGGTCAGTGTCAATGGCCACAGAACCTCAAGCAAAGGCAACAGAGAGCACAAGACTGCCTACCGAACAACCCGTCCCAGTAAAAAATGAGAGAGACCAAAAAGAATCAAGTGAAAGGCCAACTAAAGCAGACATAGCAAAAGCCCTCAAGAAGTACCAGGCCCACGATGCAGCCATACACTGGGCCGGTGACAGGCTAGTGGTTGATAAAGGCACTTATAGAGGGCAGGAAAAGAATGCAAGAAGAGAAGAAGAGAGTTGCAAAACCTCCACCTAGCACACCGATGCAGATAAAGAAACCTGCTCCACCGACCAGCATGCCCGAGAGACCCCCAGCAAGGAAAAGTCACATAGGTGCGTTTAGAGATGTAGTTATGGCTAACTACAGGAAGACACTAAGAATCAAAAGAAGCCCACATGAAGATAACAATGAACTGAACGACTACATGGACAGCACAGCAAATCTAGGAAACAACATTTGGTGCCAGCACATGAAAGAAGTCGGAAGAAGTAAATCAGAAGGAGAATGTTTCGTTTGTGCACTCCTACCGTACAGCATGGGGAAATCCAAGATCTTCGTGGCAGTAGAAATTGATGTCCCGACAGCAAACTGTCTTTCACACGTAGCAATGTGCAACAACAGAAGACAGTTTATGGGGAGGGATGCCTCATTGATATGGGCAACTGAAACAGATTACCCTGATGAAGATGGCTACGTCCAGGACATTAAGAAAAGAAATAGAGCTCATACTAGGAATCACATGATCAGGTACGAAAAGCTCGAAGTTAAAGGAACAGAAATAAGATGGGAAATAAACCTGAGACTGAACGTCAAGGGCAAAACCCCAGAAGAAGCTCACATTTGGAAAAACAGAGGCCAAATGCAGATTTGGGGAACAGTGGTTTCCCCAAACGGATGGGAAGAAGGAGTGGTGATCTGCCGAGATTGGATGGTCCTTGGAGCCTGCAAGGAAGCAATAGAAAACTCACAAAGACTGTGCAAACCTTAATGGCCGAAACTCACAAAATTACTAACATGGGTCGAAGACAGAGGAGGACCCTTGCAGATAGTGCCGCTGGAAAGCCCAAAATTGTGTTTCAGGAACAATGGCACGAGGAAGATGGGAGAGAATCAGAACTGCAGACGAATTTTTGAAGCTCCAGGAATGACTCACGGGACCGCAGTAATTATGGATCATTACTGGGCGTGTGGACCCAAAGCATACATAAGACTGCTGAAAAACTGGGGAGGCATATGCACAATAGTGAACGTCCACGTTCCTGCACTAGTGATCCTGAAAAGTGACCTGAATATAGACAGTTTTCCGAAAGCAGATGCACACCTGAGGAAAAGGAGATCTGTGGAGCTGGTATCCCGAATGAAGAGAGGAAATTACTTTTCTGCCAAATCAGAAGAAGCATTCCATGCAATCATGTATGAACACAGGCTTTTCAGCCTCATCTCATCAGTGTTCACAACGATCTTCATGCCAAGAATCCAAGTTGGAGTAAATACCAAATGGTTGCAGATAACCAGATGGGAGTTATTGCAGACCATCAACACCACCATAAAAGGATTCAACGCGATTAAAGAAGAACTAAGAGCAATCCGATTGATGACTCTACAGAACAGATATGTACTTGACATGATCACAGGGATGGATGGAGGTGTTTGCGCGAAAATTGGAGAATCATGTTGAACATTTATACCATCACATGATGAAGAAAAGGGAACCTTAACAGAAGCCATAAGTATGCTGACAAACCTACAGAACCAGATGATCGATGAAACAGATGAAGTTGATGATGAAAGCTGGTTTAGAACACTATTCTCATGGGTCCCACAGTGGATGGCAGACATATTCAAGTTCCTGGGAGCCCTGCTACTGATGATAATATTAGGATTTTGTGTTATGAAGATAATCATCTCACAATGCCCGAAAACTGTGAAGAAAGCCATAGGGATGAAGATCATGATCGATGTCAAACCAGGATGGAAGCCCAGAGACGTGACTGATGAAGAAATAAGAGACTTTGTGAAGGCCAGCGAATATGCGCCAGAAGGAACAAAGTTTGTGTATCCAAGAAAACGAAGAAAGTATGAAGGAAAATTGATCTATTGCAGCCCGAATGGATAGTGTCAGCTAATGACATGGAACAAAGACGAACATGTAAAAACAGCAGGAAGCACCGCGAAATCCGCTCCTTACTTATTCAACCCGCTCCTCAGGTACTGGACTCACAGAGTCCGGTCGCCTGCACATCCCTGGCATTGGCCAAAACATGGAAACAGCTCGGAATAACCCAGGCTTTCCACGGCAACCTTCCCCTCTGGAACTTCCTCTCGGGGGTTCCTCAGGTTGCACCATCTACCGTTCGTCGCTGGGCCGAGGCAGGCTACGAGCTGTTGCGGGACGTGTTTGACCAGGGCACATTCATTGAGTGGGCTGATCTCCCCCTACCCTTGAGAAGTGACCGGAGCGTCTGGCTTCAATACGCGTCTCTCCGAAGGACCCTTAAGCGCAACTATCAAACATTCCCTGCGTTACCACCAGACGACCCGGCCATTGAGGAGCTCACTTCCCCTTCACCCATGAAAGGCAAAATCTCCAGGTTGTACTCCATGCTACAGTCCAGATCCTTTCCAGGATTTGCTAAACTTAGGGGGTCTTGGGAGGAAGACTTGGGGGTAGAGATATCGGACGATCGCTGGGCACATTTATGCGACCGCACTCACCGGGTGTCCTTTAACTCCCGATTTAAACTCATTCAGTTTAAAGTGTTGCACAGGTTCCACTACACCCCGGCCAGACTGCATCGCATGTCCAGCGGGCGTTCGTCTAGCTGCCCCCGCTGCGGGCATGTTGATGCGGACTACATCCACATGATCTGGTCCTGCCCCCGCCTCTCACAGTTTTGGGGTATGGTTTGTTCAACGGTTTCCGCTGTGCTCGATCACCCCATCGATCCTTCCCCTGCATTGTGCCTTTTTCACGACCTCCCGGGCCTTCCTCGAAACTCCAGGAAGCTGGCCGGCCTCTGCATGCTCTTAGCGGTTCGGTCCATCTTGCTCTGCTGGCTTCGCCCCTCTCCCCCCACGCATGCCCAATGGCTGAGGGCGGTCACTTGGGCCTCTGACACCGAGGAAACTTGGGCACACATGCAACCCACTCACTCCAGGCCTAGGGACGTCTGGCTTAGGTTCCGTTCCTACATGTCCGACTTCGTCACCTCTCCGGTGGCTTCCCCGCCTGCTCCTTCTCACTAGTCTGGCATATTCCCGGTGGATCCCCCACCACCCCCCCCTTCTCACTGGTCTGAGAGCTCCTCCCGTATCGTTTGGTTTAACTACTTTCCCTCATATGTGGATTGAATCTCTGTGCCCGTATCATATTGTATGTAATCTTTATGTGACCATATCATGAACTGTAATGCTAATCTATATTTGCTGGGCGCTGTTCGCCTGTTGTTATGCTGCCATGCTGCCTAATAATAAAAAGAAGTTTAAAAAAAAAAAAAAACAGCAGGAAGCTTGAAAGGAGTGATAAAAATGTGGACCCCAAAGAGACACTCCTTCACACCATCATGTACAAACCCAGAAGACAAAGAAATGGATACAGAAGAACCATGCAAGACAAATCCAAAGGAGGAAGCAGAAGTGGTCGATGAACCGACCAGAGGGGGGAGTGTAGAGGAGTTCCCAGACATGGCCTGCACTCCAGCCACCCATTTTGAAATACCAGGAACATACTCACCGAGATATGTGACGTATGAGGAGCAAATAAACCAAGAGAGAGCAGCACTAGGGCTCTGGCCAGTACCCATCAGAAGAGCAATACCTGTTGAAGTGCCAATAACCAGACAACCATGGGCAGCACAGTACCCATTGAGACAACCGTACCAGCATCTGACACGAAATGAAGACTACTTACACAGTGTTCTCGAAGAGACCCAAAGGGCCTTAATTGAAGGCAAATGGTGACGACACAAGGGTCTGGACAGACTTACAGACGAACGAAACAACAACCAAAAGATGACATGCAAAGACGAAACGTTATGAATAAAGAGGTAATGGATTCATAAGAAGAGGCGTTGCTGAACTGTAAAGAAACGTAACCATAAAACAGGATGAAGATACGCAACTAGCTAACACCTGTAAATAGGCTTGGAACGCAAGAAGCTAAGGAAACAGCACTGCTTGCTATGCTTAGTATAAGAATAGAGCGGCAAGCGCCAACTATATATCTACCTCAAAGAAGCACATTATACAAGTGCGAATCCATTTTACAAAAGCAGAATTAAGCCCAGAATGGTAGGGGTCAAACAGGCCAGGATTCACATTCATATCTCCGGCCATTCAGATTGGGGAATGAGCAGTGGAGAACGTATCTGGCTGCAGGCTGGGCATATACAGTCTACAGTCTGGAGAATATACAGGCAGACTCCCAGCCGCCGGTTGGTAGAAAACTAGGAGTGGGTATTAAGCAAGTTGGTTCTGTCTCAGATCTTCTCATAGTGGGGGACTCCAACTGTGGACTAGTTTGCTAGTCTTCAACCAGAAACTTCCATGGTATGCTTCCAGGAATGGCCTGGGTCCGGGATTCCTAGGAGATGTGCTGGAGATTTTGTGGGACAGGAGGTTTGTGTTTTCCTTCCCTCCTCTGCCTTGGATTCATTGGGCGCTGTTGAAGTTGCGATCGCACAACTGCACTCTAATTTTAATAGCTCCTTAGTGGCCCGCCAGGTTCTGATTCTCAGAGCTTCAACATCTATCAGTATATCCTCCGATCAGCTTGCCAGAAAGTCCTGATCTTCCGAACCAGAACAGACTGTTTTGGCATCCCTCCACACAATCCCTCAGCTTTGCAGCTTGTTTCTTGTGTTCAGGTCCCTAGCTCAGTTCAATCTCTTCGAGGACATGTGCATCATCCAGGCTGCACGCAAGCCTTCAATGCGAGCACAGTACAGCATCTAAGTGGCTCAGTTTCTGTCAGTGGTGCCTAAATCGGCAGCTTGATCCTCGGCAGGCATCTACAGTCTGTTTTGTCTGTTTCAGATCTTGCTTGTATGGGCATTCTTATTCGCTCATGTCCAACATACTTGTCTGCAATTGAGGCTTACCTTAATACGGACGCTTGTTCAGTCCCGCTCATGAATTAGGTGGTCAAAAGTCATTTTGCTGGCTTCACCTTTTCCCACCCGTCAAGCCACCTCACCCTAAATAGGACCTCAATGTGGAGCTCAATGCGCTGTATCGCAAACATTTTGAACCCATGGCAAGTAGTTAATTGAAACCCTTCCCCTGGATGTTTTTATGGTTGCCATTACATCAGCCAGAAGGACAGGTGAGCTGCAGGCTCTTTCCATTGAAGAGCCTTTTGTAGCTTTCCATAAAGACTCGCCCCTCTTTTCTTCCTAAAATTGTGTGGGAAATGTCACCTTAATCAGTCTATCTCCTTAACAGTCTTTTTTACAGACCCAGTGTCTGACGCCGACATATTCCTCATCTTTTGATCATCTTCCAGCATCCGCTCCTTCGGCAACCATTTTCTCGTTCGAGGGTGCTGTGCGTTGTCGCCTCAATGTCCCTCAACAGCCTCCGTCTGATCTCGAGCAGGACGTCAACGACAGTATATATAGCATGCACCGCGCCTGTTACTTCAGTTCGGTTTTTCTGCTGGCATTTCGCGTCGGATACAGTGCAATGTTTTTTTTTTTTGTCAATCATGGACTGTTGCTGTGATATGTCGACTCCAAAACAGGATTTTTAAAATGCATTGAATTGTCATACCTAGATGTCGATAACAGACATACAGCACATTTGCGTTCGGTGTCTCAATTGAACACAAGATGGCAGATTGCAGTTCCTGTCTTTCGATGACCGGAAAAGCACTGAAGGAGAGGAAGGGAAAACTCGCTGCGTGTAAGAAACCCCACTACTCTCCCCTCCCTCGCTCCCCCATAAGTCAATATCGACGCTGTCAAACAGATTATCTTCGGACGAGCAAAGTTTGAGGAGAGCTTCTCCCCAGAGAAATAGTTAAAGTGCCCTCGCTCTTGTAGTGGCTCCCCTCACTCGTCTTCATCCCGAAAAAGATCGAAGAACAGCTGTCACATGTAAAGTTTGTCGTCCTCTGATTTCACTTTCGACCGCAAGGTGTCCTGCCCAGGTAGGTCAGCCTCTAAGGCTAAGTGGGACACGTTTTGTCAACAGATTTAGAAAATATTTGAGAAGGCGGTTCAAGCCCATTCGAGAGGAGCAATGTAAGGCCCCGACCCCCGTCCTGCCTCCCAAGGCTGATGAGGCGTCTAAAGGGGTTAACGCTTGCCTGCCCCAAGCCGAAAACAGTCGACCCCTCCAGAGCCTTCGAGGCCTCATGTCCAGGCTTACACCTCTTCCCTCTGCAACTCAGTCGAGTCATGTGTCGAGGTGAAACCTTCGGCGTCTATTACTTCAAAGGAAATTGAAAAAAGCTTTAAGCCTTTTCCTAAAAAGGAATTCTTAAGTCTCGCCAATTTCTGAGGCAGCAGAGACTTCAGATCAAGACACACCAACATTTGGCCTGAAATATGGGACACCTAATGTTCCAGAGGCTCTGGTATCTGACAAATCCAGAATGAAGAATCTCTGACAACTTGAGTGCAAGTGGTCTTGACACCTCTCCTGGTGTAGATTTTGCTACACCTGACCAAGCTGAGCATGCTGAAGCATCATACAGACAGCTGATGAATACTCATGGAATATGTTGGATGGGGGAGGCCTGTTGTGTTCCAGCCAGACGACCTGACTGGTATATTGGGCAAGTGTCCTCAAAAGGATTCAATCTTGCCTTTCCGTCTGTCTTGCAGAGGAGGGTTGTGGCAAACTGAAAGACCCCAGATACTAATCCAGCTGTCAATAAAACCATTACAAGGAAATGTAAACCTTCTAGTTGGCAGACATGAGTACATGCACGGGGT
The DNA here is from genome assembly GCF_040938575.1 of Ambystoma mexicanum. Taxonomy (NCBI): domain Eukaryota; kingdom Metazoa; phylum Chordata; class Amphibia; order Caudata; family Ambystomatidae; genus Ambystoma; species Ambystoma mexicanum. The sequence goes on along the minus strand of NC_090941.1, from coordinate 171,656,847 downwards.
AGACTGGAGTGCATGCGCGGGGAGGTCAGGAGTGCATGCGTATGAATACATGAGGGCATGCGTGGGGCACATTGGAGAATGAGGGATAGACTAGAGCATGCAAGGTGAACTAGAATGCGCGAGTGGGTCGAGCAGGCAGGAGTGTGTAGGACAATCTTGGACGCCTGAAATGAATAAAATGCATAGAACGGACCAGATTGCATAAAATTGAGTGACGTACATAATATGCATTAGAATCCAGGGAACAGTTGAAAGAACGTATATCATACCACACCCCACGCCTACTCTCTTCTTTACACCACCACTCAAATAGAACACAGGGATAATATGACACCATTCGGTATAACTGTTCTCATATCAACATCTCCCGCTCACTCCCCATCACTCTGAGTAAACACCGCTGGTTTAACACCCCCCAGCCAGGCGTTCTCCTCAGGCCTAACGCAGCCATACTCGATCTGGATAAATTCTGCCAGAGCGAACACATATTCCTGACCTCTCAACCACCACACCTACCGCTAAGAAGCAGCTACCACATGAACTCCACACCAGCTGCACACATACCTGCTGCGCACGCACACCTTTTGACTCTCCTCACTCTCTCTACTGACCCGAACTTCGGTTCCCAAGGGCGTTCAACCTACCAGCGCCTTCAGACCATACCAATGGTATATAAGGCGCTATATAAATGCAAGATAACAATAACAATATACCAGCACAAAGCCAGATGAAAGAGCGGAATCGAAACTTAGCAAGAAACAGCTCATGCCTGGGAATTCGAGGTCAACCTAAGGAAGGGAGGAGTGCGGCAACTTCGAAGAATCGAAACTTCAGAGCATAGCAGCCTGCCCCAAATACGCAAATAGAAGGAAAATGAAGCAGCTTCACGGTGTAGTAACACGTGACCAGCCAGGCGCGGAGAGGTACCAATGTCTGATGTCACCCAGACCAGAGGATGCCATAACTTTTCCTGATAAGAAGCTACAGTTTCGAGACCCTCCTCTGCCAACTAATTGAGACATAGCCCTAAAGTACTGATTGATGGAAGGGAGGCAGGGTGCATCTTGGGGCATACCGTACTTGGGTGACCATTCTGCATGCTGCTAATTAAAGTGGAGATTTATGCCTAGGGGTGTAACCGACCCAATCACAATGGACCAAATAATCAAGGGTTATATAGCTAGTAGAACCAATGAGACGTTGTACTCTTAGTGACGTCTAGCACGAGTGATGTAGAGAGATGGGCATAGAGGCCCACCCGACAAGAGTTATCCAATCCTCACACCCCGTTAGCATATACAGATATAGCACCTATACTTAAGTTACCTTTTCCAACCAATAGAATTGCATGACAAACTTTTAGAGTGTTACACGTCAATGATGACGAATTTTGCCTATAAGTATTGCTGTTAGAATGAAGATTGTGGAAGTTGAAGCGAGACGGGCGACCGCATCACTGTGTTGATTTCCTATTGCTTCCCCGTTTTTTGTACTGGTCATTAAACGGACTTCCCTTTGCCAAACCATTGAGTTGTCCTTATTGATTGGTGTTGGAGTAAGAGAATCCCGTACCCCATCCACCTCAAGGTGCAGCTATCTCGTCTTAAAGTACTCAAGGGTGATCTCTTGTCCCATGGTCCCATCAGAGGTCGCTCCGTCCTCCTGTACAGGGGGGCCCGCTCCAACTTCTCCCCTATTTTGAGGTCAACCTCTTTAGTGTATGCAACTGTGGAGACAGCCCCAGAGAATCCCTGTGTATCAATAGTGTGGCCCAGGGACTGCGCATGCGCGCCCGACGCATGCGGACCTAATCGCCTTGGCTCCCGGCGGCCGCTACAATTATCCTGCAAGAACTCCTGTTAAAGTGTATTATTCCCACCCCGGCTGCGCCCCGGGGGTAACGGATGCAGTAGAGAACCAGTGCCTGCAACCCCGAAGAAAATCGGAGTAGGAGACGCAAGATCCTCCCCGAAGTAGGCTGACGGATGAGGTGCGACTGTTGAGGCCCTGACGCAGCGCCCGCCCCCTCCACGACACGGCGTGCACTTGGAACCCTCCTTGAGAAGGCACACAGAGACAAGCCAACTCCAAGAAACGGTGCCCTGCAGATACCGCTGGAGATCCACGGCGATCTCCTCTGTCGACCCGACACTGGCAGTGGGCGAATCCTCACGGCGCTTCTCCTGGCCCGTCGGTGAAGTGAGCGGGTGAGGCTCCGCGTCTGACTACCTGCGGCTCGGGCCTACGCTGCCTATCTCCCCCCCCCAATCAGCAGAACAGCGGCACCGGGGTCGAGCTGCAGCAGGACAAGGAGAACCGGGGGCTGCGCTCCCCCGTGGGCCGGAGATACGCTGCCAACAAACTACATTAAGGCGCAGCCAGCATACGGACACACGATGGGCCCCTGCGCTGCTTGAGCACACCCGCTTGGCATACGCTAGCGCTTTTCCAAACCCTACACCCACCCCTTGGGTGAACACTTGAAGCGGCTGTGCCCACACTGCACGGGGCCGATCAACCACGACATGGGGAAGGAAAAGACCAAGCGACAAACACTGCAAAGCAAAATGGACCTCTACCCCGTGGAGGCCCCTCCACGCCGCGGACCTCAGCCCCCAGAAAACGAAGGGGCTGGTGACGAGCCTCAGGACCCTCCAATTTCCTTGACGGACCTCATGAGAGCGATTGGGGAATCGAGGACATCACTGGAACTTAAAATAGGTGGCATATCTACCGAGGTGTCCCTCTTACTCCAAGACCTCCGCAATCTATCGGCCAGGGTTGGTGAGGCAGAACAGAGAGTGTCGGACACAGAAGACACGTTGCACCGCTTGGAGCAACAACTTGCCGCGATCACCCAAAAAATTGCCCAACTGGAATACCGTGCCGAGGACAGCGAAGGGAGAGCGCGGCGCAATAACCTCAGGATCCTCGGAATACCGGAGAAGGAGGAAGGCCCCAGCGCTGAACTGTTCCTGGACGATTGGCTAACTCATGTCTTCGCCCCCAAAAAACTATCCAAATTCTTCTCCATAGAAAGGGCGCACAGGGTCCCCACCGGCCCACTTACCCCGGGCGCCCCGCCTAGAACGATAATCGCACGCCTGCTGAACTACCGTGATCGAGATGCGATCCTACAAATGGCAAGGGCCTCCAGCCCGATTACATACAACGGCTATAGGGTCGGGTTCTACCCCGACTACACCAAGGAAGTCCAAAAGGCCCGCCAATCTTTTGACTCGGTCAAGAAGAAACTTCAGTCGCTTTCTATCAAATATGCTTTATTTTTCCCGGCATCGCTCAAAGTCCACTATGAGGGCACCACTCATCTATTTTACACTCCCAAAGAAGCATGGGACTGGCTGGAAACCTAAGTTCTCTCGGATTCCAGAAAGTGGCGCACACCACCAGGCCCACCCACACAGAGGCCCCGACCCGAGCGGCTCTCGCCCCCTCGATCTCCGGCCAACGCAGACAATGACATGACGGGGACCCCCACGGAAAAGGGGTAAGGCCCACGCAGTGGGGACTAAGCTGCAACATATTAACAATGAAGCGCTCACCTAGCGGCCACCGCTCCTAATGCGACGCGGGCGCTTTCGCAGTCAGGGTTATCCCGAGGAAGTTTACCAAGTTATAAGTTTAATGTTTGGGTGACAGGTGCTCCCAGTAGGGGGGGGAAGTACAGGGTGGGAGGCATTTGGGGGACTTAAGGAACCATGGGACAAGAAGGCTTGAAGCCGACAAACGTAAGCAAGGAAAGCAAACACTATCTTTGGCCAGGACCGTGGACACTATTATCAGCCACTCAGCAGGCACCTCAATGCGAGGCAACCCTTGGATGTCTCCCTTGGAAGGAAACCGCCATATGTCCCCAGAAAAAGCGCAATTGCCACTGATCCTTCCAGATGTCCCAACAAGAAGACTCACGCAGATAGATTGAATTTCAACAAGGTAACCATACTGTCCTGGAACGTCAATGGCGTTGGCTCCAGCATAAAGCGAAGATTGGTGCTCCAGTACCTAAACCGACACTCGCCAGACATTGCCCTCCTAAATGAAACGCACTTGATAGGCACAAACGCCAACTTTTTCAAAAGGTCCAATTATTCGCATATCTACCATGCCGGATTCACGAAAGGTGCCAGGGGCACGATGATACTCGTTCACAAACGAGTTCCCCTCCAGGTAAGGAAGATCAAGACCGACCCCCGAGGCCGATATGTACAGTTGCTAGCTGATATCTGGGGCAAGAAATGGGGCCTGGCAGCAATCTATGCCCCACCCCACGCTGGCTAAAGAACTACTCTCTGAACTACAGAGCTTGCTCCTGGAAGAAGAGAAGAAGAGGCTGATACTTGGGTGATTGGGGGGGACTTTAATGAAGTAATGGACACCACAGTCGATAGATCCTATAGGAGATCTGGAACCCGCCCCACCTCCACACCGCTCGCCGCATTCGCCGAGGCCTTGGGACTGACGGACACATGGCGTTCGCTTCATAACAACAAGGCTGGCTTTTCCTTCTATTCGGGCGTCCACAAATCGTTCTCCAGGATCGATTATGCCTTTATCCCCCGCAACATAAATCACAGGCTTCTCGATGCTGAATTCCTTGCAAGAGGAATTTCGGACCACTCTTCGCTCCTCCTAACCATGAAAAACTCCTGCCGCCACCCAGACTGTAACTGGTGCCTAAATGCATACCATCTCCGCCTCCCTGAAATCGCTGAGGAGCTTGAAAAAAAGACAACGGAATATTTCTAACTCAATGAAGGCTCCGTGGACTGCACGATCACGATCTGGGAGGCGTACAAGACGGTCCTCCGGGGGGAAGCTATCTCAGCGGTTTCCGCCTATCAACAACGTCAAGTCCAGAAGGTCAGAGAAGCGGAAACACGAGTCCTGGAGTGTGAACGGCAAGTCCTAGTACACGGCACCCAAGAAGCAAAAGAGGCGATGCTCACGGCGCAAGACGCCCTTGGCAACCTATCTCTAGATAATGCACGAACGGCCCACCAATTCGTTTGAAGCCAAATATATGAACGGGGCGACAAAGCTAACAAGACTCTGGCCTGGTTAGAGAGACGCGAACAAAGCAGGGGACATGTACGGCCATTAGATCTCCAGATGGAACACTGCTGACAGAAGACTCTGACATTGTCGAGGCATTCGCCGACTACTACAAAAATCTCTACACCCCACCCACTGAGAACCTGCCAGTTGAACCCTCACGCTACCTCGACCGAATGAAGATTCCGATACTCCCACAGCACCAATCAGATCTCCTGAATGCTGACATCACCGACACCGAGGTGCAACAGGCGCTGGCACAGCTCCAGTCCGGGAAAACTCCAGGCCCCAACGGGTTCCCAACGGAAACGTGGAAATGCCTCGGTGGCACACCATCTACCCACATGCACTGCATGTTCCTACGCAGCAGAGAGCTAGGAGCACTCCCCCCAGACCTCAGGAAGGCATGCATTGTAGTCATACACAAGCCTGGAAAATCCCGGGAGGAATGTGCCTCCTACCGCCCGATTTCCCTGATCAACGGCGAGGCCAAGGTCCTCACCAGAACACTTGCCAATAGACTACTGCAGGTGATTGAGACCCTCGTCCACCCGGACCAATGTGGATTCATGCCCAATAAATCAACTCGAATGAACTTGCGTAGAGTCCAACTGGCGCTGAGCAGAGCGAAAGAAATACCAGCCCCACTCGCCCTCCTGGTGGTGGACTTTGAAAAGGTGTTTGACTCTGTGGGGTGGGAAGCTCTGTGGGCGATCATGGCTAGGATGAACCTGGGGCAGACATTTATATCATGGGTAAAACTTCTTTATGCATCCCCGGAAGCCACGGTGAGGGTGAATGGCAGGTCTTCCAAATCATTCCCCTTGGGTAGGGGCACGAGGCAGGGGTGCCCGCTATCCCCACTCCTCTTCCTCCTGGCCATTGAACCGCTAGCAATTGAGCTTAGAGCCAATACCAACTGGACCGGTTTCGTTTGGCCGGAAGGGGGAGAGGACCGCCTTTCGCTCTATGCGGATTGAAGTGGGAGAATGGAAGAACAGGCTCCCGCCCATCCCCTCTCGCGCCCGGCCTAGAGGATCACGGCCTAGGCACCCGCCACGAGAGGAGTTTGCCTATCTACCAGACTACCAAATACCCTGGTACAGGAACATACGGATGTGCCCACCTACCTGCCCAGCAGCCCGCCCTGCCCATGCCGACACCTGCGGCATAGATCAACTCGACTAAACCAACACATCGTTAGAGATGCCATGACGACCTAGCCAACGGTCAGCACGCCTGTGCAAAACAAACACACCGGACACTCCCACACCAATCCACACGAAGAACATACTCAGTGCTATGACGTAGGCGACAGACACACCCACGGACGTGCATCTTTATTATTTTCCACATAGGCTCTCAAAATGCAGAAACGCAAGACGCATAATGAACTTATCTAAAAAGGCTTGCTCACGCTTCTTCTAAAACCACGTACCATAATGAAGAATATAACGAAGACACGATACTGGGGATAGAGCAATATGATACTGTAACCTAAAGCGCTCTGCATCAAACGGTTCCACCTATGCACCAGGCCCAAGTAGGCCGCAAGCAAAAGCTTCCATGAACATTGAATGAGCAAGAGCTCGGTCGCTGACCCTGCAGAATGAGCCCGGCGAAAGCACACAGCCAAGGGCACAATGTTGCAATCTCGCACGCCGCAAGCCGACGTCAAGGTCGCACCTGCAAATTAAACCAGGCACACAGTGGAAAAAACAATATTAATTGTGCAGAATTCTGCCTCAAACACGGTCCCACCTCACGTGACCAAGCCAAACCTGACAGGATGCCAAGCCCAGGAGGAAGAAGGCGCCTGAATACCACGTTTCAAGACACAGGCAGATACAATTAAAAGACTCAATGGACATCTGCGACAGTGGGAGTAGTCGGCCTTCCAGCATATGAATAAATCCTCACATTGTCTGCACCTACCCATAGTGAAACATTGTTGCAAATGACAGGTGCACCGCGAGCTGGGAACAGCGATGGTCCCAGACTGGGAGGCTCGCGGGCGGACCAATCAGAACATGGGGCTCTTATCACTGACGCCATTAACATTGACCAATCCTCAGGGGTCTTCATGTAACAATTTTCATGTATCAAATTGAAGGGACAGCCCAAGTATATCACCTGACTGACCCTCAACCACTAACACCGTTCTCTATACGTATGCTATACTAACCCTACCACTCGAGTAACCAATCCAGAGTGGAGATAGGTTTTTTGCTAAACTTTCTAACGTGACGCAAGTAGCGCGTCATACTAAGGTAAAAAGGGCCTGCGAGCCCCACGATTGAGTGTGTGTCAGGACGGACGCGTACGATCCTTGACCCATCCCTGCCGTTGTTGTCTAATAAACAGCAGAACCACCTTGCTTCTTGCGTGTGTCTCATACTCTATCTCTTTTGGGATATACGGGAGGAGTTGGGGCCTCCCTGCCCAGAGGTCTGCGGACGGCCCGGCCGACCACGGCAGAATTTCCCCCCGACAAGTTGGAGGCACTGCTGAGATCTGTTTAAGATCTGCTTTTTATTTTTATTTTTCCAGTTACTCCCGTTGCGAGGAGGCCCGGCGGCGCGGCCCCCTCTGCCCCTACCCCCTTCTGAGGACTACAGGACCATCGCGGAATTGCGAGAAGACCGGACAGCGCAATCCGGATATTGGCCTTCGGGAGCCGGTTGAGAAGTATCCCGCCCGCGGTTGGCGAGTGTCCAGACGTGGTCCAGACGAGGGGAGGTGGCGAGCCGCTTGGAGGGGTGCACGCAGTCGAGCGGCCCCGCATCAAGAGAACTTGGTGAGCATGCCACGCACAACAAGCAATGTGAAATTGTGAGGGAGGGGGGAGGAATTAAATACGGGAGGTGGGAGGTGTTGTACAGGTGCGCGGCGAAGGTTTGACAATTTAGTGTTGGGAATTAAATGAATGGTAGCCGAACGAGTGCGTGAGCAGTCGGCTACGTTACGCGAGAGAGGGGGGGCGGAGCACGAAAACATCACGTGCGGCCGCTCGTAGACACTGATTGGCCTAGGTCGCGACTACGTGTAAGGGTGTTTGTGTGTGGTTTCCTACGATTTGGCATTTATTGATCAATGAGTAGATGAGGATCCCTATTGTTCGAGCAAGAAACTCGATAGGTAGATGACGTTTCCCTGTAGGCGGTAGCTAGCTAGTTGCCCAATACGGAAGATAATTGGCTGGTTAAGCCCTCCTGTCGAGGGGCGTATCACACGCGAGGCGACGCAGCGTGCGCAGTCCGATTATATTATTGATTACCTTGTTCCAGGCGTGACAGGAAGACAGATGTGGGGTTAACGGGGGTAGATTGCAAGTGTATTAAGAACTTACCAGTAGTTTGAAGAGATCGGTGACGTCACCAGTAGGGCTTTCATAGGATATCCCGAGCACAAGGCATCTTTCTTTCTGAGAGTGGTGGGGAAGAGAATTGTGGTAAGGGAGTGGAAACAGAGATAAACGGTAATGAGTTGATCGGGGGAAGACGAAACGGGGGACGTGGCTGCGCACGGAGAACGCCGGCCACGGCAAGTGTAGAAGAGGGAGGAGGAGCACATGAAAATAGGACGGCTATATAAGAACGTCACAAGGGGTACGTAGCCGCAGGGGGCTACGTGCGCCTCGGCCGCAGGGGGCCGTAAGGGTGTTGTGTAAAGGAAGAAAAGAAAGAAAAGAATATACAAATGTAAATACTATATTTTAATAATTTTCCTTAGCGGACTATCGCAAGTCCCCAAACTCACGGGGCCAGGTAAAGGTATAAGGCTGTGTATTGTGATTGTTAGTAAAATAATAGCTACCAAATAGGGGAAGGATAACAAGTGGAGCGCTACTATGTCATACGGGGCAGGATCGGGAGGGTGGGGGAACACCCTCACTACCCCACTACAACACATATGTAAAACACTGTCACCCCATTGGGAGAAACTGATCAAGTATAGCATAGAATGGACACAGGGGACGGACAACAAAATGACAACACCATGGCCGCCTAATGGTAGCTTCGATCCATATTCCCAGCATTCACTATTAAACCATCTGCATAACACATACAAGGGGAAGAAGTTGACACACCACGTGGAGGTGTTCAACTTATGGAGGATGTTCCAAGGGTCCCGACCAGGACCAAATGGAATGTTCACTGTGGGGGAAACACCGGAAGAAAAAGAGATTAAGAAGGAAGGAGAGAATGAGGAAAAGGAGAGTGAAGGCCCAAAGAACACGGGGAACGGACAAGAGGGAGGAGAAAAGAATAATAACCCAAAAGAAAATGAAATAAAAAAGGAACAGAGCGACGATATACCCCTAGCGAAGGTAGTGAAAACAGAGGGAGGGGGGTTGTACCCTTTAAGAGAACTAGGAGAAATAGAAAGAGAACAGTTAAGGGCGGCTGAGGGGTACTCGAACCCGGCATACAGCCCGCCACCATATGCAGCTCATAGGAAGATGCCAGCAGGGCAGGGGAGGACTGGAGAAGAGCAAACTGCGGAAATAGGACATAATGAGTGGGTAGCTGCGCAGATACTATTAAAATTACGAGGTTCATTAACAGGAGAAGAGAAGGAGGTAGTAAGGAAAATGGACGAGGATAATACCAGGGAGAGTTAAATGAAAGGGGAAGAGCTGTTACGACAAAAGGAAGAGATTTTAGAGGAACGACTAGCAGACTTAAGCAATGAGCAGAATGAACTGATCAAACAGCTCGAGAGGGAGGAAAGAGAGAGAGCGAGGGAAAGGAAAGAAGGTAAGAACGAGTTGGAAAAAATAAGGGAATGAACTGAGGAGCAAAGGAGAGAAGCCGAAAGAGTAAAAGCAGCAGCAGAAAGGGTATCAAGAGCAGTACTACGAGAGAGGAAAAAGGAAGAAGAAGAGAAAGAAAAAGAAATGGCAATGTGGAAGAAGAGATTACTATCAGAAACGACTAGGAAATACGAAGAAGGGAGGGTGATAGAGAGTATATTAGAACGGGAGAGGGTGAGATGGGAAAGGAAGAAAGAGGATGAAAGGATATTGGAAAAGATGAGTAGTGAAGTAATGGAGGAATTAAAAAGGAAAAGGGAGGAAATTGGTAGAGAGATGGAGGAGAGAAATGAAGAGGAAAGAGAAGATAGGAGAGGGGAGAGTGAAGTAAGGAGGTATGTATATAGAGACACAGAAGTAGCAACAACAGCAGCGCAAAGGGGAGCGGTTGGTAAAGGAGAAAAGGGAGAACCGGACCTAATAGACTTAAAAACAGTAACGATCAAGGGGAAAAAGACAGAGTGGGGGCCGCCATTTACAAATGACTTTTGTAGTGAGGAAGAAGGAATGGAGAAGGAAGGAAGAAATAGTGAAAGGGAAAGCCTAGATAAACTATACACCACCCGGACCAATACAGACTCACCATGGATTTGTAGGAGAAAGGATGAACTGGAGAGAAGTGAGGAGGAAGAGCAAGGAATAGCGGAAAGACAGACACATGAAGCCACACCTGCACCATCCCACCCTACATGCTCAACCACCTCACGCCCATTACGTACAACCAAACTCGCGCCCTTCACAAACGAATTGACACCCTATGCAGGTAGGCTTAGAGACCTCCCTAGACGCAGGCAGGAAGGATGAATACACACGCCCACATTAAATACAGGAAATGTTGAAAGAAGGGGAAAAGATGGAGAAGAAAGAGTTACGAGCAGGGGAAATACGGACGAAATTGACGATGTAGGAGACGGAAGAAGAGGAGGGGTGTGGGGACTCGATTTTATGGAACCCAAGGGGTAAAACGAGACACAATGTAATGCCACTTCTGGAGAGGGGAGGGGTTAGACCACAATACGTCCCTTGGAAGCATGCAGACAAAGAAAATATAAAGTGCAGGCTCCCATCATTAAGTGGAGGTGCGGGTAAATGGATATATGAAATGGAAAAACACACCGCAGGACAGAAACTGGCAGTGGGAGATGTAAAGGGCCTTCTAATATCCATATTAGGGGATGCAGCGGATGACATTTGGAAGAGAGCGGGATTCACTGGGGTAACAATAACAAACACATCGCACGATGGGGCACCATTCGCAAACTGCAGACATGCACTATGGCAGGCACTGAGGGTACAGTACCCAGACACATCAGACATAGGAGCAATTACCTCACGCAAGATGCGTGAGAGCAAAGATCCTGTTGATTAAATCCAGGAAATCCAAGAGAAGTGGCGCATGGAAACTAGAGAACAATGGGACAAAACACCAGCAATATTCTATCATATACTAGTACAAGGGCTCCCAGAAGGAGTTCAGAAACAACTGAAGAAAGTAGTGGGAATGGAAGCAAAAGCATGGCCAGAAATACAACTGACAATAGTGCATCATTGTAGGACATGGCAAGGAAAAATGAAACAAAAGGAAGAGGACAGGAAAACGGAAGAGGCTAAACTAGTACAGAAAAAACTTACTAAATACACAATGGAAGGGGCACTAATAACTACACCTACAACAATGACCCAAAGCCCCACACAAGTAGTGGCTGCACAAGATCCCTCCCAAATACCATCCTCACAGACTATAACACAACAGGTGCCGCCACTCCAACCATACACGACCAACATGGGAGGAGAATACTCAATGCCAGGAGCTGGGTATTATAATTACAACAGGGGAAGAGGAGGAATAATGAGAGGGAGAGGATACGGATATAACACACAACAGCAGGTGGGAGGACTTAGAAATTCCTACCCCACCGGGCAACCAGTATACCAGGACAACACAGGAAGCTTTCCTAGGCAGAGTAGGGAACCACTGGTGTGTTGGAGTTGTGGATTAGTAGGGCACATGTCACGCACGTGTAGAGTAAGACCAGGAACACCATCATGGAGCGAACAGGGACAACTAAGGCCAACACAGGAACAGCAGGGCATACAGCAACAGCAGACGTTGCAACAGAGAAATGAACAGCAACAACTAGTAACACAACAACAGCCACAGACATTTTCACTGCCACAACAACAGGTAGCGATAACACAACAACCCCAAGCACAACAAACACAACTGGGTAGGGTGACGGTCCTGGGACACAACCCCTACACAGGAAATGGTCAATCGTTGTACCCTCAATAGGACAGCCCACAGACGGCCTTGGTGTGTCCCATCCTGTCAGTAACACCTAATAGTGCGGAGGAACCACGCATAGAGGTAACGATAGGTGACAAAAAATTATCATTCCTTGTTGACACCGGGGCGACCCGGTCTTGCATAAGGGAAGGTAAATTTAAGATGTCAGGCGAAGCCATGAACACCCAAGGATTCTCTGGGGCTAGAGGGTTGGTTCCCTTTACTGATAACATTCCCTTATCAATAGGGGATTATGACATGTCAGTCCCACTTTTATATTCTAGTGCCTCACCAGTAAATATACTGGGGAGAGACATCATGAACAGGTTGAATATGACGATCTCCTATACGGAGGACGGCATAATTTGCTCTACTCCAGGAATTAACATGCTCACAGCACGACAGATTATGCAAGCATACTGCGGACAGACAGCGATTAGGGCTGAGCCAGTAGATGGTGAACTATTCCAGTACGGGACAGACATGGCATTTGCATGGATGCCAGGGATAGAAGGAAAGATCTGGAGGAGGCCAGCAGCCTATTTGTTCAGACCAGAAACACCAGCCAATGAACCAGAAGGAAAGGTGATTTCAGTGGACATAGAGAGCATTATAGCAACAGCTGATTACATTGCGGTACATGCCCAAGACAGAGAAGGAAGAGCATGGAGGGCAGTGATAGCACTAGCAGAGGGATGTAGACTCACCCAGGTGTCAGATGAGGAGCTGTTCTCAGAAGAAAAGGAGGAAGGTGAAATGGTGTTTATGATGAGTGTGGAAATATGGCTAAGAGTAGCGTACAAACAAGTGGCACAGAAAATTGCAATGGCACTTGAGCCACCCACATCCACCCCAGGTCCCTTCTTTAAGGAGGATATGACAAAAGTACCCACATCATTATGGACTACCAGCCCCTATGACGTAGGGTGCATAAAAAGTATAGGGGGAGTCAGGATAAAATTGAAAAAAGGTGCAATACTCCCCAGAGTGAAACAGTACCCACTATCAAAAGAGGCAGATGAGGGCATATATGAAACAATAACGGCCCTTATAAATAATGGCATATTGGTCCCCTCAGAATCACCATGTAACACGGCTGTATACCCAGTGCGCAAGGCTAAAGGGGGGTCTTGGCACTTCATACAGGACCTCAGGCGCTTGAACAACATAGTGGAAGCAGAATACCCCATAGCCGCAAACCCGGCCACAATATTGTGTGGCATTCCAGCAGAAGCATCACGATTTACAGTGATCGACCTTAAACATGCTTTTTTCTCAATACCATTGCACCCAGACTCACAAGATCTGACAAGCTTTACTTACAGAAACACAAAGTGGAAACATACCAGATTGCCACAAGGGTACTGCGAATCACCCTCAATCTTCAACAGAGTAATACAGATGGATTTGGGTAACATTGAAGTGGAAAGCACAGTGTTGCAGTATGTCGACGACATAATAATTTGCAGCACAAACGAAAGAACATGCAGAGAGGACTCATTAAAGATGCTGACAATATTGGCTGAAAAAGGTTACAAGGTAGACATGGAAAAGTTACAGTACTGTCAGGAACAGGTACTTTACATTGGTCAGCTGATATCCCAACATGGAAGAAAGATTGCACCACAAAGGGCACAGGCCATTTCAAAAACGCCAGTGCCACAAACAGTGAGGGAACTGCAGCAGTTCCTAGGTCTGTGTAACTACTGTAGATCATGGGTATTTGATTACAGCTCATACATAGGACCCCTGCTTGAGGCGTTAAAGGAAGCTAACAAAGGGGAGAAAAAGTTGGGGTGGACAATGGAAATGGAAGAGGCTTTTGATGAACTAAAAGATGCGATATCAACTGCTCCGGTACTGGCAACTCCAGACTATGAGCGACAATTCTTTATATTTTCACATTGCGACTCAGCAGTAATGAAAGCAGTGTTGGCTCAAAAAACAAGCATGGGCTACAAACCAGTAGCATTTTACAGCGGCCACTTAGATCCTGTGATGTTAGGTCATTTCCCTTGCGAACAAGGTCTCGCCGCAGCTGATTTTGCGGTAGAGAAAGCATCAGCAATCACCATGGGGTGCCCTACCACACTATTTGTAGAACATGCACTATTTGCAATATTGACTAAACCTAAGTCCACCCTAACCACGCAGAGGGCATCAGGTTATGAGATCATCTTATCTAGAGCTGAACTATCAATTGTTAGATGTAGCACGGTCAACCCTGCAAGGTTCTTAGCAGAAGTAATTGAGGAAGGAGATTATGCACACGATTGTACGCAAATCACTGAAATGTACTCATGTACTAGAAAGGTTGAAGAGAATGCACTAGAGGGAGGTGAGCTCCTGTTCATTGATGGGTCATCAACTATCGACCAAAGGGATGGTATAAGGAGGACTGGGGCAGCGGTGGTAAAAATGATGGAGGTACCGGTGTGTGTGGCAATGAAATGTGTACAACTACCACAGCATTATTCTGCTCAAGCAGCAGAATTAGTTGCACTGATCTTGGCGTTGAAGGAAAGCTTTGACAAACGAGTGACCATATATTCTGACAGCGCATATGTTACGTCCACTGTCCACTCAGGGCTGTCGAAATGGAGAAGAAGAGGGTTTAGGAGAGCTGACGACACTCCAGTGCAACATGCTCTCTTATTGGCTGCACTAATTGAAGTCATAAATGACCCCCAAGAATTAGCTTTGGTCAAATGTACCGCACACACCCATGGAGAAGATCATGTCTCAAGAGGGAATGCAGCAGCAGACGCACATGCGAAGTATGCTGCATATTTTGGTGAGATATGGAACCCCCCAGAGTCAGAGAGAGGGAGAGGGAGGGGAATGGCTAAGGAGATGTTGATAAGAGAAGGGTACACCCATCTCCCAGCCAATAATGGAGCTACAAGCGGCTGCACCAATGGCAGAAAAAGAAACATGGGTAAAAAGAGGATGCACAATGTCACCAACTGACGCACTATGGCGCCAGGGTAACACTGGAAAGATTGTAATGCCACTGGCACTATTGAACACCGCCCTGAGCCAACTACACCACCCAGCCCACACAGGCAAGGAAGTAATTGCAGCACGAATTAGAGAAGATTGGTTCTGCCCCGAGTTAAATTCCCATGTGTCAAATTTTATCAGCAATTGTCTCACATGCCAACAGTTCACTGCCGGTCACACGCTGAAGGTGATAAAAGGTACTATACCCCGGCCAGAGGTACCCTTCCGACATCTCCATATTGACTATGTTGATATGATCAACGTATGTCAAGGAAATAGGTATATGATTGTAGTAGTATGCCCATTCTCGAGGTGGATTGAAGCAGGGCCCTGTTCACACCCAGATGCATTCAGAGCAGCTAAATTCCTAGTGAGGGAGGTCTTCCCCAGGTGGGGAGTGTGCGAGGTACTGCGGTCAGATAATGGCCCGCATTTCGCAAACGAAATGTTCCAGCACATCACATCCTTACTGAACATCAAACATACATTTGCATGTGCATACCACCCACAGGCCAACGGTGTATGCGAACGCCTGAATGGCCTACTAAAAGAGGCAATTGCAAAAATACAGCAAACAACAAAGAAGAGTTGGTTGTATTGCCTTCCGCTAGCCCTATTTGAGCTAAGGAATAGACCAGGTTCCGACCACCACCTCACTACTCACGAGGTGATTACCGGACGTCAAATGCGCCTTCCCCTGACGCCAACATCAAGAGCATTCACCGACCACGAAAATACTGCAACTGTTCTTGGTGATGAAATGTACCAATATGTGTCTTCTTTGATTACTAGTGTAGTGTTTGTGTCTCAACAGCTCGAGCGCACGCGGGGCGGGTCTAACAGCGATCAACAAGAAGACGCGGATAAAGAATTGGAAAAGGAAAGACTGTGCAAAATGGCTAAAGGTGACCACGTACTACTCCGCAATTTCAACAGAAAGTGGAACAGCCCACGCTTCACTGGCCCTCATCTGGTAGAGGAAGTATCAACGAGAGCAGTAAAGCTACAGGACAAACGTGCCTGGAATCACCTACACGACGTAAAGATCTACAAACTCCAGACCCGCCCCAGCGCCACCGACAGGGCCACTGGAAGAACAACAACAGCGTCACCAACGGAGGAAGAGACTTCTACCACAGCTAACGGCCTAAGTGTCTCCATACCCTGTCACCCCCCAGATTCCCCAGAGACAACTACCAGAAAAGAAAGGGGTGATCCCCATACTGCCCACCCCATGGCCACACGATCAAAGAGTAAAGAGACTTCCGCCAGTTGAGCCCAAACCCTCTGCCCATTGACCCCCTACCCACTGCAGTAATAACTGAACTGAAGGACATTGTCTTGCACATACACACATGTAAACACTTGAATGTTCTCTTTCTTTTCTCTCACACATGCAGGTACAGCGTATTATTGTACTGCTAAGAAAGTAGATAACTAACAAATTCACTGCCCAGGAGTAGATGGTACCCTCAGATGATAACTACCCAGAAGAATTGTCACACCAATTTGTATATGAAATAAAAAGGCCAACGTACCTGAAAAGAAGGAGGGTACGTGTCTACTACACAGCATTCCTCTTGGCCATAGAACATTCAATGCCCCACCTCCAACCATACTTGCCTGCCCTAAGAGATAGATCGCTTAGATTGGCGTGGGAACAGCTCTTCGCCTGGGCACTGAATGACTATTTGATAGGGAGAGCTTAAAAAACAACAACTAACACTAATAACAAGCATATTGAGAATTTTCAGGCGGGCAACTTTAACGTCGCAAGAATAAGCTGCCGGACTGCAGCAAGGTAAGAGCAAAATGCCGGTGAAATTAGCCTCTGTAATAAAGTTGATAGGGATTTTAATGATCACCGGGTTCTTGGCTGCCTCTGTATGGCAGTACAGCTATGCTATCAATACTATTGCTGTACCCAAACCTAATACACCCCCAGCTGCAACAGGTGTTACGTCAGGTGGTACTAGTAAAATCCCACACAAGGGAAATAGAGTTAAACGCAGCACATACTCAGATAATAAAGGTATTGACAACTACATACAAGATTCAGCACACATCTCAAACAACATATGGTACCAACACGTGACCCACATAGGTAAGCAGACAACAGAAGACAGCTGCTACGTTTGCTCATTGATCCCATACGCCATGAGCGCTTCTCGAACATTCGTTGCCACGGAAATAGATGAAAAGATAGCACGATGTATAATATACCTGGCACTGTTCCAGACGAAAGGAAGATTTCAAGGGACAGTGGTGCAACTGGTGTGGAAAACACGAGATACATATCCATATGAAAACAACTTCCTCAAGACTTATTTGAGTTACCACAAGAGCAGTTTACATGCTGAAGCATTCAGATACATAACAAGTGGTCCTGAAAAAGGAGAAACAAAGAAAGTAACACTACAGTACCTACCATGTGATTGGTACGCCACTGAAGTTCCTGGTAAAAAAGGATGTTCAGAAAGACCACTGGTGACAATAACAGGGAAGGTATACATGAACAACATATGGGACATAGGAGTGGTTGGCAGCAACATGGTAACAAGAGAAAATATTTCAACTATTGATGAACACAACCATAGATGTTGGATGACTTGGGTCAAGTACGTACCCATGCTCACGTGGATGGAGAAGGATGAAGACCCAATAACAATACTGCCGCTAACTGTGCCTAAGGTATGCTACCAACATAAAGGAGAGGTGGACGTGGGATACAACACCAACTGTGCAAGCGTGATGGAGTTACCTGAGGGGGGAGCAGGAACAGCAGTAGTAATGGACCATTACTGGGCCTGTGGAGAAAAGGCATACCACACACTGCCCCCTCTGTGGAATGGTATATGCACAAGGTGCACGTTAATGTACCATCACTAGTGGTACCCCAGAAACATGTCAATGTGGCGAACTTCCCCAAAATGGATGAAGGGAACGAGAGGAAGAAGAGATCTGTACAACCTCAGAAGGGGCCAGAGAACAAAACCAACGGCAATAATACTGTCCTGAATAGAAAGAAAAGACAAGGAGAACCTCTGACAGGAAATTACCTATGGGGAAGGTCGGAAACAGCACTCACTTCAATTCCGCCAGAACACAGACTATTCAGCACAGCAGCAATGTTCTTCTCCTCAATAATACATCCAGGACTGCAGGCTTACGCAAACGCAAAATGGCTCCAGATAACTCGATGGGAACTAATGATGACTATTAATTCTACAGTAAATGGATTCAACGCAATAAAAGAGGAACTGCGAGCTGTGAGGATGGTAGCACTTCAGAACAGATATGTACTGGACCTCCTCACAGCAATGGAAGGAGGAGTTTGCGCAAAGATAGGACAATCATGCTGCACATTCTTCCCTGCCAACGATGCTGACAATGGTACACTGACAGAAGCAGTTTCACAATTGGCCCAGATGCACTCCAAAATGATGGATGAAAGTAAAGGTGTGAAAAAGGATGAGAGCTGGTTTTCAATATTATGGTCATGGATGCCATCTTGGCTGTCAGATGGACTGAAGATTATAGTTGGATGTACTATTTTGGCTGGAGCTACACTGATCATAATAAGATTTTGGAAGGCCCGGAAGGCACGCACCACAGACGAGATGATCGAAATGGTTGGTATGCACCCCTTGATGCCAACAGATGATGGCCAGCACACAGGCACAATCATAAAAGAGAGAGAGAAGTTGCGCAACCAGATCATCACCAACCACCTGGACCCACCATCTGTGAAGCTCGAAAACCCAAGAAACCCAAGGAGCTACATAGGGAAATGGGTATACTGCACTCCTGGAGGAACCTGTGCATATATGTATTGGTCATTTGAAGACCATGTTAACCACTATAGACATTTGGGAGGAATAACTAAAATATGGAGAGTGAGAGGAGATAAAGAAAAGGATATGTTTGTGTTCAACAAGTCGACCAGAGGGGGGACTGAAGTGGGAGAATGGAAGAACAGGCTCCCGCCCATCCCCTCTCGCGCCTGGCCTAGAGGATCACAGCCTAGGCACCCGCCACGAGAGGAGTTTGCCTATCTACCAGACGACCAAATACCCTGGTACAGGAACATACGGATGTGCCCACCTACCTGCCCAGCAGCCCGCCCTGCCCATGCCGACACCTGCGGCATAGATCAACTCGACTAAACCAACACATCGTTAGAGATGCCATGACGACCTAGCCAACGGTCAGCACGCCTGTGCAAAACATACACACCGGACACTCCCACACCAATTCACACGAAGAACATACTCAGTGCTATGACGTAGGCGACAGACACACCCACGGACGTGCATCTTTATTATTTTCCACATAGGCTCTCAAAATGCAGAAACGCAAGACGCATAATAAACTTATCTAAAAAGGCTTGCTCACGCTTCTTCTAAAACCACGTACCATAATGAAGAATATAACGAAGACACGATACTGGGGATAGAGCAATATGATACCGTAACCTAAAGCGCTCTGCATCAAACGGTTCCACCTATGCACCAGGCCCAAGTAGGCCGCAAGCAAAAGCTTCCATGAACATTGAATGAGCAAGAGCTCGGTCGCTGACCCTGCAGAATGAGCCCGGCGAAAGCACACAGCCAAGGGCACAATGTTGCAATCTCGCACGCCGCAAGCCGACGTCAAGGTCGCACCTGCAAATTAAACCAGGCACACAGTGGAAAAAACAATATTAATTGTG
This sequence comes from Ambystoma mexicanum, assembly GCF_040938575.1. NCBI lineage: Eukaryota > Metazoa > Chordata > Amphibia > Caudata > Ambystomatidae > Ambystoma > Ambystoma mexicanum. Next base: position 171,636,957 of record NC_090941.1, on the reverse strand, counting down.
CAGAATTCTGCCTCAAACACGGTCCCACCTCAAGTGACCAAGCCAAACCTGACAGGATGCCAAGCCCAGGAGGAAGAAGGCGCCTGAATCCCACGTTTCAAGACACAGGCAGATACAATTAAAAGACTCAATGGACATCTGCGACAGTGGGAGCAGTCGGCCTTCCAGCATATGAATAAATCCTCATAAATCTGCACCTACCCATAGTGAAACATTGTTGCAAATGACAGGTGCACCGCGAGCTGGGAACAGCGATAGTCCCAGACTGGGAGGCTCGCGAGCGGACCAATCAGAACATGGGGCTCTTATCACTGACGCCATTAACATTGACCAATCCTCAGGGGTCTTCATGTAACAATTTTCATGTATCAAATTGAAGGGACAGCCCAAGTATATCACCTGACTGACCCTCAACCACTAACACCGTTCTCTATACGTATGCTATACTAACCCTACCACTCGAGTAACCAATCCAGAGTGGATTGCTAAACTTTCTAAGGTGACGCAAGTAGCGCGTCATACTAAGGTAAAAAGGGCCTGCGAGCCCCACGATTGAGGGTGTGTCAGGACGGACGCGTACGATCCTTGACCCATCCCTGCCGTTTTTGTCTAATAAACAGCAGAACCACCTTGCTTCTTGCGTGTGTCTCATACTCTATCTCTTTTGGGATATACGGGAGGAGTTGGGGCCTCCCTGCCCGGAGGTCTGCGGACGGCCCGGCCGACCCCGGCAGAATTTCCCCCCGACAGGATGACCTTCTCATATACCTCAGTAACCTGTGCATCTCATGCCCGGCTGTCTCCCTCATTCTCAGGAAATATCAGAATTTTGCAGGCCTAAAGGTTAATGAAGCCAAAACCATCTTCTTCCCGATTCAGGGGGGCGGGTCTGCGATCCCGGAGACCTGCCCATACCATGTCTCTATTAAGGAATTTAAATACCTGGGTATACGGCTTGACCCGACACTCGAGGAGTATTCCCGACTTAATCTACAACCAGTAATTGAGCGGTTCACCAGAGACAACCCCCATTGGCAATCACTTCCCCTATCGCTAATGGGTAGAGCCGCGCTATTCAAAATGATGACCCTCCCCAGGCTGTTGTATGTCCTTCAGAACGCCCCATTCCTCATCCCCCGAGAAACCTTTGCATTCATTGACAAGTACCTACGCACACTGCTATCGGGCGGGAAACAATCCCTGATCGCCCTTGACACGCTCCAGAGATCAATATGGGAGGGAGGCATCGGTTTACCCGCAGACCCCACATTGCCACACATCCGTATCGAACTGGAGATCATGGCCCTGTTAACACCGCTGCAAATCCTGCACGCCACCCATGCCCAACTCCCGCCACTGGCCAAAATGACCCACCATATATGTCGCGCCTGGCGAGACGCACACAAACTAATCGGCTGGAAAGGACAGCCAACGCTATCACAACCCATATGGCACAATGCGCTCCTCCCGGAAATAGTGAGAATGTGCTCCTTTGGTCACTGGCATGCAAAAGGAATACACTCACTAGCACAGGTGATACAAGGGGGTCACCTCCTGGGCTTTGAGACCATCCGAGAACAATTCGACCTGGCACCCATTGACCGATTTCGGCACACGCAACTAGCCCACGCTATCGGCACCCAATTCCCTGATACGACAATCATACCCCCCTGCTCCCCCATCGAGACCAATATCCTCCCGCAATGCATCTCCTCTAAGGCCTCCTCCACTCTTTACCAGGCCCTCAACTCCTTCGGGGCTACACAGCTAAACGGGCTCAAAGCAAAGTGGGAAAGGGACGTAGGTCACCTTGAACCTGAAGATTGGGTTGATGCATTAATGTCTCCTAGAGAAATTGGTATGGAATCCAAGCTTAGGCTAATACAGTTGAGAATCCTCCATCGCTCATACCACTCAAGTGCTGTAATGGCCAGATGGGGTGGACTAGAAGACGGCTACTTACAAGGAAAGGAAACCCGGTATACAACTGTCTAATCACAATTAGCAGTGTATACTTTGTCTATATCCGGGAGGATAGTGATAGGGGTACAAGGAGACAAAGTTGTGAAGCAGGTACTAGAGGTGTATAGTATAAACACTCTTAGTAAAACATTTGGAGGGACCAAAAAAGGTTAAAAAGGTCAGTATCAACTTTTAATAATAAACAGTCCGTCAGATTTAAAATATCCAATTAAATAGATAGGTCCGTAATACAGAAATTGGCCCTTCCCATGTAGACAACAACAATAGGGAATACATAGCAGGCTCCAATGGCCAGTTGCAAGTAATGTTGTAGCAAAAATACGACCACTGAGGGTACCTATCAACCTAGATAGTAAGGTACCCACCCAAATATGGGTAAATGTGTCATAAATTTAACTCTCTGTTTAAAGTTCAGAGATATGTCTCGACATGTTTCTGTTCCTCTAAAACAAAGTGTGGAACATTCATCAGGAGGGAATAAATTACAGTATAGCCTATTTGACAATTGGGGTGGTAAACAGTACCACTACAGTATCCTAGCACCTGCAAAAGATAAAAACAAACAACATCAAAAATTAGCTATTCAATAGTTAGATACTTTGGAAGGTTCAAAAATGAATGAACTGGGCAACCTATCAAGGGAAATAAATACCTGATAGGGTGCTTGTGGGGGCTCTCTACTAGTAAAAGTAGGTCTAGGGTGGTGAACATCACGGCCCTATAAAGGAAAAGAAAATAGTCTATAGCCAATAATTCAGCTATAAAGAAGCCTAGTAGTACACACAATACAACAGCAAAGATGGGAAAAGAGGACATCATGTTTCTACGCGACAAAGCGTCTAATCGTGGGAAAGAGGAACCGTAACTGGTGAGTCCCGCATACCAAAAAGGGAGGGGAAACACCAGCGAAAAGGCAGTGGAAGGGCGAGACATGCTGAGCAACAATGGAGGTAGTGTCCACGTCCACAGGGTGCAGGGCCACCCGAATCAGGCAAATTGGAAGTAACATGCCACTATGTAACTGTGCATAGAGGGGAGTAGAGTAAAACCGGTGTTATACTGGATTGCTTAGCGGTCGACTATACGGGACAGAGTAACTCCGCGGTGAGCAGCGTACTCTGATCACAATCGGGTAAACAAAATAACCAACAAGTGCCCAGAGGAATCCTACCTTGGTAAGCCCGAAGGGGTGTACTCGAGAGCAAATCATAGCAAACCGCACAAGTGCGGGGGAGTGTGCGGCAAGCAGGTATCTCGCCTACGAGGATCTACACGGAGTATCCAGAAACAGCGCGATGCAGCCGATGCAGGTAGGTTGTCAAGGGAACCCCAGGGTAGTCCTACTACTATGTTCGTGTATCCTAAGAGGATGCCATGAGTGAATGAAACCCGTCGGCCATCTTACGAGGGAGTGAAGGAAAAGAAGTAGGGTAATTTCAACGTCTAGAAAAAGTGCCCAAATCGGATGGTGAAGCAAAGGAGGCTAAGAGGGAGGGGTCTCGAAAATTTGGAGGGAACAGGGTGGTCGGAAAAACTAAAAAACTCAATGTATTAAAACCATAAAGCTCCAGAGTGGAGTTTCCAACTGTAACATCATCATCAAGTAATTACATGTAGCAATGTATACACAGATAATTATGAGGCCGCTAGATGTTGTGCCAATCAATCGACTCGTTGAGCCCAGTGACATCACTATGTAGGGTGAAAATCATTTTCTGTTCCATTTTCAACAGTTTCTTTTCGCGTGCTCTGTTATTAGCTCCTTTCAGAGCCAGTAGAACCGTCCAGGTGAAGTCTTCATATTTATGTTTCAAAAGGTAGAAGTGTTTCACTAGTGGAGCATTCTCAGTCCTGTTCTTCAAACAGCTCTGATGTTCCATTATGCGAGTTTTTACTTTTCTGATAGTCTTACCGACATAATGTAATCCACATCTACAAGTGATCATGTATACTACAAAGTCAGTGTTACAATTAGTGAGGTTCTTTTGGGTCCAGGGTTTTGAGAGGCCAACATCAACTTCTTTAGTTCTTGTAGTTAATTTGCAAACGCCACATGTGCCGCAAGGATAATGTCCAATGGTTTCTGGGAGACCCCAAAAAGAGGTCAATCTGGGTTCCGAAATATTGACCGATTTCAATTTGCTCTTACTAACTACATTGCCAATGGTGGTACTTCTTTTATAGGCGAATATAGGCATAGGGATAGATTGAGTTGCGGTTCTAAAGATTTTCCAGTTTTTCTTTATGATGTTGGTGATTTCAAAACTCTGGTCCGTAAAGGTGTTCACACAGACAATGCGATCCTCTTTAGGTTTCATTGGTTTGGGTTCTAACAAGGCCTCTCGATTATTGTTAAATGCCCTTTTGGCTGCTTTTCTTATTAACTTTTTGGGATAGCCTCTTTGTTTGAGCTTTTTACTGAGTGTAGAAGCCTCAATTTCATAAGTTTCTTTATCAGAACTATTCCTCTTGAGACGTAGAAATTGTCCAAAGGGAAGATTGTCGCGTAGATGTTTAATATGGTGGCTAGAATAATCAAGAAGGGAATTCTTATCAGTTGGTTTATGATAAGGTTTTATTTTTAAGACCCCATTAAGGGGAAAGATGGTTAAATCTAGAAAGTTAGTAGACTCACTGCTAGAAGTCATCGTGAATTGTAGATGGAGATTGAGACTATTTACCCAGGTGAAGAAATTGTTGGCATCATCCTGCGAACCCTTCCACAATACCAGGATGTCATCAATGTAACGACTCCATTTCGTGATATTGTTCCTAAAAGGATTGTTATTGTTATAGATATGTGATTTCTCGAAAGTTTCAACATAAAGGTTAGCCACGCTCGGCGCCATGGTGGCCCCCATAGCTGTGCCCTCGATTTGTTGATAAAATTTTCCGTTGAACTCGAAATAGTTACGTTTCAGTGCGAGTTCCACACACCAGAGGATAAATGAGGTGGGTACTGGGTCATTGTCTTCTCGGGTAAGAAGTATTTCTTCTATGGCATCTATTGACGCCTGTTGTGGTATGTTGGTATATAGGGAAACAATATCCAAACCTATAAGTAGGTTGGATGAAGGGTCAAACTCAAGATTTTCATAGCAGTTGATAACATCTTTGGAATCTTTTAGATAGGATTGCATTTTTTGTACATATATTTTCAAGTAATGGTCCGCAAAAGTAGAGAGGGGTTCTAAAACAGAATCAATACCCGCTACAATGGGGCGGCCGGGTGGATTCAGAAGGGTTTTGTGGACCTTGGGAAGGGTGTAAAACGTTGGAATGCTGGGTTTCTTATTAACAAGGAAGTCTGCTTCCTGTTTAGAGATCCATTCACGATCTTTCGCTTTCCCCACTTTGTCAGCTACAAGTAGTTGGAGTTCGGGTGTAGGATCTCGAGTAAGTAAGTGATAGTAGGAGATGTTGCTCAGTTGTCTTTCACATTCATCAATATAATCGGTATGGTTGAGAATCACGATCCCTCCACCTTTGTCCGCCTTCTTTATGATGATCGATGGATTAGTAGACAAGGAATCCAGAGCTTTGCGTTCCTGATTGGATAGGTTGTGAAAGGTCCTTCGATGCTTAACTTCAAGGGCAGTGACCTCAGCAATGACTTTCTTTTCAAAGACTAATGATTCCGGAGAAAAACTTTGGGGAGGAGGGTAGAACGTAGATGGATTCCGTAGCCCTGTACAATTTCTGGGGCCCTCTTCGATGATGTCATCAGGTGAAGAGAAGAATTCTTTCAAGTGGATTTTTCTCATCAACTTTTTGAATTCGATCTGAAATTCGAATGGGTCATGCTCTTTCGTCATGACATAACCCAGACCTTTATTAGGCTCTTCTTGTTCCTTTATTGTAGGTAAATAATTCGACAGGTTGATCAGAAGCGATTCCCGCTTCGAGTTTGTCTCGATCCGTCGTCCCAATTGTTTCTGTTCTGGGCCTGGTATAAAAAACGACCCTGGTTTTGTCTCCTTCCTCCATTGCTTTGCCGTCTTGTAGATTGACCTCTGCCCCTTTTAGGAGTAGCTTTATTACCAGAGGATGTGCCTTCTCCTGCATCATAAGGGTCACTACTATCATGACTTGTACTGTAGGATGTGTTACGAAACCTCACTCATCTATTTTGTCTTGTTGGTCCACTCGTTTGTAACGATTTATTGACATAGTCATCTTTCACATAGGGGAAGGCTTTCTCATGTGTGAAGCGCGCCAGATCTTTTTTCATGCGTTGAATCCGCTCGTTGGTATTTATTGATTTGAATTCTTTCATTTCTTTTTCAATTTCTTCAAGTCTTTTTTTGTAAGTTTCTAGTGGTAGCTGTTTTTTTAAATTATCTTCAATCTTATGTAGTTCGATTTCAATTTTAGCCGATGTTTCTTTGGCAGTGTCAATAATCAAAATGAGCCAATCACGACCACAGCGGTTTGCTATATAGCTCCATTGTACTCGAAATTTTTCGTTATCTAGGAACAGTCTTGGTTCATTAAGGACAGTCAGTCCTTGGGGTAATGCTTCATTCTTAAGATACTCAAGCATAATTGCCCCATGGAGTTCGGTTCGTGTGAGTCTTTTTCCTAGTTGTGTTAATTCATTCCATTCATCTTTGTCTTGTGAGATATCTTGAATGTCATCATGATTAAGAATTGAAATAGCATTCATGAGGGCTGCTGCATAGTCATCACTGTAAGCGAGAATTCTATCTTCGGCCATGTTAGGGGCAGGGTAGTCTAAAAAACCAAAAAGGCTGTTGTGTATGAGTGAGTACTACTAATAACCCACTGAGAGAAGTTTCCTGTGACCAGATGGCCACGGTGAGCTACTTACAAGGAAAGGAAACCCGGTATACAACTGTCCAATCACAATTAGCAGTGTATACTTTGTCTATATCCGGGAGGATAGTGATAGGGGTACAAAGAGACAAAGTTGTGAAGCAGGCACTAGAGGTGTATGGTATAAACACTCTTAGTAAAACATTAGGAGGGACCAAAAAAGGTTAAAAAGGTCAGTATCAACTTTTAATAATAAACAGTCCGTCAGATTTAAAACATCCAATTAAATAGATAGGTCCGTAATACAGAAATTGTCCATTCCCATGTAGACAACAACAATAGGGAATACATAGCAGGCTCCAATGGCCAGTTGCAAGTAATGTTGTAGCAAAAATACGACCACTGAAGGTACCTATCAACCTAGATAGTAAGGTACCCACCCAAATATGGGTAAATGTGTCATAAATTTAACTCTCTGTTTAAAGTTCAGAGATATGTCTCGACATGTTTCTGTTCCTCTAAAACAAAGTGTGGAACATTCATCAGGAGGGAATAAATTACAGTATAGCCTATTTGACAATTGGGGTGGTAAACAGTACCACTACAGTACCCTAGCACATGCAAAAGATAAAAACAAACGACATCAAAGATTAGCTATTCAATAGTTAGATACTTTGGAAGGTTCAAAAATGAATGAACTGGGCAACCTATCAAGGGAAATAAATACCTGATAGGGTGCTTGTGGGGCCTCTCTACTAGTAAAAGTAGGTCTAGGGTGGTAAACATCACGGCCCTATAAAGGAAAAGAAAATAGTCTACAGCCAATAATTCAGCTATAAAGAAGCCTAGCAGTACACACAATACAACAGCAAAGATGGGAAAAGAGGACATCATGTGTCTACGCGACAAAGCGTCTAATCGTGGGAAAGAGGAACCGTAACTGGTGAGTCCCGCATACCAAAAAGGGAGGGGAAACACCAGCGAAAAGGCAGTGGACTGGACTAGAAGACGGGACATGCGTTTGATGCAAAAATGAACCTGCCACCTTCTACCACATGATATGTGACTGTCGGGTGTTACAGGCCTTCTGGGAGGACTGTATTAGTACAATCTCTGCCGCCCTGGCGACACCAATCCCCAGGGATCCCAAAATGGTTCTCTCAGGCATCTGGGGTGAAGTAGACCTGTCAAAATATGGGAAAATGTTTCTGGCAATCGCGTTGGGGGCAGGCAAAAGACTTATTGCAGCTAATTGGGGATCTGCCGACCCACTGTGCCTGAACCGTTGGAGTAACGAGCTGGACAGGTGCGCAGCTTCAGAGCGCCGGATTTATAATGCATGTGGCTGCCCCCGTAAATTTGAAAAAATATGGGGTAAATGGCTAGATGCTCACTGAGATCTGCTGGTGGGGATATATCAATATCACTGTTAGCATTGGTTACCTGCCTTGTTTTGTTATTGTTTTACAGTCCTCGGCCTTATGGGCTTCTTCTAACTGTTATTAATGCTATGCTGCCTTTATCCTATGTATGCCGATGATCCATGTTTGTTTTTCTATGTTGTGTTGTTCAAACTCAATAAACAGAATTATAAAAAAAAAATAGTGTGGCCCAATATTGGGAAATCTTCCTCACTGATGGATCCTTTAGTGGCACCCGTGTCAACCATAAAAATGAAGTGATTGTTTCCTATCTCTGCGCTCACCAAGGGTTCCTCATCAGGGTGGACTGTCATAGACAGGCCTGGGCTCACAAGTGCTCTCTGTGGGCTGTCCTAATCTGGTTATTTGTTTGACCCGGGGAACGTGAAAGGGTTGTTTCCTATCATGCTCACCCCTCTGTATGGCACTATGGTGCCATTCGGTACTTCGTTGTGTGTGTGCAAGTTGCTGTTTCCATTTTGTGGCATTGCTTGTTGTGGGTACTGCCGCTGTGGGGGGGTGCTGCTGCTGTCGATATTGTTGTTGTAGATGTTGTTGCTGGTAGTGGTGTACTGAACTTCAGCTACGTGTATCTACTCGGCCGAAATTCAGCTAAAAAGCAACTATTCAGCTTCACTCCTTACTCAAAGTCGAAGTTACACACATAGTAAGCAGCCCAGGAGATGCACGCCTGGACAGAGAGACTTGAAGCCCCTTGCAACACCTGGTACTGCATGTTCAGAAAGCACAATGGTTTTGTGCTTTCCGGCTGCTGTGCTGAGAGGGGAATGACCTCATTCAGAATTTCAGACATGGTGGTTGCCATACGAGCAGGGCCGTGCTGCCCGCATCATCCCTACCCGCTGCATGAAGTATCAACGCTTTTGCTCAGGACTGCTGCTGTTGCTCTATCCCCCCCTTTGTGGCTGTGGACCTACCACACTTGTGGCTTGGGAACAGTACTCGAACAGTGTAAAAATAGGTCAGCAAAGAAGGGAAGGTGCACGTGGGTGCAGAGAGAAACTGTCCAATAAAATGTGCAATCAACAGTTTTGTACTGTACACATTAATTTGTGACATTGGACGTGTGCAGAAAATTGTCTTATTTTTAGATTGTCAATGTGCAGATCCAAGCACAATCAGACAAAAGTGCTTAAAGGTGGATGTTTACTGTCTAATGTTAATATGTGAGATGTGTAATTGACCACGTGCAATTAGCCTTTCCCAAAACCAGTGACCACATGCCAGGACATAACAATGGTGACAAAGGGTTCCGGACCTGCATTGCTAATGTGGCCGCGCAGCTGTCTGCGATGACCCACGGGTTGTACACTCAGTGATCAAAGCTTCGTTTTTGCTTGGAGGTCGGAAGAAACGGGATGTCTGCTCTGTGTCTTCCCGCCGCAGGTTAGTGCCTGATGCAGCGCTGAGCATGAAATTTCAGTGCTCCTGCGACTGTGTGCCAGGGCCTGCGGTGAGCGCTCCTGTCATCTGAGCTCTTTTCATAATAAAATGATGGCCAAGTGGCTGCCAGCCTGTATTTCGCTGTGCCGGCAGTCCCCAGAGTGAGATCCCGGGCCGACCGATGGTGAGGAAGGAAATGCTCTGCTCTCAAAAAAGAGAAAAAAATAAAGCGCTGTGGCCACCTGCGTTCGCTCTACATAAGCAGGCCCCACACCAGCAGAAGTGCGCACCTGCCCTTGCCATGCCAGTGCTACCCCTGTGGTCCCGGACCAAGTGGTGTTGACTTTTAAGACAAAAGGGAAAAAAAGGTGAATGCTTGCTCCGTGGAGTGTTAGGAGAGAAAGGGTGTGTCCTCTGCCACATGAATGTGGGAAAGGGAAAACTGAACCAGCATCTCCATAGTAAGGAGACCCCACACAGGCCCAATGCAGGTGCACATGCGGGTTGACGCTCCGGGTGAGTGCTTGTGCGCCCTCCGCTGCAGGCAGTGTCATGCCAATGTTCCCTGCCCGTTAGTGTATAATGTGGTTCCGGACACCCTGCCACCAGTGTTTTGTTGCTGCCTGCCCCCACGATCTATGGACTTGGCCGATGTGGCCCCTGGTGCCCACCCAGGTGCGGCTTTGCCAGCCCTCCCCCACCATCTATGGACTAGGCTGATGTGCCCCCTGGTGCCCCACAGGAGCGGCTTTGCCGGCCCCTGCTGGACTGTGAACTGAACTGTCCTGAACAGATACTAACGGGAGTTGGACTGGTCTCCTGCAGCCCTGCAGTTGTTTAACATGGACTCAGTAGCCGTCCCAATGAAGGATGGGAGCCTGCAGACATTGGACATGCTTAAAATGGCCCCAGCCAAGTTGCTTTGTGAAGCTGTGATCCTGCGTATTGTGGGCATGCTTAAAATGATGCCAGGTGCTAACGATGGTGGTGTACAGTGGTTTAAGTTCCACTCAACCAGTTTAATAAAGTGTTTGTTTAAATGTGGCATGTCCAATGTGTCACCAGCAATCCACCAACCCCGACTGTCACCCCACAGGTGTACGAAGGCTCAGTGCATGTGTGACGTTTTGGTGGTAGTGACTGTCCCAACCTGAGTTTCTATGTATGTGAATATTATTTGCACTTGGATTCCAAGCATTGCTGTGTGTGACTGTCAATAGATTTAGTGTCCAGTGGTGCTTTCCATTTGTTTGCTCTTTTTGGAAAAGGAGGAGTGTGGTGTGTCACCCTTCCTGGGAGCATGGTATTTCCCAGGGCTCAGCCAAGGTCACATGTTGTGGCCATGTGACTCAGTAGTAATAAAAGAGACAGCCATTTCCCGCTTGTCAGTGGATGTAATGGAGCCCTGCCTGCTGAGTGTGTTATTACTGCAGCACGATGCTGGCACTGCATAGCAGGCAGAGGGCCTGCTGCTGCAGGATCCGCCACACGCACAGTGCCCCTGCTGGACCACACTATCCGTGATCCCCCCCAGCCCCCCTTGTGTCTGCAGAGCCCCTGATGGGCAACTCTGTATCCACGTGGTCCCAGATTCCCCGATGAGCAACTCTGCAATGAGGTGCCGGTGCCCCTGCTGGGTAACTCTGGCGCTGTCCTTTCTGTTTGCCTGGGTGCCCCTAGCACATGGAAGAGACCATGTGCTCACGGTCTGATAGGGTGCCCTCTGTCCTGAGATGTCAGCTGGGTGTCCCCAGCATGTTGGCTCGTTGCCCCCAGCCTTGGGCGGACTGATTATAAGAGTCCCTATTGGTTTTATTTCACTTACAAATAATGACAGGAGCAGTTGGACTTCTTTGCTTAATGATAAATTATTTAACACTTTGAACATTTTCCTTTATGCCACGAGTTCCCAGGTCTGTCTGCAAGCGCATGAATGAACTCTGCTGAGAACACTGTATGCACTTGCAAGAGGATCTCAGCCCGGTCATTATATGCCCGGCGGGGCGTGGAACCCATCAGAAGGCACCTGGCGTGTGATGACGTAGGCCCCTTCAGAAGGCACCTGGCGTGTGATGACGTAGGCCCCTTCTCTGGCCACAAACGTTTCTCTGTGAATTAGACAAACGTCACAAAGGACCAATAATGGCCAGCATAAACACCATTTTACACTATTCATGAGCCACTGAAGAAAGGGGCATCAACAACTACTAGCAGCAAATCCTACAGTTTTGTCAGATGAAAGGGTGAACAGGAAGCAGGAGACTAAAAAGCATAAGGAGGCCTTTCTTAACAACACTTAAGCCCATGGGCCGCACAATGCATTACAAGAGTGCCCGTTTGATTTATTGTGAGGAGAGAAAATGCGCGTTATTCTTCGGGAAGGAAATGAAGCGTTTTAAACATGCTTGTCGAGTTATTTCTCAAAAGATAGCGGCCTTTTCTCACCAGTGTGATTTATCCGCCTTCAGCACAGCTCACTTTTGTGAATGTGCACTCGAGCATTGTCTAAAGAGCATAGGGCTTTGCATAAATTGCAAACCGTTGAAATGGCAGACAATTTAACCCGGCGAGTGCAACATGTGCACTTAATGCCTTGATTATACAATGTTCACATCTGTGTCCTCTGATATTTAAAATGATGATGTGCACCTAATGGCACATGCTCTTATAGCAAATAAATATCCCAGAAGGTTCAGGTGCACTTGTGTGAACCGAGTGAGGGTGCTGGTACAAACTTGCCACTAGCAGGTGGTGGAGGTTGCAGACTGCCATGTCGCTGGATTATCCAGGCAGCACACATATTGTGTACTTGTTAATACTTTGCAGACAGTTACTTCCTCCCTAGAATATCCTAAAACAGTCCCTGCGATACCCCCTTTGGTGCTGAGTTCTTCGTCCAGCCTCTCTTACCGGGATGGAGTTGTGATGGCTCATTTTGTGTTTCAGTGCCCTACTAGGGCCAGAAGGCTAAAGATGGCCAGGCCCAAAGGAAACATTTGAAAGTACAAGTAGGCACATCTCAGTCTCCCCTCACAGTAATGCATACTATACTTTTGGGCAAGTCTTAGTTACTTGGCCCCAAACTGTGCTGATATTGAACTGATAATTTTCTGCTAATGTATTCCTTTCAGGGTTAACACAAACATCTTCTGTAGAAAAACAAAGAAAATAAATATAGTAAAGAATGAATATACATATTTTAAAGTGTTTTATTAATCTACAAAGTTTTTCTTGTCTACAGAACTTTTTTTATTAAAAATTCAACTATTCGCCTTATATTTGGCCCGGCCGAATACTTGTCCAACTAGTCGGTATTCGGCTGAATACTTAAATCTACTATTCGGTACATGCCTAGTTGCTGGGGGTGCGCCCCCAGGGGCTGGGGTGGGGGCTGTGTGTACGCTTGGTGTATTTCATAGTTGCTGGGGTATTGGGTAATAATGTCCCCATACATAATGTCGCTGGGAAAAGCCATTGGTGACATTATATATAGTGACATTATGAATGGGGATGGGTTGTGGGGATGTCCCCTGCTCTGTAAGTGATTTCAACCTGCACACACCCAAGTCAAGCCTGGCATGTAGTGCACAATTGAAGCCCTTATTTACTTGTGTCTATAAGTTAAATATTCTGAACGATATACCACTCATATCACACCCTTCTGGAACACCCCCCCCCCCCGGTCACACTGAACCAGGAATCAGGCTAGTTTGCAAAGGTAAATATGTATTTATGTATTTAGAATTTAATCACAGTATATTTTAATAGTTAAACAACAATCGCCAAAGGGGTGACAGAACACAGAATATCTTTTAATACACTAGGAATCAAGTAGTGAGCACCAAAAACATATGCAGCACAGAAAAAAATACTTTTGTGTTGGTGTGGACAGGTGGCACTATGGTTAGAGGTTCCCCCTGCAACTCCCCTCAACCCCCCAATAGGCAATTAAATAGATGTGAGGAGAGAGCAGGTATTCAGGAATAGCACAAATCAAACAGAATATCAGTCCCACCCTCCCCCTTCAAAGACAAGAGAAAAACGGAATTGACTTTTCAGCTGTCATGTATGGCTTTAAAATTGTCTTTAGAATTGACTCTTGTCAGGTACAAGTAGGAGTTGAAATTTCGTTTCTATCATAAAAACTGAGGGAGTTATATAGGTTTTAGTAAAGGTAATTTTTGTAATTTAGGCGCGAGACTGGAAGACCTTCAGTGTCGTCAATGCGGGGATCATATATCCTCTTTCGGCGGAGTGGACGAAGAGTGGCAGTCTTGCAGGAGAGTCTGTTGCCCAGTTCTACTCTTTTCAGCGTGGGGGAGGACCCTCACATATAAACCCTTTCTATCCGCGGAGCGGACGCGGAGTGGACGAAGAGTGGCAGTCTTGCAGTCATGTCAGCCAGGGCTGCAAGGGCAAACAGAGAAATGCGGGAAACTGCCATGAACCCAGAGCAAAATGAGCCTCCAAGAGAGCCTCCAAGAGAGGAAGAAATGGAAGAAGAGGGCAGACGCCTGAGGAGCGCCAAACTAAACCAGAAACAGCTGAGTCATAAACAACAACAACAAACACCAACATTCATGGATTCCCCAGAGACATTACCTCAAATGGGCTCCCCAAAACCGACGCCCCAGCAAGCGCCAGCGAACACCATAAAGGTATATCCAACCAAAAGCAAAGTCTTCCGGCCTCCAGTCTCAGAAGATCCCAAAGCAGCCCAGCATGACCCCCAGGAACGATCAGCCTTAACTGGAGGAGCAACTGATGACAAATGGGCAAAGAGCCTGGAAATCAAGACAGCTGAGGCCTTGGCTGGCCGGAAAGACACCCGGCCGCCACTCCTAGCCGCCGCGGTTGAGCGGGACCCCGCGGAAGCGGCCCTCGAAGGAGGACCGCGGTCCGCGTGGGACGGCGGGGAGGGGCGGACGGGGCAGGAAGACACGGCCAAGGCGGACAGAGCCGCCGGGAGAGCGAGCCTCGGAGTGGGAACTAGGCCTGCCGGTCCGGCGCAGCACCCAATACCTCCCTCCCCCGGAGCCCAGCTGAGCGCTCCTCGCCCCACGGCGGGAGCCCTCGGAGGAGGGCTGCCAGACGTGGAAGCTGCTGAAGGAGGGGGGGAAAAGAGACGGATGGCACGACGGCCCCAGGAGAGGCAGAACCGGAGGAGGTGGCGGGCACCCCACCCGAAGAGAACGGGCAGGGGATGCCCGACGGAGAGCTGCACATCAACGGAGTACCGTCGACGTGTTCACTGGCGGAAAGGAAAGTGAAAGTGGTGGCTCTCATTCACAAAGAGGCGGAGGAAAGTGCAGAGACCAGTTGGGTCCCAGAAAAAATCAATGTACAAGGGCCATCAAACCCCAATAAAAAGAAAAGACAGAGAACAAGTTCCCTGCCTCTCAAGAAACTCAAGAACCGTATAACAACGAAAAACAAGATTAGCAGCAGAACGAAAAAAGGGCCCCAGAAGCCCGAACAGCAACAAAAAACACCTGACCAATTGTTGATCAATACAAACGAAAACGACCCACAGCGAGGAGAAGGAGGGGTACTTAAAAACTCAATAAAAGATTATTTCTACGCAAACAGCAGACAAAAAGCAACAAAAGAGTACCCGCAGAGGGAACTTACAGATCTTGAAATACTCGAAGCTTTAAACGACTGCCTGCCGGTAGCAAAACTACGCAGAGTTGAGCAATACGTTAGCGACAACCGGCCGCACAGTAAAAGACGGCCCTCAGGAGAAAGCAACAAGCCACAAGGGCAGTGGATTGACAAAGTGGGGCCTGAGGGGGAACCACCGTGCCCGACACTAGCCCAAAAGATTTCCACAAACTCACCAAGAGGCCAGCAAAATCTGAAACCGACAAAAGTCACAGAGAAGGGGGAATTGAAGAGAAACTCGGGCAAAGACCTAGAAATGGGGACTGTCACGTCTGAGTACATAGAAAACCCCCACACCATCCAAGAGGAGAGCCTCATTACAGTTGACCCAAATGACCCAATGGACTTAACAACAGAAATAAAGGAAGGCTCCTGCAACTTCAATCAGGCAACACCCTCACTCCCCGAGGGTATCACCTTGAACGTTGATAACTTCACAGGAACATACAGAGATAAAGTAAATAAGACACCAAATAAAATGCTGGGCCCAGAAAATCTCAACCAAGCGGGGCTCTGCAAAGTCCAAAACGAAAACACGACAAAAGGTAGGCCACCCATAGCAGACCCAGACGAATTTAATCAAGAAAACCTTACGAGACCCCACATCAACCAAAACTTGAATATGGGGGGAAATGACATTCGAAGTCCCCACATCGACAAAAACCGAAAAGGAAGAGCCTCACTAGAAACAACAAGGCCAAGTCGAGGCAGCTGGTCAAATCAGACAACAATCTTAACTGAATCCCCCTTAAGAAGAACTCCGTTACAACACTCGACCAGCCCGACGGATTCCTCAAATAAAAAAAAAATGGACTTACTGTCAATTATGTCATCAGTGAACATTGCACTGGCACCATTTATGAAACTTTACGAAACTATCGCTGACTCTTTGAAAGACCACACAAGCATCCAAGCGATGATCCACAGTAAAGTTATCTTCTTGGAAGCTTACGTTATGGCCTTGGAAGCCAGAAAATCAAGCACAGCTACAATAAACGACGAGGGTTCGCCTCCACGACAAAAAGAGCAGTACGAAGACAAAGAACAAAGACCGGTGAACAAAACGAGGGGGACTCAAACCACAGCTACTACAGGCCATACAACAAATAATCCACCAACAAAGGGAGTAAATAAAGAGGTGAATCTAAAACAAACTGAGACCCAACCAACAAAGAGACCACCATCTAGACAACCCCCAACTGGAAACCAAACTGCAGAAGGTATTTTTCAACTTTTCACACGACCAGTAAAACACAAGGAAAAACCACAAATGAAGGACAAAGAAATAGAGCCGAGGCAAACAAAAAATCCTGAAATTTCAGAAAAAAGAATCACCAGTTTATCACCGCCAATAACTGAAACGCCAAAAAAAAGAACCTTTACCCTATCCCCATCAACAATTGAACGCATCGAAGATGAAGAATTGATGAATCTGAGCCAACATCTGGCAGAGAATTCGCCCATGAGTCCAGTTGCACATTGCTCCAGTGAAGCACCAACATCACAATCACACAAAGGAAAGGAAAATACAGAATTCATAAGAAGAAACGAAGAAGCGACTAGAGAAAAAGCAGCAAAAAATTATAGGGAAAACGTGAAGAATGCAATAAACAAGGGCGCCAGTCCGATTGACGCAGAAAGACAGACAACGCCAAAAAGGATGCAGAAAGAAACAAAAAAAGAAAACGGAAGGTCGAAATCGAGACCCAGAGACAATCTGACCTCAGGAAACTGGAAAAAAGAACAAAGATACAACTCCTCAAGACAGAAAGGGGGTGAACGCGGTAAATCAAGAAGGAGATCGGCAGGTAGACGGAACGATCACAAACACATAAGAAAGCCGTCTAGAAACATAACACCGGGTAGACCGCGTTCCCAATCCACGAACGCCCATAACAAACCCAATACTGAAAAACGACTCAGCTCGTCACAAGACAAAGGAGAAACGATCTTTCGGTACAGATCCAGAACACAGAAATACAACCTAAAACCGAAAAAAGTGGACAAAGCTAAATGGCGTATAAAGATCACACAAGTGAAAGAAAACAGAGACGAAATAATCTTGAACCGAAACTCAGTGTTAACACTGTTTAAATACATTCGAAAGTTGAATAAAATAAAATCAGAAGATCTGCTTGTAGTAGAGCCAAGCCACGAAAATACAAAAGCAAAAACGGTACTCTATGTAACATCAACAACGTTGAAAAACCTGATCCTCGACTGTAGTGAAGAGCTGGACGAAATGGGCTACGAAGTTAAAGTGCAATCAAACAAAAGCGAAGAAGACAACAAAAGGGAGGCTGAAAACACAAGGCGTACTAATCCCAGTAAAAAGGAAGCAGACAGACACCCAATAAGTGCCTTAGGAAGAATGGGTCGCAATAAGTCGTCTGAAAAAAACAAGGACAGAGCAAGAGTCCGGGGAGCTGAAGAGAAACTGAGGGAAAAGCGACAAGCCTCGAAAGAAAACAAAAATCACGAAAGTCTTATAAAAACCAAAGACACAAAAAAACTTAATAAGGCCAAGGAAATTTCAGAAATAACAGCCAAACTCCCAACAGAAAAACCTCCCCAAAAAAGATGTGAACCCACGAAAGACATATGGTCCTGGTTGCCCAAAATTCTGAGGGGAAAAAAGCAAACATAGCAACCAGCGAGAGATGAGCACAGTCTACATGACAGACGTCGCGCGACCCCCTCAAAGTGCGAACTAAAAATGTGCTCGTGGAACACGAGAGGACATACCCACTTATTGTCTCCAAAAGACATGGACCTGGGATTATACGATCTTCTATGCCTCCAAGAAACCTGGCTGACTGAATCCCCTGCAATAGGGGGGTTCGAAGTCATCCTTGCACCAGCCAAACAAGGAAGTCGAGGAAGACCTTCGTCGGGATTACTGATCGCAACCAAAAAAGACTCAGGGATCAAACTAGAAGAAACATTGATCAGCAACCAAATGATCCTGATGGTTAAGGCGGCATGGAGACGGTGGAGCACCGTTAAAAACGCCTACGAGAAAGTCACCTTAATCGTAGTAAATACCTACTGGAACCCCGCAAGTATAGAGCCTACCGCCTACATAGAAAAAATGGAGGACGAGATAGATGAGGCACTATCGGAACATCTGGTAACATACTTCCTCATATGCGGTGACCTGAACGCTACGTGTATGAGCTCGGAAGAAAGAGTGGCGCACCTAGGCCACAACTCAACAGGCAAACAACGCGGCAACCTATGGGTCAAATTGATGAATTCAAGAAACCTTCACAATTTGCACGAAGCATTTCCAGACCCAAATCGCCCGCCATCATGGGAAAGGAAGGAACTGGCAGGTACAATAGACTACATCTACGTCACTGAACCATTACTGGCAATAACGAAAGATTTCGAAATTACAAGAGTCACAGCCAGTGACCACAACCCCCTGTCAACAACCTGGATGTCAATAAGGCCACAGAACGAGTATGTTGAGCACCAAGTCATAGCCAACACGAAGGGAAATCGTCTATACCTTACAACTGAGGCCATCAAGGAAATAGAAAAAGGATTCAGCTCAATGCTAAATCACTTGGGCAAAAATACTACAGATTATACGCCATTCCTGACGAAGTTTAAGAAGACTCGTAAAACAAAAACAAACAGTGAAAATCCCCCAAGACACGTGTACGACCTAACACTGGTGGAGAAACGTCGGGCACTGCGAAAAATACAACGCAAAGCAAAATCTTCAGGATCTCCAGGGGCTGTGAGAGCGGCAGAAGCGGAAACCAAACTATACAAAGCATGGGTTAAAGGCCACAGACTGTCTCTCTACCAACAAGATGCTGAAATCATTCTAAAAGCGATAAGTGGCAAGAACACAAAAGAATTCTGGAAAATCTTGAGAGCGGCTAACGAAACCCAAGAAAATACAATCATAAACGAGATCGGGGAAACTACTTGGACAAAACATTTCACTACTATGTACCAGGCACCAAGTTCCAACTTAAAATTACAGGTCGGAATGTCTACGGAGCCATGGATAATCATTGACGACCCACAGGAAATCCAAATGAAAATCAGAGGCTTAAAAAACTCTCACGCCCCAGGACCCGACGGGATCACGAACTCCGATCTAAAAACACTTGAAAATGAGTGGCCAAGCCTGCTAAGCAAAATCTTTGGCAGAAGTTGCAACTTAAAAACGATACCACCCTCATGGAAACAAGCAACAATCGTTCCAATATTCAAGAAAGGAGACAAAAAGGACCCGAAAAATTACAGACCGATTGCGCTCCTGGACGTCATCGGCAAAGTGTTTGGTTCAATGCTTCTCGATCGCTTCAAGATCTGGATGGAGGAATCACCCTGTAACGACCCACTCCAAACAGGATTCAAAAGAAACCTGGGCACGACAGCCAACATTCTAATGCTAAACGTGCTGAAAAACAGAGTACTGGAAGGAGGAACGAGAATTTTTGTGGCATTCATCGATCTGACACAAGCATTCGATCGGATAGACAGGGCCCGCCTATGGTCCAAACTTGAGACCTGGGAATGTCCACCGTCTATATTAAACCCGATCAAAGCACTATACACCGACACCTCAATACGCATCCGACTTGATCAAAACGGCCTGCTATCAGCACCCATCCCAACAGCGAGAGGAGTGAAGCAGGGGTGCCCGCTGGCCCCGGCCCTGTTTCTGGCATTCATTGGAGACATCCAAAACGAGGACCCAACAATTAGAGCATTTCCCCTAAAAATATGCAAAACCCCGATAACACGTTTGCTTTATGCAGACGACCTGGTCCTAATGGATCATACACCGATTGGTCTGCAGCGTCAACTGACAAAGCTCCAAGGGTATATGCAAGAAAACAAACTGGAAATAAACGTAAAGAAAACAAAATTCTTAGTACTGGAAAAAGCGACCAGGAAAACAGAAAAATTGAAACTAACTTTGGAAGGATCACTGATCGAGCGAGTGTTTAACTTCAAATACCTAGGAGTAACCCTAGACTCCTCTTCGCAAGACAAAGCCATGCAATCGGTCCTGATGTCCAAAGCCAACAAATTGGCAGCCCAAGCCAGGGCCATAGACAAAAAGTTTGGAAGATTCTCACTTATCCCTGTGCTAGAATACTACAAGAAAAAGGTGATGCCGACACTAACATATGGGGGAGATGCTATGATGAACTTACCACGATCCATTTGGACAAAAATTGAGGCAAAGTTCTGGCGAAAAGTCCTCAGTCTCCCAAACTCGACCCCAATAGCCTCAATTCGACGAGAGCTCAGTTTACCCTCTCTCAGAAGTTCAGTCTCACAATCGTCTCTAAGACTGTTCAGGAAATGCCGGATGGCTGAACCACCATCAATATACTTTCTCATCAACCTCGAAATAGAAAGGAATACAAGCAAAACCCTCAAAAAATGGAAAGAAGAAAACTTCAGCTTGCTAGAACAGGTCAATGCAGACGAAGAACAACTAATAAAGTACCCAAAGAGAACCTTCACCAAAATCAAAGAACTCGACTGGATAAGCACCCTGGAGACAGCAGGAAAAAACAAACTAACCTTACACCTGCCGTCAACCACGAAAAAACTCAATGAACTCCAGGAATATATAAAGAAGTTCCCATCCAGGAAAGGGAGAGACATGCTGATGAGAGCCCGTCTAAATGTCTTGCAGACAAATGAGATCCTGACAATTAGAGGCCAGTCGGAGAACAATAATTGTCGATTTTGTGAGACACAAGAAAAGGAAACAATCCGCCACTTGCTCCTAAAATGTGCCTCAAACCAACATATAAGAAGAAGATACTTAAAAGCAACCTTCTCAGATTTCATCATAGAGGACGAAGAAACATGTTGGTCTCGTTTGATTGGAGGCGACAAAACATCATGGCAAATAGCATCCTACAAAATCTTGGAAGCCATAAACTGGCCGATAAAGGCACATTTTTAGAGAGCTGTTCTCATTTTATCATCTTCTTTCCTTTGTATCTTCGCCACGCTCACAGACACAGACAGAAACCTCAAACTTTGTAAAAATCTTTTGATTAAATACAAATAAAAAAAAAAAAAAAAAAAAAAAAATTTAGGCGCGAGACTGGAAAACAGAAATGCACTTTGAGGATGAAAGATGGGTTTGCTTACACTATATAATGACTATGAAAAAGAGAATGTCACACGTGAATTTCCACAGTTACGCGGCCAGCGTAACCCTTCACGTGTGATACTCTAGTTTCCGTTCTGGGATTTACTTTTCTTACTCAAAATCACTAATGAATTATGATTTTATAAAACAAATGAGAAAAACCAGCGCGGGAAAGGTTCTGACAAGACTATGATTCTGAATTAAAATATAGGATTGGTTGAGATTGGGATAAGGCAATGCAAAGATACTAGAGGTCACTTTTCTTCCTATTAATACTCACAAAATAAGTTATTAAATTGGACTGTCAGTTCTGGTCATGGATTGGATCTGGTCTAGGAAGAACAGCACATCAGGCACGGGATTGGATCAGCTAGGTCGGTCACCGGTTTTGCGCAGGATCTGTCCTCCTTGTTTGTGGATATTTCAATCAGCTGGATAGCTAATTCCTCAGGCTAGCCTAGTAGTGGCAAGCCAGAGAAATTCAGGATACTGATTTAAAAGGCCTTTTCACACCACAGCGCTTCCTTGGTTGCAAGAATACGTTTGAGGATTTGGCCTTGCAGAAAGTCAAGTTCTCTATTGCTGGCAAGAGTTTTGGCATCTGGATCTGGAAGGATGTTAAAGCTGGATGTAGAATGCTGGATCAGAGTGCTTCACCGGAATCAGGAAAGTGAGTGGATCTGTGAGTCCCTATGTGTTGTCAGCTGTCTCCATTTATGCTTTAAAATTACATCACAAAGTGGGTGTATGGGCCAGATTAGCTAAGCTTGTCCCTGTGAGTTGGGATTGGACCAAAACTTCATCTCCGCCTTGTATTTCAGTGATTGGACCAAGGCCGGATGATGTCACATTTTATGGTTTGCTTTACAGTCCTCCCTTTAGCCACTGGTCTCAAAATCGGATTTTATACTAAACACACATTTCTACATTGGTCACCTTTATACAAATCATACACAAAGATACCATATTTTATGTAGCATCTGTTGCTCCAAATCCTGCAGCAGTAGGATCTTCTTTCAATTTTCTACAGAATTTTGTCCTTTTAGCTATGAACACAATTTCGAAATTGTATGCACATTTCCACAAATGTGTCTGTTTAACATAGGGATGTGCGTGCAAATTTTCACAATTCTAACATTAATACATTTTGCATAAAACCACATATATTGCCATTCCTGTCCAGAACATGTCACACAGTTCTTTCACAACTCTGTCCTTGGTATATTTTTCACCCTTTTGGATGACAAGTTATGAGTCTTTAAGAATTGTTCTTTGTTCATGTTTAGCAACAGATGGTCCACTCCTTTTTGTCTCCCTGCAGTCCAGGAGCATCCCCCTCCTTGTTTGTTCCTTCCAGGAACCATTTACGACCACCTTCACACCTCCATTTCCTGGGCTGAAGGGCCTGTCATTGTTCCTTCTCCCCGTGAGTTTCTGCTGAGAGGACGGCCCTTCCCCTGGGATAAACCTGCTTTTCCAGTTCTTGCAGCTCAGCCAGGCTAATTAACCTCTTAAATCCGGCAAAACCCAAACTTGTTGCATCAAACATAAATACATTACTTTCTTGGCTTTACATCTAGGGGATCAAAACACAACTAAAATCTGTATTCCTTTTAGCAAAAATCCTTTTTATGTTTGCTAATCCAGCAGACTTTTTAGTTTTAGCTCACTTTAAAGCTTCATTAGTAACTCATCTGACAGCTGTCATTCAGGCGGCCCAGGTTATTGCACCCAGGTTCTGACAGAGGCTGTCAGTTTACAGACAATCCAGTTTGTCTGATGAATGTTTTGCTCTTCACATTAGGACTTTGTATGTTCACAATGCTTCATTAGATACATGAATTTTAGCACCAGGCAAGATAGATTTTGAATGTTGAGAAGTGTTGTCTTATAGACATTTTGGAGTTTTTGCCAACAAAGCAAATGTCATTTGTAGGCACATTTTGGGGTTTCACTTGCAAAGTGCTGCTTCTCTCTCTGCACTCTGTTTGCTGGTCATGGAGCCCACTGGGTGTGTAAACTATTCCACTGCACATGCACCATGGGTGGCAGGTTGTGCATCCCTCTTTTTGTGTGCTGCAGCACACGTTTTTTTTGTAGGTCTTTGGCACGCACAAGGGTTTTTCCGCCATTGTTGACGTTTCTTTCACCATAACTGGCAGGATGATGCCGCATAGCATAGCGGAGTGGGTCAATACATCCCACAGCTCCCCTTGTAAAAATAAAAAAAACAGGGGTTGCAAGGATGTCCCCTGCATGTTCAACGTAATAATGTCTCTGCATGGAACCGTATATGGAGGTCATTCTCGGTGTGGGCATCTGTTGTGTATTCTGAGGTGGAACAAGGTAAGTGTTGTACGAATTATACCCGATCCCTGGCCTGCTTCTGCATTCTCTCAAAAAATGTCCACAGTTCCAGCAGTTAGAGTACCCCATGCTCTGCCCTCTTGGTCCCATACCTCCAAAGACCTCTCTTCCCCCCTGAATCACCCCTCCCGAGCTGCTGACGTCCTTTCTGCTACTCCTGGGTGGGGCACTGCTGTCCGCCTCCCCACTGACTCTGTCCTCCTTCTGGCCAAAATGCTGCTATTCAGACATCCGTGGGACCCTACGTGCTCCCTGTTCCTTCGGTCTGTGCTGGTGTGGACACTGTCCCTTCCATATCACACAAAACAGGGACTGGTATGTAGTTATTGTTAATCGTATTTTATCAAAGTCTATTAATGTGTTCCCTATATCTCACCCTGACCAGAAGAACACCCTGGCCCTCCGAGATGTTCTCACCCTAGGTTGCGATGGTCCCTGTTTTGTGTGATACGGCTTAGTATAAGTAACAGGAAGGTTTATATCCCTGGATGAGGTGTATTATATATAAGCTCTGTCCCTGAGTGTTTTTGTTGACACCGTCCCTTCCACAGCTATCGTTGCTAGCTTTCTCTGTACCAATTATGCCTTAATTGCCTGCAGCTGCTGTGTTGTTTCCCTTTCTCGTTCCTTTATTCATTTACAGTGATGTATCTTTATACTCTGAATTTCCACCCATCCTTTAGCGTCAGTGCCCATGATTTTGTCTTGCGCCTTTTGCACCTCTTTTGGTAAACCCATAGTCATAACGAAATAAAAAAAAAGGAACTGATCAGTCCCACTGGTCCCCCGTCTCCGCTCTCCACATCTCATGAACCTTAATAATGGACTACGTGGGGTCTTCGTCATGCGAAAGGAATTCTTTTTGCAGCCGTAGATCCAGAAAAGTGCACAAGCCCCTGTCCTCCTCGGCAAGACAAAATAAGTGGCGTACCAACCCCTGCCTCGTTACGATTGTGGTGCCAGTTCCATCTGAAAGAGCGGAAGTCAATAGCCCTGATGAATGACCTGTAAGGCTCATGCATCAGACGTGGTCCTAGACCATTCAGAGCCAAAAAGGGAAAGTCTCCCTCCCACCAGTGTAGGGTGATGGAGCCAGTTACTGAGGTTTTGTACCCTAGGGTGCGGAGGATACAGTGCCTGTAACTGCACCTCATCTCTGGACACGTCTACCTGTGCCTTTTGGGAAGAGTCTGCCTTGCATCCTTCCTAGGGGGGCTTGACCACAACCTCTACTGGCATCGGCTGGGAAGGGATGAAAACCCCTACCTCTGGCATGCTGTGTGGAGGGGACTATTGCACAGCTAGCCGCAAGGACTTAGCCATGGCGTTTGACGACAGCCTATTCTGGAGAGCATCGTCCACATTTGAGCTGAATAGGTTCTGGACAACAAAAGGCATGTCCAACAACCTGGTCTGCACATCAGCCGCAGACCCTGACGTCCTCAACCAAAAGTGACGGCTGAGTACCATCCTTGTGGCCATGGACCTGCACACACAATCCACAGTGTCGAAGTCTGACTGCAAAATCTGGCAGGAAGCCTCCCTGCCATCAGCCACCAGGGCCTGGAAACCATTACATATCTCTCCCTCAGAGATGTTCTCGACCGCTCCTGCCACAGCAGAACATAGGCCGAAAGAGAATTTGTCTAGCGCGCATGAAGCATTCACTGCACGTAGATCAGGGCTGCCCGACATGAACATCTTCTTGCCCCATGTGTCAAGTCTCTTGCTCTCAGTGACTAGAGGGAGGGAAGGCAAAGTGGAGGTTTTCAGGATTGCCATCACTGCCTGAACCACCAAGCTTTCAGGAGAAGCATGATAGGATGGAAACGCTGGCTGGCTGTGTTTCCTCGCCAGATCCTTGCCAACTGCTGCAGCAGATAGCAGGTTTATCACAAACTCTGTTACAGGCGCCTCTTGTGCCACATTGAAGGGCAGTGTCTCCTTCTGAGGGGCATCATCCAGGATATCACAAAGCTCATACTGGATCTTAGATCTGGATGGAGCAGAAGGCCCCAAGGTTTCGGCTACCTTGGCCATCATCCGCAGAAAAGTGGCCTGAGCTTTGCCTAGAGTGGGAGCTGACAAGATATCCATATCCGGGGACATGTCCAGGCCACTGGTGACCCACAGGTCATTGGCTAGCCCCAACACATCCTCACCATCCCCATAGAATTCTTCAGGGAAATCCCTCTCCTCCCTGGAAACCATGGATTCCTACCCAAATGGTATCTTATCAACTTCCTCGCTGTAGATGGAGT
The DNA here is from genome assembly GCF_040938575.1 of Ambystoma mexicanum. Lineage (NCBI taxonomy): Eukaryota > Metazoa > Chordata > Amphibia > Caudata > Ambystomatidae > Ambystoma > Ambystoma mexicanum. The sequence goes on along the minus strand of NC_090941.1, from coordinate 171,610,936 downwards.
ACATCTTGGACATGAAGGCTTCTCTTGGGAGGGGAGCATACTCCCGGGGCACTTCGAAAACATGTGCTGATGATGTCGACTCCGATATCAGGCCTGGCACCGGGACCACATGGCCATAGGCAGGGTCGTTTCTGCGCCTGGATTCTTCAGTCGTCAGTGGATCCAGGCCAAAGCCCAAAGGCGTGTGGGAGTGGACTTCAGTGGGTACCCTGCCGGTCGTAACTGATGCAGTGGGACCCATTGGCACCCCCAGTTGAAGGCGCCTTCACCGGCGCTGATGCCGAAGCTGTCAGCACAATAGCAAAGATGTCCAGCATCTCTAGCTGAAATGCCCCCCATTCCTCTTTAGTGGAGGACTGGGTAGGTAAAGGGTCTTGTACCTGTCATTCTAGGGACTCCCTAGATCTGTGGTTCATTTTCTTAGAGGATGAAGAGTGACGGTTAGAGGAACCACTTGGGCAGTGGGACGGAAAGGCGCTACGCATCACAAGACCACAGCTCCACATTCTTCACCTTGTGGCCGAAGGTGAAGAGCCGTGATGCCCTTTCGCAGAGGGCCTCTTGGGACGTGGACTGGCATGGCTTACAATCCTGAGTGTTGCGACGCTCGTCCAAACAATAAAGACAGATAGGCCTTCGATGGAGTCGGCATGGCACAGAGAAATTTATTTCAGTAAGCAAACACGTTTCGATCAGCAAATAGAGTAAGTGGAAAAAAGGCGGTGTTGCGCCTCAGTATATACTGGCACCAACATCATGTCCAGGGCATGGAAAGGCATTGGACGGAGCCACGCTTCACCCCCTGGTTACGAAAATGTTTCAGAGAACAGCTGCACTGAGGATAGGATTATCATAAATAAGGAATCCGTGGGAGGAAAGAATCCATTAGAAAAGTCTGTCACTCACACATAAGAACTATTAGGTGGAGCAGTCAAACAGTGAGGCACCAGGAAAGGATTGTGGTATTCGGAGGAAATTCTTCCAAAATTGCCTCTGACTGTTCATGAGCATACTTCAGGAGTCTGCTTGCCATTTGCAGTCTGTATTGTTCTGCAAGCCTCCTCAGACCTCTGGCCACAACGTTGGCTTTGCGCTTAACTGTATATGTTTGTTTCTTCCATCTCATCTTGTGGCATAGTGTAACATTCAGATAACTGAATCTGCTCATTTTTTTCAGGATTTGATTCTCCAGTAGGACAATTTTGCTCTTTTGAACATACTCATGTGTTCCCCAGAATGTGATTTTGCACCTGCCGCAGTTTGTGGTGATGTTGTTACTTTTTGTACTGTAATTGTAATTGGTTATTTATAACATGCTTAATACCCAGAGATTTCTAAGCGTGGACCTGGGGATGGAACCTGTGTTGCACCACATTGTCTTGCTTCCAAGGCAAGCCTGTTTCCCCTGAGCTATCCACCCGGGACAACTGTTCCCCACAGAGAGAGAGAGAGACTAAAACTTTAGAATTTGGTGAAATAAGGTAGCAAAAGTAACAGAAATTGCTGAGCATATTATGTTGAACATGCTTATAATCTAGGACGGACAACACAATGGGCTTCATTCTGAGTTTACCAGTCCGGTAACAATGGTACCGGTAAGCTGCCGGTACCGTTGTTATCAGACCGGCAAACTACGAGTTCTGCTCGCGGGTGCCTACCCGCCCGCCAGGTCTGACCTGGCAGGCATACCGGCTCCCGTGAGCAGACACTGCCGGTAGCAACGACACCAGTCTGAACGGTGCCGGTGCTACCAACCTCCCCATTCCCATTGAGCCCTATGGGGCTCTATGGGGCTCAATGGGAATGGGGAGTAAAAGTTTCCGCCCCTGGAAATGGAGAAATACTGGGTCTGCCAAGGTTGTAATGGCCCTGTATTTCCCCATTGCCTGGTGCCAGAAAAATTTGCAAGTTTGGCGGCGGCCTGCCGGTTTTACCGGCAAAGCTATCGCCAAACTTGTAATGAGGACCACTGTCCAAGTCCTAAAAGGGAAGGAGACACTAAGTATAGTTTTATGAGGAAAACCCCATTCAGGTGCCTCTTACCTACTTTGTTTTTTAAGCACAGAAAATCCTTGTCATTTCTTAAACAGAGCAGTCTGAGATGAGGAGTTGTTGCAATTTACAAAGGCTGTCCCTCATGCGATCTAACTCTTTGGCCCCACCACTAGGCACGCCAAAGGTGGTCTTCTGGAAACCTGTTGACAAGAAGTTACAGTAATCAAGTTTCCAGAAGGACAGAGCAGAACTTGGAACACCGTTTGAGTGGAGTGGAGCCTGCTTGTATTTTCAATGGTAGTTATTGCTGGTAGCCAGCGGAGGTTGCTTTTGTACAGTTTTGTTTCAAGGAGAATGATTTGGTATAAGCCCATTTTTCCTGCAACCTTGCTCTGGTAAGCATGTTGTTTCCTCAATGGTTCCCCTTGGTTTATTTTCCGATTTCATGGCTTCCCGCTCTGCACGCTAGCAGGCACAGATCTGCCTTTTTCCCCACCCACTGCCCACCCTATAGGGGCTGATTGGCTGCCCGCATTCATCTTGTGACCAGAAGCATTCATGCCGATCCAAGCCTTATCTAGGCGATCTCGGCTGCAAAGCGCCCATTTTTCCTGCAACCTCGTTACGGTAAGCGTGTTGCTTCTTCAATGGTTTCCCTGGATTTATTTTCCCATTTCATGGCTTTCCGCTCTGTGCGCTCGCAATCACAGGCCTGCCTTCCGACCACCCACTGCCCACCCCTACAGTGGCTGATTGGCTGCCCGCATACATCACGTGACCAGAAGCATCGATCGTCTGTGAATCGCCCAGGGCAGTCTTACCCGGGCAGCCAGCTAAGGGCTACAAGGCAATGGGCAGCTCCCTAGGGCAGCTCCAATCCGCTGTTTGCCCCTGTTCGCCCATGGATGCCAGACAGAATAACCTACAGCTACAATCAAGTACGGTAGTACGGCCCAGGAGAACAGCCATTACTGTGCTCCGGTAAAACCCTGCCACTCCTATATTATTATCATCTACTCTCAACATTACGCTGTCTTGTACTATGTTCCTTGTTTTACCATTGCATTGTGCTCAGGTGAATTGTGCAGGTTAGCCTATGTATTGCATCTAGAAGAACTGAGAAGGTTAGCGTGTGCATTGCGCTTAGATCAATTGTGCAAATTAGCCTACGTATTACACCTATGAAGAACGAACAGTAGTTTATGCCCCTGCAGCATCATTATCATCAAGGACAATGTGCACACATGGTGGTACGGGCCGGCCCGGGGTTTTACATGCCCTGTGCTTTGGTAAGGACATTGGGGGGCCCACAGCATGGCTTGCAGGGTGGCCACCAAATTTTGTGCTATGCCATTGGGATCCACTTGCTCTGACAAAGGCGTAGTGTGCAGTGTGCGCCTTGAAGTCTGCCAGCGAGTCCCTGGGTGAGAAGCACTTGTTTTTTTCAATTTAAAATAACTGTGGTGCCATGGATTTATTTGTCCAGCAATGATATTACATTAAATAGTGGGGGCTTTTTAAGTCCTCTGACACCCAGTGTTATGCTTAGATAATATTAACTATGGGGGACTTGGGTATATTGAAAGAACCTTTCCCAGGGATTATATTTCAGCAAAGATAACATTATCAGGTGCCTAAGAAGTTTCTTCTATCATAGTAGTAGCTGACTCTTAGATACATTTATAACCAGGGAATTATGTTGATACTAATCCTGGTCAACGATTTAATATTCAGGCCTTGCTCCTGCAGCATTTTGCTCCTGGGTAAACAGCAGCGCACGCATCCACAGATTAGTGCTTTTTTGGCTAGTTTGACACAGCAACGCAACAGATAACTAGTACTTCTGTGTCCATTGATCTATAGATGTTTCATACACTAGCTGTAGCCTGCGTTCGAGATTTTGGTTACCCTGTTACAAGTACTGCATTATGGATGCTTTACACATAGAGCCCATGTCAAATCTGGAAAATTACATTCCCCAAATGTGTGATCGTGGACAAATCAAGCCTCTCTCTGTGCCTCGGTTCTTTGATCTGGCTGAAATGAGAGCACCTAGAAACACGGATGCTAGATGCATCTGAAAAATCTGAAGGTCGTTTGCCATCACTTCCCGTGATGTCACTTGAGGGCAGGGTAAAATGACATCACTTCCTTTGATGTTATCAGGGGGACACAGGTCGTGTGATGTCACTTCCGCTACCCCTGGCATTTTGGTGAAATGCCATCCATGCACAAACCTCTGACACAAGACACAGAAATGACAACACTCTCCCATCTCTCCACAACACACACCGAAAACACCCTCATATAACAAGCAAATGCCAATCGACCAAATCATATTTGCACACAGTGACTGGTTGGTCAAAACTGAAGCTACCAACAGCACATCAAAGCTCTCTTGCTCTTTTCCCTCTCATCCCCAATAACCTTCCCAAGTCCCTTCCTTTCAGACCTGTCTGACAAATGGCAGAGGTGCGGGGTACAAGTGCCCATAATATAACAGTTTTGTTTCAAGGAGCATGATTTAGTATACGTCCTAGTAATTTATCTTTTCAGGCAACGTTCCTTGCAGTTGAGTGAGGAGATATCTTGCACCTTCTACTCTTTGGGAGTATCAGTCTTCCACCATTTATAATAAATAATTCTTGGGTTGTCTGGATATGAGTGAGGAAGTTTAGAGTCATCCCTTTTTCTATACTGGAGAGGCAGACATAGAGCAAACAGAATCGGGTAACATGATGAAAAGGTAGAGCTGCTTGTCATCAGCACAGTGAGGCATGTTGATGCTTCGATTGCCAATTTGTTCTCCCCAGGAATCAATTTGCAACCATATCTATCGGTGGAGAGAATGTATCCTTACAGAATGCCGAATGGGATGGGACATTTATGTTTTTATCTAGATCCAAGAGGTGGAAAGAACCATTTGAGACTTATATATTACAATATATATGTGATGTATTTTATACTTTTGTGGTGTTTAGTCTCATTGTTTGTTGTCACTTTTTGGTGATAGTCCTACACTAGGTGAAATACACTTTTGAGTGGGTCTCATATAAGATTTAAATGCGTTACTTGCAGTAGATAGCTTTTATATTGTCTAGGTTTGATGATGTCCCCATCAATTTCCTTTTTGGAATATTGTTATGAAATAAATGTAATACTTTGATATACTTTTCTTATTGAACAAGGTTCATGCCTCTCCTAGCAACATACATTCTTTACATTGCATACGTTCCACCTTCAAGGGAATACGTTCTTAAATTAGGTGAGGAATCTGGCCTGGCAAGCTCCTGCAAGTGGCATCGATGTACTGTCGCCTGCCAACAATACTCTAACCACACACCAGACCAGGAACACTCAAACCTCAGCTGCACGTAATAATGTCAGTCAGACACAGCACCAACAATATGATCTGATCGGATGCTGGACTGTCTGGTACACTAAGTATCAGGCATCATATCGAGGAGGTACTCATAAGTCAGATAGAACAGAACTGGATGTAACTGCACACTGAAAAGGTGTCATCCAATAAGCAATTGCAGACTCAACAAGACACAGAAATGACCATAGACGGTGATGCTGGTTCTTCAGGTTCACTGAGTAGCCATGATCATATCTAGGATGTACTCGTAAGTCCGATAGAACAGAACTGGATGTAACTGCACACTCAGAAGATATCCTTCAATAAGCAATTGGAGACTCAATAAGACACAGGAATGACCATACACTTGCAATTGCTAGCCCAGAAAAGGTTTGGAATCGGACAACTCTGCACCGATGACACTACCAAGCAGGGAAAGACATGCTCAAGCATGGTAATAAGAACAAACTCCACACTAGACCGAGAATGTCTCTCGCAGAACTAATGCTCAGAACCTCTAAAATAGGCAGATACGGTCACCTCAGCAGGCACTGAAAGGTAATCGGGAATAGGGGACTCCCTCCAACTCGCACAGCCACTCACACATCCCAATATGCTACTTCTCTCTTCTGCACCAACAAAAAACAGAATACTGCTATTCTCCCCAATTAATTTGGTCTAGCTGTACATATACTTATACACCTCCATGAACACCTCAACAGTCTTTAGAACGCAGCTAACCCAAGCAATTTATCGGCCTAGTTCGACATTCCAGTCATTTTATTAGAATGTTCGCGTCAGTGGTGTCAAAGACAGTCAAGCGACCGTGTAGCAAAAGGAGGTGTGTTGTATCAGCATGGAATGCCGAGAGTAGGTCAACCATTGCCTGTAGATTTCTTCATATGACAACATTGTTTATAGTGCCTTTTTTACCATTGGCATGATCTCAAAGCGCTGTGGGATTTACGCCCTTGGGGACCGTAGTCCAGGTCAGTGGAGAGAGCAAGGTAGTAAATAGTGCTTGGGCGCACTCAATATGTGTGCAGCCTGGGAGGTGTACGCAGTGCGTAGCTGCATTTTAATGCTAGGCGTGGTGCAGTGGTTGTGTGAGATCAGTAGAATTTGTGCAGCAAAGCTGATTTGACTTTGTTAGCTGGATTCTGACGGTGGTGGAGCTTGTGTATGGGATTATGTGTGCCGCTAGGCCAATAAATTGCTTGGGTTAGCTGCGTTCTAAAGACTGTTGAGGTGTTCATGGAGGTGTATAAGTATATGTGCAGCTAGACCAAATTAATTGGGGAGAATAGCAGCATTCTGTTTTTTGTTGGTGCAGAGGAGAGAAGTAGCATATTGGTATGTGTGAGTGGCTGTGCGAGTTGGAGGGAGTCCCCTATTCCCGATTACCTTTCAGTGCCTGCTGAGGTGACCGTATCTGCCTATTTTAGAGGTTCTGAGCATTAGTTCTGCGAGAGACATTCTCGGTCTAGTGTGGAGTTTGTTCTTATTACCATGCTTGAGCATGTCTTTCCCTGCTTGGCAGTGTCATCGGTGCAGAGTTGTCCGCTTCCAAACCTTTTCTGGGCTAGCAATTGCAAGTGTATGGTCATTCCTGTGTCTTATTGAGTCTCCAATTGCTTATTGAAGGATATCTTCTGAGTGTGCAGTTACATCCAGTTCTGTTCTATCGGACTTACGAGTACATCCTAGATATGATCATGGCTACTCAGTGAACCTGAAGAACCAGCATCACCGTCTATGGTCATTTCTGTGTCTTGTTGAGTCTGCAATTGCTTATTGGATGACACCTTTTCAGTGTGCAGTTACATCCAGTTCTGTTCTATCTGACTTATGAGTACCTCCTCGATATGATGCCTGATACTCAGTGTACCAGACAGTCCAGCATCCGATCAGGTCATATTGTTGGTGCTGTGTCTGACTGACATTATTACGTGCAGCTGAGGTTTGAGTGTTCCTGGTCTGGTGTGTGGTTAGAGTATTGTTGGCAGGCGACAGTACATCGATGCCACTTGCAGGAGCTTGCCAGGCCAGATTCCTCACCTAATTTAAGAACGTATTCCCTTGAAGGTGGAACGTATGCAATGTAAAGAATGTATGTTGCTAGGAGAGGCATGAAACTTGTTCAATAAGAAAAGTATATCAAAGTATTACATTTATTTCATAACAATATTCCAAAAAGGAAATTGATGGGGACATCATCAAACCTAGACAATATAAAAGCTATCTACTGCGAGTAACGCATTTAAATCTCATATGAGACCCACTCAAAAGTGTATTTCACCTAGTGTAGGACTATCACCAAAAAGTGACAACAAACAATGAGACTAAACACCACAAAAGTATAAAATACATCACATATATATTGTAATTCAAACAAAGGCCCACCATCCAGACAAAGCCAGAAAGGGCAGTACTAGCCCCAATGAGTGGTATGGGGCTGTGTATATTAAAAAGCAGAGCATATGACTTTGCTCTGATCTGCCAAGGTAGTCGGGTGAGGTTCAATTGGTAAACAGGGCCAAATGGGTAGGGGCGTGGCCTGGAGCATATGGAGTGAGGCTCGTTTGCACTAAGCTCCGGCAGGTATCCTGCATAGATCCTTGAAATGGCTGAAAATAGCTGGTTTTTCCGACATCTAGCCTGCCGATAAGATTGCTCGGCAGTCCCTCTCGCCTGGACTGAGTGGGACAGAGCATGTCTGCAGTCGTGAGGGGGCTGGAGGACTGACTGCAGACCGCGTGACACCGTCTGACAAAGAACGCAAGATGGCAGCTTGTTCGCATGGCAACATGATGCTGTGCCTGTATTGAGGGAGAGGGCTGCGGAGCGACTGTGCCGCGCTGCCGGTTCCCGCGGGTGCTGCTGTGTGGAGGATTCGCTGCGTGCCAATCGGATTAGACCCAGAAGGTGGGCGGGATATGCCGGGGAGTGCGACACCACCCTGGGATCGGTGGAACTGGTCACCGCAGCGCATCTCACTGAGGCATCCATTCGTGGCCCGACCTGGAACGAGTACGAGGGTGCTGAGGGATGAGTGTTTGTACTGAAGGAGAGAGCGGCGGGCGAACTAAAATTGAGCCCTACTGACAAAGCTGAGTCTGCACTCTGAGGAGCTGCACCTGACTAGATTACAACGAACACCACCTGCCCCACTCCAGAGACATTTACGAATGGTGGGAACCAGGAATGGTCCAACAGAGATGATCCAGATGACTACAGTGAGCTGCGTTGGAGGCCTGCACACTACTGCCTGATTTGTATCACACAGTCGCCGAACATCTGCCTGCAATGCGAGAGCCTCTGCACCTCAGACAGTGGACCTGAAAGGCAACAGACACCCCAATCCACAGCTGGTCTCTTTGCTGAGAGATCAAACGATGGGCTAGTACCACTGAAACATTCAGATTGGCCCAAGAAGTGACAGTGGACTCTGAGGTCACCGGAACATACATGTGAAGCGAGAACTACGAGGTCAGTGACTGCAACTAGGGGCTTCACTTCCCACATTACGCAGTGTTCAAACCTGCATTGTAAGCACATACTACTAGCCCCCTACGCTGCTGATATCCAAATGCGTCTGTGAGATGCGGATGTTGAACTACTGAGTGGAAGTACTGTGAGCCAGTAACCGAACTCAGTAAGTGGCTACACCACCTTCCCCCTAACCAGACACTAAGTCGGGCGCCGAATGATATTCAAGCAGAGCCCCTTCTTCCTTCTTGCATTTACGTGGTACACTAGGCCAATATCCGAGAACTGGAACGCAACGCCCTAACCTGAACAAGACATATTGGGGCCACCACAGCGATCTTTGGGACGGTAACTGCCCACACAGAGGCCCACACGTACGTGGACCTCCCTGGGTCCTGGTCCTTGAATCCTAGCATACACAAGGAGGAAAACAAAAAATAAAGGATTTGGCCGACCTCATACGGCCCATTACAAGAATCAGCCTATACACTGGTCAGGTAGTCACACAAATACCTAATCAGACTCTGCTAGCAATCAGGATACACTGATGGCCATGCCATCCTTCCCAACCACTTGATGAGGGATTGGAGTTACTGCCAAAGGTTGACAGTACAAGACTAGGAACCATAAACACTGCTGCGCCAGTTCAAGTATCCCATTAACCAGTTGGCAACCAATCAACGGTGTACCACCTCTATGAAAAACAGTGGACTTAATAGAGAGCATGTCACAACCAAGGAGAAGGTCGCCGAGGTGAGATACCTAGACACATCCGACGACAGCACAGTTTACCCCAGAAGCAAAAAAGCACCATAACAGATTCCTTTGCGGGGCACGGAAAGGCGCAGGTGCCGGCAGCAATTGAGAAAGGTGCCGGAATGGCAGACAAGGAAACGCACCCAAAACCGCAAGAAGACAAGGTCTTAGCGGCGATCGCTGCTCTTCAAACCTCATTGGAACATAAGATTGATGAGGTCAAAATAGATGTGCAACTACTACGTCATGATGTGAGGTCCCTAGTAGAGCGAGTCACGAATGCCGAGGTACAGCTAAAAGAAACTACTGACCCTGCTATCGATCTAACTGCCAGGTTGAAGACTCTGGAAACCAAAAACCGCTTTCTTGAACAGCGAGCTGAGTACGCAGAAGGTTGTTCCCGAAGGAACAACATCAGAGTTCTTGGCATACCAGAAGATACAGAAGGCAGGGACCCCACAACCTATATCGAAAATATGTTCTTACAGGAGGTGGGCGCAAGCAAGCTGATGCAGGGATTTGCATTCGAGAGGGCACATAGATCCTTTCAGAAGAAGCCCCCAGCTGAGTCGCACCCCGCCCAATTATAGCCAAAATACAGAATTTTCGTTATCAAGAGGTACTGCTGTAGTTCTCCAGAAAGGGTGGAGTGATTGAACGCATTGGCCCGAAGGTAGCCATTTACCCAGAAAATACACCTCTAGTGCAGCAACAGCGGAATCAGTTTACCTCTGTCAAGGCCAGGCTTTGGAAAAAAGGGTCCAGCAAGACTTAAAGGGATACATGCGGGTAGATCACGGTTCTTTGAGAGCCCAGAGGCAGTAACGATGTGGCTGGAACACAACAACCTGGACACATACAAGGATTCTACTCTTCAGGAAACAGAGACTGTAGCTACTTAGGTGCAGCAACTGGTGGGTATAATTGCACCTCACTACCACGGAACACCTGAACACTGGAAATATGGCGCCCATACTCATATTGCAACTTAAGACTATGGGGGTCATTACGAGGTTGGAGGTAAAAAACAGTTTTTACCGGCATGGAGCAAATACTGTGTCCGTGTAGGAAAGAGGCTGCTAACAGTGGCGTATTACGAGTTTGCATAGCGAGCGTAGTGGCATGGTGGTATCGACAGTACCAGCATGTTGTTAAAGTCCCAAAAAAGCCCCTTAGCGGCATCATCGGAAGCGCAGATAGCACTACCGCCGCCGTCTACCTCTAAGTAACGGGCCCGGCATTAGTGGGCACCGCTATTAAGCGGAACCGGAAGTAACGTCATCGCGCCGGAACGGGAAAGGGCACGGCGGCCATCTTTAAAAACACAAACCATTGCGATCCTCACTACGCAGCACCTGGAGACTCATTCCGACAGCAGAAAAACATCATCACCACCAGCATCATGCCAAAGGCAGTGAAAAAAGGGCCATCCCGTCAGCGTAAAGAGCGCTTCACGGAGGACGAGCTCACAATGCTAGCAGACACGCTGGCAGAAAATGCTAAGGTTGTCTTTGCGAATAACTTCAAGAGAGAAGCTCAGATCAAGAAAAGAGAGTTCAGTTGGGAACACCCCCCGCACAGTGAAGGACGTGCGCAAAAGATGGGAGAACCTGCGCCTTAGAGTCCGAAACATCATGTCGGCCAACCGGAGCCAGGGCCTGGCTACTGGCAGTGGGCCTAGCACCCCAATCAAACTAAGCTGCTGGGAGGAAACCTGCGCCAGCACTATTGGCATTGAGGCGATTGAAGGTGTGGGCGACATGGACCGTGGTGCCACCTTATCGGCAGATGGAGGTGAGTGTCCTAAGAAAACACTGTAATGCAAAGTATGATGATAGTCCCGCAATTTGACTGTGCCATGAGGCAATGCATGGCCCATTACAGACAGGACACATCCCTGCCTAGATGCTGTCCTCAGCACTGACACATCCACATGCATGCAGCATGCCAATGCCATACCTGAGACACACCCCACAAACATGGAAACTGCATTAGTCACACTGCACTCAGTCCACAATAGAAATGCATGTCACACAGCATACACCACCTCAAACATGTGTGACCCTGACACATGCCTGCATGCTCCCCGCACATAGCAAGCAACCTGATTGTCAAAACTCCAATACCTAATCCCCTCTAATGTGTAGAATAGCAATAATACCAATGTATCAATGATGCTTGTAGAACCATCACTGATGCCGTCCCTCTCTCGGTCCCCCACAGGCTCAGATCCTGACAGCGAGGCCCGGGACTCAGCGGCACAGGCAACAACTCCCCGGAAGAAGGCCAGGGGCAGGGAAGAAGGCAACAGGCCTTCAACATCAAAAAGGCCAGGCAAGCCACGACTGCCAATGAAGGGGAAGGTACAACAGGATGCCACGTCACTGGTGCGGCTAAGGGCCACTGTTACAGCAACAGTCCCCACAACATCTGTGTCCCCTGCACAGGAGCCAGTGGCCGATGGGGCCCTTTCAGCTGCCAACAGCTCTGTTGGGGAGGTGGCATCCATGGCACCCCAGACCGACGAGGATGTGCAGAGCCAAGGTCAGGTGTGTGTCCCTGTGGAGGATGACTCATCTGACTAACCTGCCACACCCAGTCCCCCACCATCACCCCAGATCCCACCATTGTACTCCACCAATGACAGCACACAGGAGCAGTCTGGAGGGGAGCCAGGGCAAGGGAGCATGAGCCCCACAGAGGAACCACACGATTTTGGTAATTTACCACATGCAGCATCCTCCTCCACTGGTGTCCTGGGTGGGGTGCAGCAAATGGCACATACGGTGCAGCGCCAGGAGGAGTTGACGGGCCTAGTCAAGCAGTTTGTAATGGACGGTGCCAAGGCAATGCAGGAGGAGCGGGACAACAATACGTCCCTGAGACAGGCCATTGAGGCCAGCACTACTCAAATCTGCAAGGAGGTGTCTGCTCTGAGGCAGGTCCTTTCCCGCATAGCGGATGCCTTGGAGGCAGAGCGTCCTGCCCCGAGACTGGAGCAAGCGGGCACGGAATCATCATCAAGCTCCACTCAGACCAGCCCCCTTCGCAGGTCTGTGCGCACCTTGCGGCGCTCAGACCTGCCACCACCAGATGCGGGAAGAGGACAAAAGTAGATGGGGCAGTCTGATAATGGCAATTGATGCAGAAACCTATAGCATTTGCTTAGACACCATGTGTGGGGGAGTTGTGGGGGGAGGTGGTGTGTTTGAGTTGGAGGGCATTAGCACTGGTCACAATTTTACTGTTTAATACACACGTTGTGTACCAGAAAAAATACTTGAGTGGACATTCATTATTGTATATGTGTAATCTATTGGTCTACAGTGCATAGTGTAGATGTACTCCCACAACCAGTGCCCTCAATCCCACTTTCATGGCACCCTCTGCACCCATGTGTCTTAGAAATATTGGGCAATCACAGACTGGCGCACAGCACGTCCCTCCTGTGTATCTGCACCACAATGATGTGCGCCCACATCTTCTTCCTCCTCTTCATCATCACCTGGTGGTTGCAGTGCAATGTCAGGGGGCAGGGGCACGTTCTGTTGGATACACATGTTGTGCAGCATGACACGTGCCATGATGATCTTGGCCACCTTCTCATGCCTGTAGAGGAGTGCCCCACCCGACCGGCTGAGGCAGCGAAAACGTGCCTTCAACAGGCCAAAGGTCTGCTTGATGACCACACGGGTACGGGTATGGGAACGATTGTAGTCCTCTTCGTGCCTGTTCTGACGGTTCCGGACAGGGGTGAGGTGCCATGTCTTCAAGGGATAGCCACTATCACCTGCAAAGGTGCAAACTAAGGTATGTGTTAGTCAATTCATGATGGACTGCTGTAGTTATCACACATGCCTGCAGATATTTGATGATCACATGCACATGTCCCTGGTTATGATATGATATGATATGGCATTTATAACGCGCCTGTACACAAGTGTTTCAAGGAGCGACGAGACAAGGGAGGGGGAACACTGGAAGACAGACAATGATCCTACTAGGCCAGGTGTCATTCAGATCGCGCAAGTGCGAGGGTAGGGAGAAAGAGAAGAGTGCCAGGGGGAAGGGAGAGGGAAAAGAGCAGTACATGGGATAGAAGAATAAATACGATAAATAAAAGCAGCCTGATGGTGGCAAGTGCAAGGTAAGAGCAGACATGAGTGCTGGTAGGGGGACTGTAGGGATACAGAACCAGTCCCTAAGTGCAGGGGGTTGCCAGGGAGGCAGGGCAGGTGTGCAAAAAGGCGGGACCTGGCCCCAAGATCAGAAAGGGTGGCCAGGTAACCAGTGCAGATTCAGCAGGGAATTTCAGCAGGGGAGAGAGGCAGAGAAAGCAGAAGCAGAGAGGAAGGTTTTGAGGTGTTTCCGGAACCGGAGATGGATCTCCTCAAGTTTCAGGGAGGCAGGAAGGCTGTTCCAGAGGGAGGCCCCTGCCGAAGAGAGAGAACGACCACCAACTCGTTGCTTGGAGAAGCGGCTAACCCTGAGGGAGTTGGAGGCAGATGAGCGAAGAGCCCGAGAAGGAAGGTATTTAGGAAGAGAGAGTTGAAGGTAATGCGGCCCCAGGCCCCAGAAGGCCTTGTGGATAATGCAGAGGGTTGCGAGCCAGTGCAGAGATTTCAGTCCTGGAGAGGTACGATCCCTGGCCTTGAGGCCAAGGACAAGTCTCGCAGTCCTGTTTTGGATAAGTTGCAGAGGGCGGAGAGTAGAGGCAGGCAGATTTAGATAGAGGCTGCTGCAATAGTCCAGCCTAGAGAGCACCAGGGCTCTGGAGATGGTGAGCTTCTGGACGAAGGAGAGGAGAGGAAGAACACCTCTGAGGAGGTGCAGCTGGTAGTGTGACTTCTTAGAAACATTGGAGATGTGAGGAGAGAAGGAGAGTGTGGAGTCCAAGATGACCGTGAGGTTTTTAGCCTTGCAGATGGGAGCAGGAAGAGGGCCAAGAGAGGCCGGCCAGAGAGCTGAAGGGAAGGAGGGAGAGGATGTGCCTTACTGGCATTAAAGCAGAGGTAATTGGCGGCACACCACTCCTGGATAGCAGACAGACAGTCAGAGATGAGGCAAGGAGAGGAAGAGGCCGAGGGTAGCCTGAAAATGAGCTGGGTATCATCCGCATAGCACTGAAAATTGGGACAGAGAGCGGCGATGCGGTGGGCAAGGAGTGCCAGGTATTGGTTGAACAGCCAAGGAGAGAGGTTAGAATCCTGGGGGACGCCACAGGTAGAGAAAAAGATATCGGAGAGGAAGGACCCAATTTGGACCTGGGAGGGTCGGTCGAGAGAAAAAAGTCAGCCACGCCAGAGCCTGTCCAGTGATACCCAGTTTATCACGGAGACGGTTGAGCAGGATGGCGTGGTTGACAGTGTCAAAGGCAGAAGAGAGATCAAGCAAGATAAGGACACACGGGGTGTTGGAGTCAAGGTTGGAGAGAAGGTCTTCACGGATGTTCAGGAGAGCAGTTTCCGTGCTTCTGGCAGCCCTGAAACCAGACTGATGGTCATGAAGACAACCAACAAATTTGTTGTGGAGATTAAGATGGGAGATGGCCAGTTTCTCCAGGAGCTTGCCCAGGAAGGGAGTGATGGAGATTGGGCAACAGTTAGCTGGGCAGGAGGGGTCAGCAGAGGGTTTCTTAAGAAGAGAGTGCACAAGGGAGTGCTTCAGGGGGGATGGGAAGACTCCAGTGGTGAAGCAGTGATTGCAGGTTGTATGCACACATTTTACCTTGCCTCAATGTGTGCTGTGCCATGGTCCTATGGTGTGGATTGTGTCTTCAAGATGATACACGGTGTACACTGCCTTGATGTTGCTCATGCATTGTGGATGCATACCGCTGTGTTTGTGTTATATATGTGATGTGTAGTGTTCTGTATGATTTGCTTACTGGCAGTGTTGGCAGTAGTCTCTGCATTAATTGGCATTCAGCGCTGATTATTCCCATGGTGACTGGCTGCCCTACTGTGGTGGTGGCACTGTGACAAGCTGTGGATTCCCTCGGTGATTTTGTTTTGTGCACTCTCCTGGATGCTTGTCCTGTGTAGTGATTTGATGCTGACATTTACACTGTTTATACTCACAGCATGTTGCTGGATTGTGTTACAGCGGGAGAGGTCTGATGATTGGTGGTGCACGTGTTGTGGGTTGAAAGTTTAGCATGTTGTGAAAGGTGTGCAGCTTCCTTCATTGCTATGGGGATTGGTTGTCAGGTTCAGTTTGGGATGCTTTGGGGCACAGTGTTGTGGGATTTGGACATAGTGCAGTTACCACAACAATGACACCATGTTGGTGTGTGCATCTCTCCCCCATTTAACTTCCATGTGCCTGTCATGCAACTTACCAAGCAGCCAGGCACGTCGTCCTGCATGTCGCTCCATGTAGCGTGGAGTTCCCCAGGACAATTGAGTCATGAGTTGATCCGGGAAATCGGGCACAACAATGTGTGATGATCTTGCTGGAGTCACATACCATCTGTCCATTGATTGAGTGATATAGCTTACGATTGTGGTACACCACTTCCGTTGCATGCGGAACAACCAATTCCACATGGGTGCAGTCAAGTGCACCAATACAATTTGGCATGCCTGCCAGTGCATGGAAGCCAACTTTCGTGTCAAAGATCTCCTGGGCAGTGGTAGGGATATGTAGTTCCTTGCGTGCTTCACGAGGGCATCCAGCACTTGGATCAGCATGCGAGAAAATAAGGGTTGTGAAATGCCATACATGTGCCCCACTGTGTGCTTGTAGGTGCCTGTGGCCAGGAAGTGGAGCACAGACACTATCTTCAGTAGGGGTGGGATGGCGGTGCATATTTCAATCAGGCTGACAATGTCGTCGTATATCATGTCCACAATGGTGGTGATGGTGTCCCTGTCCAGACGGTACAGGGTGTGGATCTGCTCAGGGGTTAGGTTGAATGGACTGGCTCTGATGCGAGGGATTGGGTGCTGCCTGCATGTGTAACGCTCACCTGGCTCCCACGGAGGCGCTGGTCTAGTCTGGGTTGCTGTGGCCTCTTCAAGCGTGATGCGCAGAACTCGGACCACCGATTGAACAGGACCCCCAAATCTTGCTTGTCTGGCCCGTAGGAATATCCTTCTGCAGATGAGAAAGGGGATTAACTGTCTGCAGAATAGTGTGCTTGCTCCCCCCTTTCCCCCTTCGTTCTTCTCCGACTTCCTCCAAAACCCCCGGTTTAAGCTCACCTTATGGTTTGGAAGGATGAACTCTCCATCCTGCTTCTGGTGCAGGGGCGCGCGTTCGTCCAGTTACTTCACTGGTTTTCAGAATGGTGCTGGCAAAATCCACTTGACTTTTCTGAGCGATACGCCGTAAGTATGAAGATTCAAAAGTTCAAGTGTGAGCCTCTTTTTATGTAGTCTTCCTAACCTGTGATCTGTCCTTTATTTCAGCTGCAGAACGAAGGCGATGCGTTGAGGGGTTAAATTGCCGATGGTAAAATCAGGTGAGTTAGTGATGAGGGCGACCCCTCTAAATGTCTTTATAATTCCCCAGTAATGTCTTTTGTCCTTTCCCCATAGTGGCCGGGGTGCGGTACCTGCCAACGAAGCGGCGCCGACACGAAATGTGGAATGGTTCACCAAGAAAAGCCGGTAAGTATTATGGCTGAAAATTCGGCTTTCCTCCTGTGTTCCCTCTGCTCACCTTTTGTCTCTTCTTCTCTCCCGTAGGTGCAGAGATGTGGCGACCGGTGCTGACAGCCGCGATGGAGCCGGGAGATGTCTCGAGGACAGGTGAGTGAAGCGCGGCGCTGCAGCGAGCAGCGCGATGCTTTTAAATGGACGTCTTTCTTCAAGAATGCTGGCATGAAGATTCCGGATGCAGGTAAGAAGTTTGAATAAGTTCTTGGTTTTCACCTTTCTCTTCTCTTCTTTCCTTACAGGTGTTCCAGGTTCGAGGCGGGCGTGGCTGGAGTCCAGGTGCAGGAGCAGACACGGTGAGTGTTCAGCTGCTGGGATGCAGAACAACGCGAAGCACGTGTGGCTGTCCGGGCGTGGCTTAAATAGCCTTAGAAGAAGTCCTAGGTAAGTATTCTTCCACAGTCCCACCCAAGTAACAAAATAGTCCCTTCAGTAAAATAGTCCCTCCTAAGCCTCATTTGGCTTGGGTCTTCATGCAGCATGGTCTGCATCAGGTGAGTATGCAGCATGGTCTGCATCAGGTAAGTGCACCAAACACTTTCCTTTATGAGCCTGGCGCCTATGGTGCCAGGACTGATGTCCAACATGAGCCTGGCGCCAAAGGCGCCAGGACAGAGTCCAAAGAGCCCCTATAAGGGGCCGCTGGGCTTTAACCCGGGGGCATGATGCCTGCTCCCAGGGGTGCTGGGCCTGGCCTGGTGCTCCGGGGGTAGGCATCATGACAGCGTGGTACCACTGGCTGCACTGGTGGGGCTTGCTGGCCCTGTCTCACCCTCCTTCTCCTCCTGCATCTCCTCTGTGGTGCCTTTTGTTGTTGCTGGTGTAGCAATGCAAGCATTTCCTCCAGCCCCAGTATTGGTACTACAAGTGGAATCATTTTGGTGTGGTAAGGGGTGTGGTGTGTGGGTGTGCTCCGTTTGTTGCTGGGCCAGACTCCATTGCCACCACCTGTGCTGATTGTGTACACATGTGGCATTTGGGAACACAGCACATTGCTGTTTGCGGGTGGTTCGCGATGCTGGTAAAGCCGGCATCCCGATATTCCTCATTACCGCCTTCATGATGCCGGTATTTGCAAGTTCGCCTGAGTTGTGATGTCCTCCTGTTAGCGCCTTCCCGACAAACCTCAAGGCTGTTGCCTACTAGCGATAGCAGACATCTAGAGGCCCGAACAGACCTTATCTGTTGGGCACAGTTGGAGCACCATGTTCCAGTGATTGTTGTTTAAGAATAGTTTACTATATCCAACCAATGTGATTCCCAAGGACTTTTGTTTCCCAGACTGTATAGTACAGGACTGTATTCAAAAATTGATATTGTCTGAGATATGCATGGTGCTTCTTTCAATTCTGTACTTATGTGGCCCTTGGTGTACAGGGGGCCGGTGCCTATTGTGCAAAAGGGCACACAAAGCAGTATGACACAGTTTAAAATGATCACCTGGAATGTAAGAGGTCTTGGTACATACATACGTAGGAATAGAATTAAGTCGTATCTTCAGCTTAAGAATATTTTGGTTGCCATGTTGCAGGAAACCCAGCTGACAGTCAAGGAGCAAGAGACTGTGGTGAAACACTGGGGTAGTGCAGTGTATGGGGGCCCTTACTCTAAGTACGCAAGAGGTGTGCTTACATGAGTTAATAGATCAGTCCCGTTTCATTTCCTAAACTGTGATAGAGACAAAGAACGCTGATACGTTATCCTTAGGGGGTACATTCATAAAGTGGAGGTAGTCATGGTTAATTCCTATATTCCAAATCATGCCATACCAAAACAAATTCAAAGGCTGACTGCCTATATGGCTTTCCATAGAGACGCTTTCTTAATATGGGCTTAGACTTCAATTGCGTTTGTGATACTGTACGAGACAGATCAGCACCACTTTGGTCTGGATTCTCCACAGCAGCGGCCGCTTTCAATGCTGCTCGGACTGAGCTAGCCTTGACAGATGTTTGGCGGGAGATTCACTTTGACCTGAAGTTATACTCCTACTACTCCCCCCGCATAATCTCCACACGAGGTTTGACTACGTCTTTGTGAGCACTGAACAAGTGCAGAATATATGAGCCGCGTACTATCGGATCACTCTCCCCTCATTGTGACGCCGCGGACCCCTGTCCCAACATGGCGCTTATCCACTGACGCTCTATTCGATGTAGCCTTCCGGGAACAACCTTGGGATGCACTGACCCTTTTTCTTGAAGAAAATATTGGCAGTGTTGATAGATGGGCAACGGTCTTGGAAACCTTGAAGGTGGTCACTAGGGGAGAAGTTATTGCAAGAGCTGGGTGGCTACGTAGACAATTGAAAGCGGAGCTTAAAGCTCTTGGAAATTCTGTGAGTGTACTGGAAGTAACACACCCCACAGGGCAAGCTTTGGAACGAACCCTCTGAGATGCCCGGATGGACTATCAGGCCACTTGGGAATGATTAGCAAAGTTTGACTATACCACCAGTACAGCACGCACACACGCCAAGGGAGATAAGTCAGAGAGGCTCCTTGCCTGGCTATGCCATAGGGAATACCCCAGAACACTGATCACGTGCCTGCGAGATGAGTGCGGGGAACCATGGAGGGCGCAAACTACAATTAATGACATATTTGCAAACTACTATGCCAAGTTGTATAGCCATAATGCTCACATTCCATCTGTAGATATAGCAGAGGCTTTTACAGAAATTGAACTCCCCTAGCTCTCTAGCGCCCAACGCGATCTCTTGGATAAGCCCTTCACCATACAAGATTTGGAAGAAGCGATTGCTGCATCCGCCTCGGGTAAAACGCTGGGGAGTGATGGCCTCCTGGCTGAGTTTTATAAAACATATCAGGGTACAGTAGCCCCGACACTTCTGAAGGTCTTTGAGGAGGCCTACGAAACAGGGAAACTCTCTGACACAATGAGAGATACATGGATAGTTCCCATCCTAAAACCTGGGAAACCAGCAGATACATGTGATTCGTACAGACCATTGCCCATGCTAAATTGCAATGTGAAGTTGTTGACGACAATGCTTGCATCTCGACTTTGGCAGTGCATAGCGGCCCTGGTGCACTCCGACCAAACTGAATATGTACAAGGTCACAGTACCACCCTAAACTTACGCAGATTACAGCACATAATTGAACAGACAAATGGAGCCCAAGAGCACTATGTAGTAGCATCACTAGATGTGGTTAAAGCTTTTGAATCAGTTTATTGGGAGTGGATAGAGGCTGCACTGAAGGGCTTTGGGTTCAGAGCATATTTTAGGAGATGGGTCAAAATACTTTACGCTTCCTCCATTGCAAGAGTTAGAAGGGGGCAGCATACATCCAAACTGTGGGACATACAAAGAGGGACAGGCCAAGAATGTCCTCTTTCTCCGGTGCTCTACATACTGGCACTAGAACCTATTGCAGTATACTTAAGGCAAGAATACCTCAAGGCTGGGATACACATAGGGACTTCTACTCATTTACTTTCATTATATGCAGACGGCGTACTGCTTTACCTATG
This sequence comes from Ambystoma mexicanum, assembly GCF_040938575.1. NCBI lineage: Eukaryota > Metazoa > Chordata > Amphibia > Caudata > Ambystomatidae > Ambystoma > Ambystoma mexicanum. The sequence continues at coordinate 171,590,176 of NC_090941.1, read as the reverse complement.
CTAACCACAACACAATCTCCCTCTGATACTAGAAATATTAGACAATTTTGCATGGTTTTCTGGGATCACATTCAATAAACACAAATCCTGCCTCTTCCCCCTAGCCGGCCTGAATAACACCAAACTAACCTCAACACTAGACTAGGGATTAAAATGGGAACATGTTTTTTTTTTAGGTACTCGGGCATAAGGGTCCCACACACCACGGAACAAACACACGCCTTAAATACACTGAGAGCAGTGGAAGGTATCAAAAAGTCGATGGTGTTTTGGTCTCGTCTCCCTCTTTCGCTTATGGGCAGAGTAGCCATCGCAAAGATGATCATATTGCCATGTTTACTGTACGGCTTTCTGAATGTCACATATTATGTTAAAGTCCCCTTCTTTTGAGAATTAGAAGCCACGCTAAGAACCTTCTTATTGGGCCCTAAGAGACACAGACTGTCCACAACCACTCTCCTATGATCAGGGTGGAATCCAGCTACCGAAATTAGAATACTACCTGGCAGCTCACCTTAGCTTTCTCACCAAATGGTTATCTGACGAACCTAACACAGAACATAACTTACTGGAAGCCCTGATTCACCCTGTGTGATTACGAGAGGTCCTTTAGCGCCCACTGAGTAAGCCCACTGCTTACCCCCTACTAGTGTCAGTGGGCAGACAGGTCTGGGCACGAACGATGGAGATCCTGAAGCTTACACACCCCTATTCCCCACACAGACCTATAGTAGTCAACGCACAGTGGAACCCTGAAGAGTTAAAGGTAGCACGGTGCTGGGAGGAGGTGGGCATTGCAACATGGGGAGACATGCATGAAAGTGGCACTTACAGGGAATTCCCAGACCTCACCCAAAAGGAAGGACGACTCCCGAAATGGCAGTTTCTGAGATACATACAGATAACTAAAGTGGCTAGACGCACCTGGCCGCACTGGCCAGCAGAACCACAATCAGACATGCTTCTTACACTTGTCCCGATTATACAAGGCCCTAATCAAAATCACGATTACAGACCCTGCAAAGCTTAGGTCAAGATGGGAAGACGATCTGGGGGCAGATTTCAAGGATAAACAGTGGCTATGGGCACTAAGCCAAGATACAAATGTCTCACGCAACGCGAGATTCTGGCTCCTCCAGGTTAATGTTCTCCATCCCACATATTTGACCCCATCTAGGGTTGATAAATTAAACAAAGATGCAACATCCGACTGCGCCAGATGTGGCCGTGCAGATATGATATATATGATATGATAGTTTATTTATATAGCGCCTATTCACAATGTGTTTCAAAGTGCTTCAAGGCAAGGGAGGGAACAAGGGAAAATACAACGGGCCTCATTACGAGTTTGGCGGTAGCCGTGCTGGTTTTACCGGCACGGCTCCCGCCAAACTTGTGAAATTACCAGCACCCGGCAACAGGCAATTACCGGGGTATTCCGACCCTGGCGGACCCGGTAATTACCCATTGGCTTGTGTCGGTACTCATTTCTCCCCATTCCCATTTGAGCCCAATAGGGCTCAAATGGGAATGGTCAGGTTGGATGCACCGGCACCATTCATGAATGGTGCCGGTGCATCCGTCGACTTGTGCTCGCGGGTGCCGGTCTGCCCGCCAGGTCAGACCTGGCAGGCAAAAAGGCACCCGCGAGCACAACTCGTACTTTGCCAGTCCGGTAGCAATGGTGCCGGTACCTTACCGGCAATGTTACTACGGGACCGGCAAACTTATAATGAGGCCCAATGACATTCTTACAGGCCATGTAAGGATGTGAAATTAACTATCAGCAAGATGCCCACATAACGCATATGTTCTGGGAATGTGATACTGTACGTGAGTTTTGGGCAACAATCAAACACACCTGTGAAAATGCAGGGATTACCAAATACAAACTGACCCCACAGGAATGCATACAGGGAATGTACACTATGACCAGCAAGCACAAACACGTCTCCAGTTTTATGGACCTAGCTTCTATATTAGGTAAGATGTGTATAGCAATGACGTGGAAATCAAACAGGGGTCCGCAGTTTGAGGTTTGGCTGAAGGAAATGCAGCGCTGGCGTACAGCTGAAACAACTGCATGGGGACATGCAATACATGTACATGGAGGAGAGGTGGGGCAGCTCCTCGAAGCATGGAAGGCATTGGTTAACACTGTTATTTATCCCTCTGATGAAAAACCTCCATGAACTATCTTAGGAGATGACATGTCTTGTATTCACCTTACTGGGAGTTTACCAATTGCAGAGTAAACTGTAGGTCTCCCCTTACCGTGCAGATCATAGATTGTTAGTGGTAACTACCCTTAATTGCAAGATGTGCCTGTATCGTTTGAGAACAGTATGACATACAACATACTAGCACAATTGGTTGGTTTCTTCGTTAATCCCCCTCCTCCCTTCCTAATGTTGACACCACCCCTTCCCCCTCTTTCTCTTTTGAGATTTACTGGCCTGTCGTGGTACAATGTATAATGTTATGTTTGTACAAATAAATGTCGCTCAAGAGTTGTGTTTAACGAAATGCCAATAAAAAAATAATAATAATAATTATCAGTGGCCAACTACAGTTTCGGCTATTTGAGCAGTTTATTTAGAGCTCATTCAGGGCAGGATGAACAAACAATTAGTTTGTAATATGACAAGGAACAGATTTATAAGATACTAGCAAAAAGTATCCCTACGCCGCATGGTTTCTGTAGACAGACATGAGAACACTCGCATGAATTGTTGAAAATCAATGATCCTGTAGGTCGCTGCCCTGAGTCGCTTATTGCTTGATGTGCTTTGCACTCTGAAGTAAACTGCACTGGGAATGGGCGCGTGTGGCTGGCTGACATACACCAGAGCAGACGTGGAGGGGAGGCGAGAGTTGGTGTGCCGCAGCATTCTGGGGACCTGGTATAGTCTGTGCATTCGCCCCACTAGTCACTGCACTCTGGCGCGCTGCAGTGCAAATATCTCAGAAATGGTGCATCCTAGGGCCTTGAAACGTGGGTTGAGTTTTGTTCATCTCGTCAAGACGCTTAAATGAGCTTGGTCTCGTCCTTCTATGACCACATTGATGTTTTGACGATTTCAGGCAACCATCTCATGTGTGAAGGGGCTGAAATCCGGGCAAAGGGGTGGGGTGTCTAAATGTCATGTAGCCCGTAATGTCCGGAGGGTCCTAACAGGTAAACTATGCAAAATTCGGTACATATTAGTGGAACAGTATGGAATTGTATAAGGAACAGACCAACAGGTTTTCTTCTTTATATATAGAGATAAATGAAACACACTCATTACCTAATGTAAAAAGTGTGACACAGTTGAGTCAATACAAATATATCAAATAAAATATTCACCTAGCACACATTGGGCCTGATTCACTTAGTGTTTCCCTATGGGAATGCACCATTATAAAACACTTCTGTGAATCAGGCACTTTGGATGTTGTCATGGGGTCAATTTGTAATGGACAGCCCAATCAACATGTTTCTCGTTCGTTATGAGGGGCACGGCCATGCTTTTCATGACAACATCCTTGTGGATTATAAATAGAGATGATATCTCAGCCTGGCTTTTGTCCAGACCTAGATTAGATAAGAGAGGACATAGCTGAATAAACATGTTGCTTTCTTGCACAGCTTGTTAACTTTTTTCAAGAGTGATTAATTAAGCTCGAAGTTGAATGTAACACAATAAAACAACAACTTTGCATAAATAAAATACTTGGTTTTGTGCACAGTGCAATGCTACTTCTGAATAGCCAAGTGCACCTACCAGAAATTACCAGTTTTTTGTATGCAGGCAGGAGACGGTTCTGTAGGAATTTCTCTATACTATCAGGACACTCTGACATTTCATATACATGAGAATATGAAAAGATTTCATGCTTCAACTTTATTATTGATTTAAATAGCGCAAACCTAGCTTGGAAGCGTCAGCGTACTATACAGCAGGATTAGTGTCATGTCCCATTTCTATTGTTACACTTCATAATTGTCAAGGGGCCTAGTCTCCTTTCTGTTGTTTCCTTTTGGTGGGCTGCGCCCCACGTGTTAGAGAAGAGGCGGGGCTACTGCCCAAAGTTCAGTTACAAGCTAGATTAAAGAAGATTCAGATGTACATTATTACTCTCCTTGATTTATTGCTTCCTGTTCATTTACTCTTGGCCTGACGCATTGTAAATGTCATCTGTTACGAGTGTGAAGCTAACAATGGTGATGAGGATCAACTGAAACGTGCTCGCAGCGCATCCCCAGCCAAGGCGCCAAAACCCGGCATTCAGTGAAAACTTTGCAGTGCCGAGGGACATACGCAACACGTCCACAACGTCTCACGAAAGCATCTATAATTCACGCCTCATTCCCCCCCTTCAGGGCAATCATCTACATCAACGGTGCTGCCACAGAGGAAAACAGCGACACGCAAGCATTTGAATCTCACACTGCGCACTGCTACGGAGTGGGCCCCTCATTCCAGGACGCCGCCACAGAGGAAACTTCATGCGAGCGCTCCGATCACCACGCTGCGCACGTGCATCATAAGGCAAGCCATTTATTCCTCTTCAAGGGCACATCCGCAACATTATTTCTCTATCATTTCAAGTGCTGCACTAGAAAATGTGCCACGGCACTGATGAGTGCCCACGTTAAGCTCCTGAATAAACCAATTCATTCCCATCTGTCATCACAATGTCAGAAAGCAATGCAGACAGTGTACTCCAAAGTCCACAAGCCAGTTCTACACCACAACATGCCACCCCCAGGGAAGAAGGTAGCACATAATCATTGCAGCTTCAAGCTGTGCCTCATTTCGAGATGTCAGACACCAGCAGTCTGGCACCCAGGTGTGCCAGGTGGCTAAAAGAACTCCACATTTACATAGATGCATCTGGCATGAGGGAACAACGCTGATTACGAGGCATCCTACTGCATTCATTGGGCCCCACAGTTCGTGACATCATATTTGAAATGCCTGAATCAAATACAGACTAATTCCAAGTCATAATTGACTAATTGAACACTTACTTTGCGCCATTAAGAAATGTTGACTATGAAAGACACATTTTCCACACTAACACGAAGGAAAAAGGAGAAAACATGGACAATTTTGTAATGATGCCACGGAAAAGGACCAAATATTGTGATTTTGATCGATATTCGACTGATGAAGCCCTCAAATCACAAGCTATAGCTGGCTGTGGATCCCCACAGTTCTGTAAAAAACTCCTCCAGAAAAGTAGCACACTTGAAGAAATACTCCAGTTAGCAAGAGATGACTCAGCACTAGCACTGCAGACAGAATCACTCAGCAACATCACAATCACACAGTCTGCCAAGGCAGCCACAGTGTGCGCCATTCACACCCCGGCAGACACGACAGATCAAAAGAAATGCTGCAGGTGCGGATTCAAATTTCCTCACGTTGGCCCCTGTCCTGCGATAGGACACCATTGCGACAAATGCGGTGGTGAGAACCATTTCCAGTCCGTCTGCAGAGCATCAAATTCTTTCAATCGTCGGACTCCGGCAAGGAATCCTGGAGACAAGATGGCTGAAATTCCAGGCGGGAAAGCCTGCGTCCACGCACAAGTTATTTTTCTACTTCCAGCAGGCACCGCTCTCACAGCTCACCAATCATACACCTCCCGACGACGGGAAGAGAGGAGAGACAGCTCCAGTCGCCACAAGAGCAGACATGATTCACAACGAAGAAAACCGAGATAGAGAATTAGATATCTAACTGAATCACCACAAGGGAGACGTTTCTCTCACTCATCATCATCATCCAGAGGGGACCGCAAAACAGCATACGTTCATGCCATTGGCAACAAAGCAGCTGTCGAATATAGGCCAATGCTACTGCTTCAATTAAATAGAGAATCAAGAATTTCTAATTGATACGGGAGCGACGGTAAATGTAATTAATGACGTCTACAGGTCTCTCACCATGAAGAAAGATTTGAAACAAGCAGACACCTTAATATACCCATACAACTCCAACAAACCATTCAACTGTCAAGGCATGTTCACGGCCATGTGCCAATACAAGGACCAGTGTCAAAAGGTAAAAATGTATGTCATCAAGGGAGATGACCCAGGCAGAAGCATACTAAGCTTCGAGACAGCCATGCAAATGGGTCTCATTCACATAATGTACCAAATCATGTCCGTTAAAACCGCCAACCCGAAGGACATGATACAAAAACATTTCCCAGTTCTCTTCCAGGGATTAGGCAAATTGAAGGACAGGCAAATTAAATTACACATTAATCCACATATACCACCAACGGCTCAACATTACCGGGGCATTCCCCTCAATATTCAGAGACACGTAGAGGATGAAATTCAATCCCCATTACAACAAGACATTATCGAGCCAGCATCCGGACCAACGCCATGGGTATCCCCAATCGTGCCTGTGCCCAAAAAAGTTTAACAAAACCAGCATCCACATCTGTGTAGACATGCGGGCCCCAAATGTAGCCATTGAAAGGGCGCGGCATCTTGCTCCCAGAATGACAGACATGATGCACCTACTGCATAGTGCCAAAGTATTCTCCAAGTTGGACTTGAACAAAGGCTATCATCAGCTTGAATTGCATCCATCATCAAGATATATCACCACATTCTCAACTCATCTGGCTTTATTCAGATACAAAAGACTCAGTTTTGGGGTGTCATCCACTACTGAAATCTTCCAAAATCAGATCCATCAAGTAATCAAACATATTCCAAATTGCCTAATTACAGTGATGAAATCCTAATATTTGGCACCGCCCAGGAAACGCATGATGACACCCTCAGAAGGGTATGCATGGCGCTTGAAAATGCACATCTTTCACTCAACCCAGATAAATGCGAAATCAGCAAAACTACCCTAAAATTCTTTGGACACATTTTCGAACCAAGGTATACAACCGGATCCTGAAAAGGTACAGGCACAGGTAGAAGCTCCCACCCCTACGTCAGTGTCGGCTGTATGCTCATTTCTGGGAATGGCAAGTTACTGTACGCGTTACATCTAAGATTTCATATTTCATATCAGTAAGCACCCCTCTTAGACTGCTCACGGGGAAACATCAAGAATTTCAACAATGGACAAGTGAATGTGAAGATGCCTTCCAGGAAATCAAAAAGCGCATTGCATCGGTCCTGCATGGCCTACTATGATCCTGAATACGACACTGAACTAACAGTAGACGCCAGCCCTGTGGGGTTAGGAGCAATCCTAGTGCAATCAAAACCGGGAGCAGCACCCAACGCGCCGAGATGCATAGTAGCATATGCAAGTCGCAGCCTATCGACAACCGAGTGCGCCTATTCTCAACCAGAAAAAGAAAGCTTAGCAGTCGTTTGGGCATGCGAACATTATCACCTGTTCTTATACGGGTGCCCATTCACCATCGTCACCGACCATCAGGCTCTCACCACCATCTACGGCAAACCCACTGCCAAAATGCCACCTGCATAGCCAGATGGGGCCCAAGACTGCAGGAATACTCATTCAAGATCGTTCACCCACCGGGCAAAGAAAGTAATCCAGCTGATTTCCTGTCCAGATACCCACTTCCTGCCCGAGACAAACATCAATCAAGCAAGGCAAAACAATATATCAACTATCTCATAGGTAAAGCGCTCCCGAAATCCATCACAGCAACCCAATTGTTAGAAGAAAGACAGAGTGACTTTCTGCTTCAGACAGTTCAAGAGTGCATGAAGTCTGGCTTGTGGCACAGGAGACGAAATCACAAACACAACCTATCATTGAAAGAAGAAGAACAGCTACACTCCTTCAAGCTCATCCGACACATACTATCCACATCACCGGAAGGGCTCCTACTGAAGGAAAACAGGCTGGTTATACCATCCAGTTTTCAAGAACAAATACTAGCCATCGCTCATTCAGGACACCGAGGGGTGGTATCAACAAAGCGACAACTTAGAACTAAAGTGTGGTTTCCAAAAATGGACGAGAAGGTAGAAACACTTTTGAGCAAATGCCTTGCATGTCAAGCTGTCGCCCCATGCACCTTCCCAGCGCCACTAAAACCCTCTGAAATGCCCCTGCAAGTATGGGATGAAGTGGCGGTCCACATGTTTGGACCACTGACAAATGGAAAATATGCATTAGTGATCATTGATGAGATGTCCCGCTTCCCCAAAGTCCATCTCATCCACTCCACGAGTGCTCAGGCAGTAATACCCGCACTGGACAAAACATTTGCAGACTATGGGATTCCATCGACGGTGAAATCAGACAATGGACCACCTTTTAGCGGCCATGGCTTTGTCATGTTCGCAGAACATCTAGGTTTTCAGCACAGAAAAATTATGCCACTATGGCCGCAAGCCAACGGAATGGCAGAGAAGTTCATGAGTAATCTCAAACGGGCCCTACAAATCTGTTCCATCACCAATGGGTCATTCTTGCAAGCCATCTGCACGTTGCTGCGGAAATACAGAAATACGCCCCACAGCTCGACAGGCAAATGTCCATCGGCTCTAATGTTCGGCCGGACCATACAAACCAGGCTACCTCACAACCTATGCGCTACACTTCCCACCACCTTCATTGATGACGCACGGGCAAAAGACAAGATGAGCAAAATGAAAATGAAGAAATACGCTGACCATCAGAGACAAGCGAGACCAAGCCTCATCCAAGTAGGTGATCAAGTACTGGTCAGACAAAACCAAAATGCCAAGGACACTCCGGCATTCAAGCCTGAGCCCATGACAGTAACCCACATACAGGGGTCCATGATAACGGCAGCCAATCCACAGGGAACCATCACACAAAATTCCTCGTTCTTCAGAACCCTTGAAGGAGATCAAGAACCCGTGAACCATACGAAAGATGCAGCAGCCGATCTTCCGACATAGATTCTGAGTACAGAGGAGATGACAGAGACGCAGACGATAGTGACAGTGACAACATTCCTCCCCATGAACTACTGCCGGCATACAGCCCATCACGGAGGACAATACGTAAGCCATCCAGATGGATAGAAGAGATGAACTGAGAAACCCCAGTTAGACATTAAGCAGGGGGGAGATGTCATGTCCCATTTCTACTGTTGCACTTCATAATTGTCAAGGAGCCAAGTCTCCTTTCTGTTGTTTCATTTTGGTGGGCTGCGCCCCACGTGTTAGAGAAGAGGCGGGGCTACTGCCCAAAGTTCAGTTACAAGCTAGATTAAAGAAGATTCAGACGCACATTATTACTCTCCTTGATTTATTGCTTCGTGTTCATTTACTCTTGGCCTGACGCATTGTAAATGTCACGTGTTACGAAATGAGCTTGGTCTCGTCCTTCTATGGCCACAGTAATGTTTTGACGATCCAGGCAACCATCTCATGTGTGAAGGGGCTGAAATCTGGGCAAAGGGGTGGGGTGTCTAAATGTCATGTAGCCCGCAATGTCCGGAGGGTCCTAACAGGTAAACTGTGCAAAATTCTGTACATATTAGTGGAACAGTATGGAATTGCATAAGGAACAAACCAACAGATTTTCTTCTTTATATATAGAGATAAATGAAACACACTCATTACCTAATGTAAAAAGTGTGACACAGTTGAGTCAATACAAATATATCAAATAAAATATTCACCAAGCACACATTGGGCCTGATTCACATAGTGTTTCCCTATGGGAAAACACCATTATAAAACACTTCTGTGAATCAGGCACTTTGGATGTTGTCATGGGGTCAATTTGTAATGGACACCCCAATCAACATGTTTCTCGTTCGTTATGAGAGGCATGGCCATGCTTTTCATGACAACATCCTTGTGGATTATAAATAGAGATATCTCGGCCTGGCTTTTGTCCAGACCTAGATTAGATAAGAGAGGACATAGCTGAATAAACATGTTGCTTTCTTGCACAGCTTGTTAACTTTTTTCAAGAGTGATTAATTAAGCTCGAAGTTGAATGTAACACAATAAAACAACAACTTTGCATAAATAAGATACTGGGTTTTATGCACTTGCAATGCTATCTCTGAATAGCCAAGAGCACCTACCAGAAATGACCTGTTTTTGGTATGCAGGCAGGAGACGGTTCTGTAGGAAATTCTCTATACTATCAGGACGTTCTGACATTTCATATACATAAGAATATCAAAGATTTCATGCTTCAACATTATTATTGATTTAAATAGCGCAAACCTAGCTTGGAAGCATCAGCGTACTATACAGCAGGATTAGGATAACATTAACAGGCAATGTGTCGAGGGACAGGCAGTAATGGAGTACTATGCATGTACACAAAACAACTAACATTGTAGCACTGTGTGGAGCTGCTTATAGTGACCCCATGGCTGGTGAGTAGCCTCAGAGTCTAGACAATGTCAAGGTGTGGCTGAAATAGCCAGGTCTTCAGCTCTTTCTAGAACAAGAGGAGGGAGGGAGCAGTCTGGATCGCTACTGGGATGGAATTTCATACGATCAGAGCATAGCAGGAGAATGACCCTTTCCTAGTTTTCTCCTAGGGAGCGTCCAGTCTTAAGTCTGCCAATGGTCCAATTGCGCAAATGTTGCAATTTGTGGTGGGGGCATTTAATTTAGGTGGTGTGCCAGCCGAGCTGCCTTGTAGGTGATTGTAAGGGAAGCAGGATATCACAAATATAGCAGTGAAACAAAAGATACAATTAGTAAAACCTTTATTAAAGTTTCAATGGGGCTGGAGAAACTCCTGCTTTGCCCTATAGCTAGGACCCTCAAATAATAAATAAAACGGTCTTAGTTGAGTCTGTCAAATCAAAATGGCTATACTAAAAGAAACAAATGCTGGCCCTATATTTAGTGCAGAAAATGTGAAAAGGAGAATATGTATGCAAAGGAAAGCCAGTGTTCCAAATATAAAGAATAAATGTCGCTGAGTCAGCTCTCCTCCCCACGTCGGACAGCATGGAGTAAGGCGGTCCAAATAGGCAAGATGACACGCTCAGGCTCTTAACACGCAGTTCAAAACGTGGATTGAGGCCTGTCTGGCCTTCCACGTTAAAGTTTCTCTTTCCAGATTCTAAAACACAGTTTGACAAAAAGTTCACACCGGTCCCCCTCTGTCGGGCTCAGACCTCTTAAAGCAAAAGTTCACCAAACAGTTCACCTTGGTCTCCCTTAGTCGGGCTCAGACCTTTCACAGCAAAACAAAACACTTGCAGGGGTTTCCTTCCCCAAGCTTAATTCACCTCCTTTAGGGGTTCCCTTTCCCTAACTTATTACACCTTCAGTCTCCCTTAGTCAGGCTCGGACCATTTCCTGATGTCGAAGACTTTCAAATGTGCGTGGCTCTTTTCTCCTAGACCTCTGCAGGACCTCTTTGACTTTCAACTCACAATCCTATGTTATTTGCCCCAGTGCCTCCTGATCTGGGTAGTTCACTGTATTATGCACCAAAGTTCAAAGTTTCTTTTTTTTTTTAAAGCGCTCACACAACCCGCAGGGATCGAGGCGCTGTTACTGGAATTGGTATTTTTTTTGCATAATTGTTTTGTTTTTTGTCTTAGTTGCGTATTTATAACGCGCTTATATACCCAGAGGTTTCTAAGCGCGGACCCGGGGATCGAACCTGTGCTGTTTCGTGTCGTCTTGCTTTCAAGGCGAACACGTTGCCGCTGAGCTATCCTCCTGGGACGTTCACCTTTTTACTCTCCCCTTTTCTCTGGGTTAATTTCAATCACCTCGCTTTTACAGTGCATTCACTTTATCGCTACAAACTTTTCACCTTTCACAGAGACTTTCAAGTAGGCTACTTCCTTTTGCCGAACCACTCCGTTACTCAGTATTGCTGACTTTACAGCTATCGTTACTTCAAGGTTCATTCACAGGACTGCCTTTCTTTGCATCTCACCCACACGCTCGCAGCCTTTAATTGTGCGATATAATGTTGCCACTTCAATTTTTCTTTAGCACACACCAGTCTCTCACTTCAGTAGCCGACTCACTAGCTGTGTATGTTTCTTTCTGGTCTTTCTTGGCTTCCAGTTTACAACTCAAGGTTAGTACAACATGCTTGGTCTCGCCTTCCCAACTCTGCCGTTCACCCGGGAGGGTCACTGGTGTCCTTGAAACACAATGCAGCCTTCTGGTTTGGGATTCGGCCTTCTCGACATATCTTTTGCGGCCTTTTGGAGGCAACGACCTCCTGCAGGGAACTCCTGGGGTTCTCCACCCGTGGCCCTGTTCCCTCGGTCCGTTGCTCTGCTCCAGTAGGTTCGCCTTCGCCCAAGAAGTTTTGCTCTTACTCGTGTTCCACCTTGCTCAGAGTGTGTCTCTATGTTTCGCCTTTTATCCATGTGAGGAGAGCTAATTGGTATCAGATGTATGCACTTAGAGTCAAGTGCCTGACTTTGCCTGACCCAATTAGCGGTACATGTCTAATGCAGTGTATGAGAGTTATTATTGTTACTCTCAGTCGCCCTCTTCCTCTGCCCAGTGTTTGTGTAGAAAGGAGGGGGGGGTTGAGACATTGGAGAATCCTATGACGTAGGAGGGATCATGGGTACGGGAAAGGGAGGAATACTGCATCTTGCCATCGGCTGCCTCATCTCCACTCCTCGAAGACTCCTCACCCAGGTGATCTTCCCACACTGGTCCACCCCAAGGATCTGGATCCAAAGGTGATGGCCGTGTCCTGGCCACCTGAGAGAGAGATCCTTAGGGACTAGCGGGTGAGACACCCATTGGTTTCTGTCATGATGCCTACCTCCAAGGAGCCAGGTCCGACCCAGCAACCCCAGAGGCAGGCATCATTTCCCCCAGGGGAGTGCCAGCGGGCCCAAGCTGGGGCCCTTTGGACGCAGTCCTGGCGCCTTAGGCGCCAGGCTCATGTTGGACCTCTGTCCTGGCGCCTTAGGCGCCAGGCTCATAAAGCTAGACATGTGTTCAAGTGTTTTAATGTGCACTTACCTGATGCAGACCATGCTGCCACATCCAGGCCCTCTTGAGGCCTGAATAGGAACTACTTTACCTGTGGGACTACTTTCCACCCGGGTGTGGTCGGGGAAGGATACATACCTGATCGGAGGAAGGATACACACTTGGAACTTCTTCCAAAGCTATTTAAACCACACCCGATCAGCAACTCACGCTTCGCGTTGTTCTGCTCCTCGCAGCTGGACGCTCACTGTGTCAGCTCCTGCATCTGGACTTCAGCCACGCCTGTCAGCATCCTGGGTCACCTGCAAAGGGAGACAAGAGACCTACCAGCTAATCTGCACCACGGAGACATCACCGACGATCCTGAAAGGGAAGAAAATCATTTTTAAAAGCATTTCGTTACGATCGCTGCAGCGCTGCATTTCACTCACCTTTCTTGGGTTCCTCCATCTTCAGCAGCGATCATCCGGATACACAGCCACTTCCCAGAGCCTAGAGAAAAAGACAAGAATAAGAGGTGAGAGAAGGAAGGGAATAGGAAAAGCTCAGTTTCCTTCTAAGACTTACCTGTTGGGTCATTCCCATTTCATTTCGGGTCTTGCTGCTTCCAAGCAGGACCCGGCCCCTATGGGGAAAAAAAGACAAAGACATTAGATGAGCGAATGCAAAAACATTACCTGAGCGCTCATCTAGGACTTACCAGATCTTTACTGCAACTGCACGTTTCACTTCGGGTCAGCGCCATATCTCCGGCATTCCGAACCCCGGCCCCTATGGGGAAAAGACATCAACATCAGCGCTTTGTTGCAAGAAGTCTCCAAAGGAATCTTCATTCATCACCTGAAAAAAGACAATGAACATTATTATTTAAAGCTTGAACTTTTGAACTTGCAACAGAACTTTTACAGCGCCTTACCAGTATAATCAAGCTTACCTGAACTCCCATCCAACCTCAATCCAGTGAAGTAACTGGGTTCAACGCGCCCGTGCGTCAGAAGCAGGATGGAGAGCTCGTCCTTTCAGACCCTAAGGTGAGACTTCACGGGGAATCGTGGAAGGGTATCGTGGAGGGTTGGAAGAGAGTGGGAGGCTTGAGCATAACTCAGTCAGTAGGTAATACTCCCTTTTCACGCACAGGGGAATATTCCTGCGAGCCGGAGAAGCCAGAGTAGAGGGCCCTTCCTGTCCATCTTCAGAGTCCTGCGCTTCACCATTGAAGAAGCATCAGCACTCAAAGCCAAACCTGCGCCTCTGTGGGAATAAGGTGAGCGTTATAGAACGCGAAGCCTACCCACAATTTCCCACCCGGGCGCTATGGAGACTTCCGAGACTGACCAGCTGGCCCAGCTTTTGGGGGAATTACGGGCAGAGGTGCACTCAGCCCGCCAGGAGACTAACGCTCTCAAAAGAGAACTGATCTTATCTAAGGAAAGAACTGATGACCTAGCCAAAAGGTTATTACAGGCCCAGGCAGGGCACACTCCGTTACCTAATTCCAGAGACATTTCCACATCAATGGGTTTGAGTAACCCGGTACAAATTAATCTACCTGGACACATGCCTTTGGCCCCGCCTGAACGTTTTGCGGGGGATCCCAAGAAATATGCCGTCTTTATGAACCAATGTGGTATACACTTTCTATGCAGACCTGGAGCCTTCCCTAACGACCAGACCAAGGTAGCATTTATACTATCTTACCTCAATGGCAGTGCTGCCGATTGGTCTATTCCATTGGTAAATCAGGATGATCCCATTCTCCAGAATTTTCGGGGCTTCCAGGCCAGCATGGAAAGATTGTTCGCTCGACACTCTCAAGGACAGGCCCTTGATAACGAACTGCTATCCTTACGACAAGGTAATCAGGATCTTCTGTCCTACATAGCCACCTTTAACAGACTAGTTGTGGAAACTGGATGGCCAGAAAGCAAAAGGATCACATTGTTTCATCGAGGCCTGCGCGGAGAGCTTAAGGATGTTCTAGCTCAGATAGTAAACCCACCCCAGGTCTGCGCAGACTACATTGACTTGGTGGTTCAACTTGATCACAGACTTCAAAATAGAAAATCAGATCGGTTCAAGTATGAAAATCGAGCACCGATCAAAACCCACGCTACCTCCAAGAGTACCGACGTATCTGAACCTATGCAAATCGGTGGTGTTAAAGGACCATTAACGCAGAAAGAACGAGAGAGAAGGCGGCAAATGCAACTTTGTCTGTATTGCGGGACTTCCGGTCACTTTCTTCGAAATTGTCCAGTTAAACCACTTAAGAAGGTGGTTGGAGCTACTGATAACGAATTAGTGACACCTGATTCGGGAAACGACCTAGCCCGGCAAGCGTAGGGGTCCGCTTGCCGAGCTTGAAAACTAACTCTTTGACCTCGCATTTCGTCATGCCAATGGTGCTCGTGGACCCAAAACAGCCTCAGCAGTTGCATGCTATAAAAGCATACATCGACAGTGGAGCTATTGGAAATTACATAGACCGTGAATTGGCTTCCAGGATTAAGCTTCCTCTCCGCCCGAAAGTAACCCAAGATGTCATTACTACAGTAGATGGAACCGAAATAGCCTCAGGGCCTGTAACGCATTCCACTGTTGAAGTGACACTGGTGGGTCAGGATGGACATCGGGAAGCAATCGTGTTTGATGTGATCAAGGCCCCACAATTTCAAGTAATTCTTGGAATTCCTTGGTTAGAAACACATAATCCCAGAATTGACTGGCGAGCAAAGAAGATATGTTTTTCTGATTGTGAACCAACTTGTTATCCAAGAAATCCAGCTATGGGTCTAGCCACAGCAACTTCCACCCATGTACAGCTACCGTCAGAATACCAAGAATTCCAAGACGTTTTTCAGAAAGAACAGGCTAACACGTTACCTCCCCATCGGTCTTATGATTGCCAGATCGATCTGGTACCCAATGCTCAACTACCTTGTAGTAGGATTTATGCTCTTACGGAACCTGAGAACCTGCATTTGCGTCAGTATTTAGATCAGTACCTAGCCAATGGTTTTATTCACCCGTCCAAGTCTCCTGTCTCTTCAGCTCTGTTCTTCGTGCCAAAAAAAGAAGGCGACCTTAGAACGTGTATAGACTATCGCGCCCTAAATCAAATAACGATTAAGAATCGTTATCCTCTGCCCTTGATCCCTGAGCTTATCGACCAGGTGAAAGACGCTTGTGTGTACACCAAGTTAGATCTCCGAGGAGCTTATCACCTGGTGCGCATAAAAGAAGGCGACGAATGGAAGACTGCATTCCGCACCAAATTTGGGCTCTTTGAATATCAGGTGATGCCCTTCGGTTTGTGCAATGCACCTGCCGCCTTTCAGTACTTTATGAATGATGTTCTTCGGGAACTTATCGATGTCTGCGTCATTGTTTACATTGACGACATCCTGGTGTACTCTTCTTCAGAATCTGATCACAGAAAACATGTTAGGGCAGTTCTTGAGAAACTGCGCCAGCACAGACTATTTGCAAAACTCGAAAAATGCGTTTTTCATACCACAGAAGTTGAGTTTCTCGGATTCATCCTGACACCTCAAGGAGACCGAATGGACTCGCGAAAGGTGGACGCCATCCTCAAATGGCCATCTCCAAGCTCGGTGAAGGGAGTTCAGAGCATGCTCGGCTTTGCCAATTTCTATCGAAGATTCATCCCAGAATTTTCCCGAACAGTCCAACCCATCACCGCTCTCCTAAAGAAAAACAAACGCTTCGAATGGACTCTTGAGGCCGAACAAGCCTTCCAGGACCTGAAAACCAAATTCACCTCTGCACCTGTATTGAAGCACCCGCACCCAGATCTCTCGTACATAGTGGAAACCGATGCTTCCAGTTCGGCCATGGGAGCTGTCCTGTCGCAAAGAGACCCAAAAACTAACCAACTACACCCAGTGGCCTTTTGGTCCAGAAAATTTTCTCCTCCTGAAATCAACTACGCAATTACTGATAAAGAGTTACTGGCCATCAAATCTGCTTTCAAGGCTTGGCGTCACTACCTTCTCGGGGCAAGACACACCATCACCGTAATTACGGACCACAGAAACTTACAGTATTTAAAGACGGCCAAAGCTCAATCTTCACGACAACTCCGATGGGCTCTATTCTTTGCGGAATTTGATTTTGTAATTACCATTCGCCCTGGCTGCAAGAATGGAAAAGCAGACGCCTTATCCCGGATTGGCATGGAAGAACCTAATTCGAGCTGAGAACCTGTGCCCATCATACCTGAGCAAAGAATCTTAGGCTTAACTTCATTGCAATCTATTGAGGATATCCAAACGCAAGGAAAACAACTTCTAGACTCTTCAACCTTACTGGAATGGAGTCAAAAGGGTCCTCATTACACCGTTAAGGATGACTTACCCTACTTCCAGGAGCGGTTGTTTCTGCCAAGTAAAGAATTGCAAGAACTTGTTATTGCCCATCATCATGAATCTTTAATGGAAGGACACCCTGGTATCGCTAAAACGGAGGAAAAAAATCAAACGCCACTTCTGGTGGCCTTCTTGGAGAAAAGACAAAGTCTTTTGTACTGTCTTGTGGAATTTGCGCCCAAAACAAGGCTCAAAAGAAAAGGCCAGCCGGCCTACTTCAACCCTTGGATATTCCACCGGCACCATGGCACACCCTGTCAATGGACTTTATAACAGATCTGCCTCCTTGTGCTGGTTACAACACAATCCTTGTAATTGTGGACCTATTCTCCAAAATGGCCCACTTTATCCCTTTAAAGGGTTTGCCTTCAGCTTCCACCTTGGCCAAGGAATTCCTGGAGAATATAGTTCGCATACATGGTTTCCCTTCCATTTTAGTCTCGGATCGTGGAAGTCAATTTATCTCACATTTTTGGAAGAAGTGTTGCCAACTAGCACAAATAGATGTGCGGTTATCCACCAGCCACCACCCCCAGACCGACGGACAAACCGAGAGAACCAATCAGACTCTCGAGCAATATCTTCGGTGCATGTTACACCAATCCGAGTTAAATTGGAAAGACATCCTTTGGATCGCAGAATATGCATACAACAATTGAGTGCATTCTGGAACCGGACAAACCCCCTTTTATACTTTGTATGGTCACCATCCTCGGACCTCTGATCTAGATCCACCTCTGACCCTGGAAATGCCCGCAGTAAATCATCTGCATTCCACAATAACCCGAGCCTTCAAAGAAGCTGCAACTCATTTACAGCAAGCCAAGAAAAAGTATAAAGAAAACGCTGATTTGCACCGAAGTAAAACTCCTCCTTACCAAGTAGGAGACCAGGTATGGCTAGCAACTAAACATTTACCCCTCAAGGGCCCGCGAACCTTCAATCCCAGATTCATAGGACCTTATCCCATCAAAGCTATAATCAACCCAGTGGCCTTTAAACTGGATCTACCGTCCAGCATGCGTATTCATCCAGTTTTTCATGCATCACTTTTGAAGCCAGTACAACCAGGAACCCGATTGTCCAAGCCTCCAGATCCAGTTCAAATTGAAGGGGAATTAGAATTCGAAGTTAAAGACATTTTAGACTCCAAGGTGGTAAAGTCGAAACTCTTCTATCTTGTTGACTGGAAGGGATATGGACCTCAGGAGAGATCGTGGGAGCCTAGTAACCATGTCCACGCACCTCGATTAGTACAAAGGTTTCACCGGAGATTTCCGAACAAGCCCAAACCCCCGGAGGGAAGAACCTTGGGAGGGGCCTTGAGGGGGGCTACTGTCATGATGCCTACCTCCAAGGAGCCAGGTCCGACCCAGCAACCCCAGAGGCAGGCATCATTTCCCCCAGGGGAGTGCCAGCGGGCCCAAGCTGGGGCCCTTTGGACGCAGTCCTGGCGCCTTAGGCGCCAGGCTCATGTTGGACCTCTGTCCTGGCGCCTTAGGCGCCAGGCTCATAAAGCTAGACATGTGTTCAAGTGTTTTAATGTGCACTTACCTGATGCAGACCATGCTGCCACATCCAGGCCCTCTTGAGGCCTGAATAGGAACTACTTTACCTGTGGGACTACTTTCCACCCGGGTGTGGTCGTGGAAGGATACATACCTGATCGGAGGAAGGATACACACTTGGAACTTCTTCCAAAGCTATTTAAACCACACCCGATCAGCAACTCACGCTTCGCGTTGTTCTGCTCCTCGCAGCTGGACGCTCACCGTGTCAGCTCCTGCATCTGGACTTCAGCCACGCCTGTCAGCATCCTGGGTAACCTGCAAAGGGAGACAAGAGACCTACCAGCTAATCTGCACCACGGAGACATCACCGACGATCCTGAAAGGGAAGAAAATCATTTTTAAAAGCATTTCGTTACGATCCGCTGCAGCGCTGCATTTCACTCACCTTTCCTGGGTTCCTCCATCTTCAGCAGCGATCATCCGGATACACAGCCACTTCCCAGAGCCTAGAGAAAAAGACAAGAATAAGAGGTGAGAGAAGGAAGGGAATAGGAAAAGCTCAGTTTCCTTCTAAGACTTACCTGTTGGGTCATTCCCATTTCATTTCGGGTCTTGCTGCTTCCAAGCAGGACCCCGGCCCCTACGGGGAAAAAAGACAAAGACATTAGATGAGCGAATGCAAAAACATTACCTGAGCGCTCATCTAGGATTTACCAGATCTTTACTGCAACTGCACGTTTCACTTCGGGTCGGCGCCATATCTCCGGCATTCCGAACCCCGGCCCCTATGGGGAAAAGACATCAACATCAGCGCTTTGTTGCAAGAAGTCTCCAAAGGAATCTTCATTCATCACCTGAAAAAAGACAATGAACATTATTATTTAAAGCTTGAACTTTTGAACTTGCAACAGAACTTTTACAGCGCCTTACCAGTATAATCAAGCTTACCTGAACTCCCATCCAACCTCAATCCAGTGAAGTAACTGGGTTCAACGCGCCCCTGCGTCAGAAGCAGGATGGAGAGCTCGTCCTTTCAGACCCTAAGGTGAGACTTCACGGGGAATCGTGGAAGGGTATCGTGGAGGGTTGGAAGAGAGTGGGAGGCTTGAGCATAACTCAGTCAGTAAGTAATACTCCCTTTTCACGCACAGGGGAATATTCCTGCGAGCCGGAGAAGCCAGAGTAGAGGGCCCTTCCTGTCCATCTTCAGAGTCCTGCGCTTCACCATTGAAGAAGCATCAGCACTCGAAGCCAGACCTGCGCCTCTGTGGGAATCAGGTGAGCGTTACAGTTTCTCACAGTGGTACAGGCATTTTATAACAGTGTGCTAGCTGGTAAGGTTAACCAGTGCAGCTTGCATAGGTTGGGGGTGATGTGGTCGAACTTGCATGCCCTTGTGATGAGGTGTGTTGCTGTGTAGTGTGCTGCCTTAAGGGGGGGGGCTGCTAGCAGGATCTTTCCACCACCTATGTGAAAGATTACCAGAGCCTGCACTACCGTTCAAAAGTCCTGGAGCTGCAGGAAGGATTTGACCTTGCCAAATAATGTGATTTGGGCCTTTTTAACTATGTTTTGTTAAAATGATAGGTTGCTGTCCACAGTGAATCTGAGAGATGTATCTACGTTGGTGAGTTGCAAGACAAAGCCCTCCAAGTGCAGATCTCCAGCCACCTCTGATGGGAGCCTGCATGGGCGGGAGTCCTAGAAGGACAAATTCTGTCTTCTGGGGTTAAGTTTCAAGTAGCCACTTGACATACATCTTTGAATTGCAGCAACGCTTGCATGGAGGCAGACAATGTCCTGGGGACCCATACCTTTCAGGTATAATTGAGTGTTGTTCACATATTCGTGTACTGAGATGTCAGGGTTGGTTAGAAGTGCACCAAGGGATTCCATGAATATATTGAATAAGACCAGAGAGAGAATCGAGCCCCGGGACTCACTGCAGGTCACATGGCTGAATGCTGCCCTCAGAAAACCCACTTGGACCACCTAGTGTCTTCCAGATAGGTCTGAGGAGTACCATTTTATGACTGTGCCCGCAAAGACCATTCTGTGAATAAATAGGGACAGGTATCATGTCCAGATCGACCGTGTCAAATGTGGCAGAGATGTTGAGGAGGACTAATTGTCATGCGTCATCTTCATCAATAACTAGCAAGGTGTCATCAACCAACTGGATGAGGGTTGTGGTCTCTGTGCTTCATTTCGGGGAAAGATGGATTGATAATCCCAGAGCAGGCAGCATTGGACAATTTTAGTGAGTAGTTGATTGGTGGCTTCCTTCTCAATGATCTTTCTGATGATTGGGAGGCTAGCGATAGGACCATAGTTTTCTAGATCCTCAGGGTCTAGGTGGGATTCTTCCAAGAGGGGGACATATGAGCCCTGTTTTTAGCCTGTCTAGAAAACTGCCTAAGAGATGATGTTCGCCTGGATACCCAGACTTTACATGTTTACAAATATCTCCTAGCTACTAACTATATCAAGCCATTAGGAAAGAGTGTGACTGGAAATATAGTATTCCCACAACTGTTAAATCCTCATACGCAAAACAGTTGACTTAGTTCATTCAGTCTGTCATAGATACCAAAGGGAGATACGTATGGGTGTTTTGGTCATTAGGGGGCACTAATATTGTAATTGTGAACATATATGCTTCTAATCCAGATGAACCACAATGTTTTCCTCGATATTCTCCAAATGCTAAGATTTCTCTAGGCATGAAATTATTATAGGTGGGGATTTTAATACCACCCTGAATGACCAACTTGTTAGGACCTCCTGCAGAGGCCACCCTAACACTGAAAGATTCATCATGGGTGCAAGGGAGTATTTGCACTTACCTGATATTTGGTAGAATGTAAATAATGTTCATGATTCGTACTCGATGATAGATATGTGGCTCAGCATGCCTGATGTGATCAGGCTGGGCAGTGGATGTAGGATACTTCACATAACTATATCTTGAACCGGAAATTATCTGGAACGTAGCAAGACACTGGAAGAAACGGCAGAGGAGACTCATACACCGTAGGTGAACAGAATTAAAGGGAAAACAGGCAGCCACTTGCTGAGACTGCAATGCGGTCCCCTTGAGGATCATGGCAGGGCCCGGGGCACGGATAGCAACAGGCCCCACTAACTAGTGCTTGGGAAGTGCAGCTGTGACTCGAGGTGGTGTGGACCGTGCAGGGGCTGAGATCCGCTTCATCCAAGCTGACTGGGCTGACCGGTAGCCTCCGTGGCTCGTGTGTATCGTGGAGGGAGAGCAACGCAGAGCGGGCAGAGGCTGGAGCCTCTGTCTATCACAGCCAGGCATGGATTCCCAACTAGAGGGATGCTCTGGGTTCGGTGAGCTCGCGGCCCGGGCCCTCAAGTAGACGGCATGATCCCCAGATATTAACAGCGGGACGGTGAGAAATTTGGTGATCCTGCCGACAAGGACACCTTTCCCCAGGGCGGCGACCCGCCCCATATCCTAGCGGGCCGCAGCCTAGGAGTTGAGAAACCCACACCTTGCTGGGCAGTGACAGCAGATAACAGCCCATGTGGTGATCTTGCCGGCACAGGCCCCGTGACACACGCAGGTCCACAGTGGAACTCGCTGAGCCACTCTTACAGTCTACAGCATTAGGTACTGCAGCAGTGCACGGGAATCTGGACTGGGCTCCTCCAGGGCCTGAGCCCGGAGAACATGCCGCAGCGAGGACTTTTTTCTCCTTGGCAGTCACTATCTACAGCTCCGGGATAAGGGGGAGCGACAGCAGCCAAGGGGGCCAACGGTCAGGAGAGGCCCCCTCACCCACGGTATAAGCATAAAGGAGGCAACCAAAAGGAGCAAAGACACAAGGAACAAGTGCCCCGTAGGGAAGGGGGCATATGTTACGCTCACCTGGTATCCACAAGGACACCACCCAGCCGGGTTGGTTGCTGGTATCTTCTTCCGAGTTCTTTCCCAGGTATGGTCTGCGGGGAAGGTTCCGTCTGAAAATACAGGAGGACTGTGTTCAAGACTGGTCGACTGAGGTAAATATCCTCCCACCACCCCGTGTGACTTCAGCCCCCCAGGGCCCTCTCCTCACCTTGTTGTGGAATTCGGCGTGCTCTCCGTCCTGCCTTCTTGGCAGGGGCGCATTGTCTCTTGTGGGCGTGAGCGGCCAAGTTACTTCACTGGCGCGGGCGCATTTGGTGTCTCTCAGTTAGGTCTTATTGCAGCTTTTGTATAGCGTTGTTATTCTCGCATGCCTTTCTTGTTTAAATAATGTCTTTTGTTTCTCCCTTAGGTGTGCGGAGCTTCAGCGTGGCGAACTGGCTGAGTTGGGCCTCGCCGGTAAATGATGGCACGTGACGTGCGCTACAATGCAGTAAGTAAGCGTATGCGCAGCGCTGCATTCTCTTGCCTTTGCTAACCTATTTTCTTCTTTTCTTGCAGGTCGCAGTGTTTTGCCAGCGTGTGTAGAATTCCGGAACGATGCTGGCTGGGAGGCGACCAGCCAGGTAAGCTTCTTGTGCAGTTCGTGGTTCTGCAATGTCTAATATGCCTTCTTTAATATTGTCCTTTCCCTTCCTCTTTCAGGTCTTTCGGTCCGGGAGGCATGCAGATCCAGAGGACGCTGTTCACTGGAGCTGCGAGCGGATGATAAGATGGAGATTGCCGGTAAGATGCTACTAGCGATGTTCCTTTTGTCTCCTTGCAGGTTTGCTTCTCCGATGCTCGTGGGTATCACAGGACACAGTGAGCGTCACGTTGCAGACTGCAAAGTAACGCAAAGCGTGCTTTCCTGTTCGGGTGTGGTTTAAATAGCCTCAACAAAGTAGTCCAGGTAAAGTAGTCCCTAGGCCACCACACCCAAAACACTATACCGCATTAGCTTTCTTCCTAGGAGCCAAGCTATGTAGATGCCTCCATGTTGGCTGAAGGCCCCAAATGAAAAAAGTAGTTCCCTGCACACACGTTCTTCAAGGTGTACGTGCCTGGCACCATAGGCTCCAGGACTGGCCCCAATAGAGCCTTGTGAGTGGATGCCAGGCCTTCAAGGCCTTAGTGGAGACCCTATGGTGCCAGGACTGGCCCCAAGAGAGCCTTCTGAGTGGATGCCAGGCCTTCAAGGCCTTAGTGGACACCCGAGCCCTGATCCCACCTGGCAAGTGGGCTTGCAAGTGGCGGTCTGGGGTGAGGGTTATGACAGCACTCCCCCCTCCCCCCCCAAGGTCCCTCCCATGATGTTCCTTCTTTCCGGCCCAGGTTTATTTGGGAAGTTCTGATGAAACTTCTTGATCAGACGTGGTGCATGGATGTTCTCACTTGGCTCCCAGGACCTATCTTGGGGTCCATATCCCTTCCAATCAACGAGATAGTACAATTTGAACCTAGTGTACTTAGAATCCAGGATATCCTTGACTTCGAATTCTGGTTCTCCATCAACAAGTATGGGTTTTGGTGGTGTCATAACCCGTGTACCGGGTTGCATCGGTTTCAAGAGGGACACATGGAATACCGGGTGGATTTGCAGATTGGGTGGTAATTCCAGTTTGACGGCTGCTGGGTTGATAATTGCCTTGATGGTATAGGGTCCTAAATATCGAGGGTGAAAGGTCCGGGTTCCCTTGATGGGTACAAATCTAGCGGCTAACCAAACCTTGATAGTCAGGTGCTTTTTTTCGGTGTTGATCAGCGAATTTCTTTTGTCTGTCCTTGGCGTGAATGAGATGCTCTTTCACCCTTTTAAAAGCCTGAGAGATGGTTATGTGAAGAGTCTTTACTGCTGGCATTTCCAATCTGGCTGGAAGATCTAGTTCGGAAGTACGTGGGTGTCTTCCATAAAGGGTGTAGAAGGGTGTTTTTCCGGTGCTAGAATGCAAGGAATTGTTATATGCATATTCTGCTATCCATAATAAGTCCTTCCAATTCCTTTCTTCGTGGTGCAGCATGCACCGTAAATATTGCTCGAGAGTTTGATTGGTCCTCTCGGTTTGGCCATCCATTTGGGATGGTGACTGGTGGATAGCCGGACGTCGATTTGCGCCATTGCACAACACTTCCTCCAGAAGTTGGACACAAACTGGCTGCCTCGATCAGAGACCAGAACTGATGGGAAGCCATGTAGTTTAACAATGCCTTCCAGGAAGACTTTCGCTAAACTGGATGCATCTGGGAGACCCTTGAGAGGAATGAAGTGTTCCATCTTCAAGAACAAGTCCACGACTGCTAGGATGGTGTTGAACCCTTGACTGGGAGGCAGGTCAGTGATGAAGTCAAGGGAAAGGGTGTGCCATGGAGCAGGAGGAATGTCCAATGGTTGTAGGAGACCAGGTGGTTTCTGTTTTTGTGATTTATTTTGTGCGCAGAGCCCGCAGGACTTAATGTACTGGATGATGTCCTTACGCCAGGTAGGCCACCAAAGGTTCTGTTTCACCTTCGCCAGGGTTTTGGCGTTTCCAGGGTGCCCTTCAATCAGTGAATCATGATAACCTGAAATAATATGTTGTTGTAGATCTTTCTTGGGTACATATAAACGGTCCCTAAAAAAGGGCAAGCGGTCCTTGATGGAGTATTGTTTTCCCTGAGTATGCCATGCAAGTAAAGCATCGGGGTTCATTGCCCATTGAATTTCGTTTCAGAGTTCAGTTTGCGTTAAGGCTGTGTGAGACCCAAGAGTTTGTCTTCAGGTATAATGGGTACTGGGTCTGGAGCTGTATATACCATTTCATCAATGCCCATATGAGATAATGCATCAGCCTTTCCATTCCGGACTCCTGGTCGAAACGTGATAACATAGTCGTATTCGGTGAAGAAAAGTGCCCACTGCAGTTGGTGCGGGGACTGGGCTTTGGCTGTTTTGAGATATTGCAGGTTTCGGTGGTCCGTGATAACTGTAATAGTGTGTCTGGCCCCCAGGAGGTAGTGTCGAGAGGCCTTAAAGGCAGATTTGATAGCCCGGAGTTCTAAGTCGGTAATGGCATATTTGATCTCCGGAGGTGAGAACCTTTTTGACCAGAAGGCCACAGGATGTAGCTGGCCAGTTTCTGGGTCTCTCTGAGAAAGGACAGCACCCATTGCCATACTGGAAGCATCGGTTTCTATGACATAAGGGAGGTCTGTGTTACGCTCACCTGGTATCCACGGGGATGCCCCTATGCCCTGGTTGCCGGATTCCCCCCGGATGTGCCCAATTCGGGATGATGTCTTCTATGGCAGGTGGGCCTAAAACACAGGAGGACTGGACTTAGAAACAGATTTCGTTTCCTCCCCACCAGCTCCTTGGACTCGACCTGATGGCCCCCTCCTCACCTTGTTATGATGTCTGGCATGCTCTCCGTCCTGCTTTATGCGCAGGGGCGTGTAGTTTTCTGTGGGTTGAAGCGAACGAGTTAACTTCACTGGTGCCAACCCATTCAAGTGTCTTTAAGGAGGTAAGTCCGATTATAGCAGTCTCTGAAGGCCTTTGCATTTCCTTTGTGCTGTTAATGTCTTTCCCTGATTGTTTACCCCTTAGGTGTGCGGAGGTTCGCTGGGTGCGCTGCTTGGATCAGGCTCCTGCCGGGATTATGGACGCGGAGCGTATGAAGAATGGTAGGTTCAGCGCGAAGTGCAGCACGCTAATGTCTTTTTGGGCTAACCTGTATTCTTTATTCCTTTTCAGGTCGCGATGGTCTTTCTGGACGTGCAGAGATTTCCGGAGCAGAACCAGCCAAGAAATGCCCAGCCAGGTGAGGAGGTTATGGTTACTGCTGTGATTGCCGTGAGTAACCTGTTTAACGTTGTCCTTTTTTCTCTCTCCCTCCAGGTGCTTCATTCCAGTGCGTGCGTGATGTCCTGAAGATGCTGCCAACGGGATGGGAGACCGCAAGCAGCCGAGGTAGATGGATGGAAAGCTGCAGGTAAGCAGGGACTGCTAATGATATTCTTTTGTCTCCTCTGCAGGTCCGCTATTCGAGGAACGCCGGGTGCTGGTCACTGAACACGATGAGCATCACGCTGCTGGCTGCAGAATAACGTGAAGCACGTTCTGTAGCTTGGGTGTGGTTTATATAGCCTACCCCTGTAAAGTAGTCCAAGTAAAGTAGTCCAGGCTACCACACCCTAAAACACTACACCGCACAGTCTGGTTCTTCGGGACTAGACTGTGTGGGTGCCTCCATGTTGGCTGCAGGCTTACACACAAAAAGTAGTCCCCTCAAGTCCCATTCCAAATATGAGCCTGGCGCCAAAGGCGCCCGGACTGACTCCAGGAGAGTCCCTGATGATAACGTAAGGCCCTTGGGGCCCCAATTGAACTCTGAGTCCTAACTCTACCTGGCATGTGGCCATGCCAGTGGGGTTCTGGGTCACGGGCCGTGACAGCACTCCCCCCCCCCACCCTCCAAGGCCACTCCTCAGGTGATTCTTCTGCCTGGTCCAGGCTTGTCTGGAAAGTTTCGATGAAACGTTCTAATTAAACACGGTGCATGAATGTTCTCACTAGGTTCCTAAGATCTGTCTTGAGGGCCATAACCCTTCCAATCGACTAGATAGTATAGTTTGGATCTGGTATATATGGAATCCAGGATTTCTTTTACTTCGTATTCGCCATCGATCATGATGGGTTCAGGTGGTGGTTTAACTCGTGTACTGGGTTGTACTGGTTTTAGCAATGAGATGTAGAACACTGGATGAATTTGCATGTTAGCAGGCAATGTTAGTTTAACTGCTGCTGGGCTGATGATGGCTTGAACAGGATTAGGTCGCAAATAGCGAGGGCGAAAATTCTGGGTTCCCTTTAGTGTTATGTATTTTGCTGCTAGTCAAACTCTGTCTCCTATCTAATAGTCAGGAGCCTTTTTCTGATGTTGGTCTGCAAATCTTTTTTGCCTACTTTTGGCTTGGATTAACTGCTCAGTTGCCTTTTTAAAGGCTTGAGTGACGTTTGAATGAAGAGTCTTTACAGCCAGCATTTCGAGGCTGGGAGGGCTGTCTAGTTTGGAAGTGTGTGGATGTCTGCCGTAGAGGGTGTAAAAAGGTGTTTGACCAGTGCTGGAATGTACTGAATTGTTGTAAGCATATTCGGCTATCCATAATAGATCTCTCCAGGTTCCTTCGACTTGGTGCAGCATGCATCATAGGTATTGTTCGAGAGTCTGGTTGGTCCTCTCTGTTTGACCATCCGTTTGGGGGTGATGGCTGGTGGATAGCCGTATGTCGATATGAGCCATAGCGCAGCACGTTTTCTAGAAGTTCGATACGAATTGGCGCCCTCGATCAGAGACCAGGACTGTAGGGAATCCATGCAGCTTGATAATGTTTTCCAAAAACACCTTTGCTAGCTGAGATGCATCTGGAAGGCCTTTGAAAGGGAAAAAATGTGACATTTTAGAAAATAGGTCCACTACAACTAAAATGGTATTGAACCCTTGGGCTGGGAGGTAAATCAGTAATGAAGTCGAGAGAGAGTGTGTGCCATGGTGCCGAAGGTATTTCTAATGGTTTCAGGAGGCCAGCTGGTCTTTGTTTCAATGACTTGTTTTGTGCACACACTCCACATGACTGAACGTATTGGATGATGTCTCGACGCCAAGTGGGCCACCAATAATTGCATTTTTTTTGGCTAGAGTTTTGGCAATTCCGGGATGACCCTCCATCAAAGAATCGTGATAGTCTGAAATTATTTGTTGTTGCAGCTCGGTTTTAGGCACGTACAGGCGTTCGTCAAAATATGGCAGTTGATTTTTAACAGTGTATTGTTTTCCTTTGGTATGCCATCACAGTAACTCGCTTGGGCTTATTTCACGTTGGATCACATTTTTAAGTTCAGTTTGTGTTAAAGCTGTGGTGAGGCCTAAAAGCTTGTCCTCAGGTATAATGGCCAGTGGATCTGGAGTTGCATATTCTTTTTCATCGATGTCCATGCGAGATAGTGCGTCAGCTTTCCCATTTCTTACGCTTGGTCGATAAGTGATTACGTAGTCATACTCAGCGAAGAAAAGGGCGCATCGTAAATGGCGCGAGGATTGCGCCATTGCTGTTTTTTAATAATATTGTAAGTTCTGATGGTCTGTAATTACAGTGACTGTATGCCTGGCCCCTAAGAGATAATGCCGCCATGTCTTGAAGGCGGATTTTATAGCAAGCAGTTCCTTATCAGTGATGGCATAATTGAGTTCAGGAGATGTGAATTTTCGCGACCAGAAGGCCACGGGGTGCAACCGGCCAAATTCAGGATCTTTTTGAGAAAGAACCGCTCCCATAGCCATACTGGAAGCATCTGTTTCCACGATACAAGGAAGATCTGGACGAGGGTGTCGTAAAATCGGGGCTGAGGTGAACCTTTCCTTTAGTTCTTGGAAGGCCTTTTCGGCATCTTCTGACCGCCTTAATTTTGTATTGTTTTTTCGTAGAAGTAACGTTATCGGGTGCACAATCTGAGAAAAGTCTGGGATGAATCGAAGGTAGAAGTTTGCAAAACCTAGAATGCTCTGGACCCCTTTTAATGAGGTTGGGGAGGGCCATTTAAGAATGGCATCCACCTTGTGTGCATCCATTCGAATGCCTTTCGGAGTAAGAACGAAACCAAGAAATTCAACTTCGGTTACGTGGAAAAAACATTTTCAGAGTTTTGCGTATAGTCGATGTTGGCGCAGTTTGGCAAGGACAGCGTGGACGTGCTCGACATGTTCTTGTTCTGAGGTTGAATACACTAGGATGTCATCTATGTAGACCAGTGCGCAAACATCGATCAGCTCCCTTAGGACATTGTTCATAAAATATTGGAACACCGCCGGGGCATTGCAAAGCCCCAAAGGCATTACCTGGTACTCAAACAACCCATACTTAGTACGAAAGGCCATTTTCCATTCATCTCCTTTTTTAACTCGGACCAGGTGGTATGCTCCTCGGAGGTCTAACTTAGTATAAATCTGGGCATCTTTGACTTGATCTAGCATCTCGGGAATAAGGGGCAGAGGGTAACGGTTTTTCACAGTGATCTGGTTCAGGGCACGATAGTCAATATAGGTTCTCAAGTCCCCTTCCTTTTTTGGTACGAAGAATAGGGGACTGGCTGCCGGTGATTTGGATGGGCGAATGAACCCATTTGCAAAGTACTGGTCCAGATAAGACTTTAGATGCTGGTTTTCTGATTCGGTGAGCGCATAGATTCTGCCGCAAGGGATCTGTGCACCAAGTATGAGGTCAATCTGACAGTCATAGGACCTGTGCGGTGGTAGTGTATTAGCTTGTTCCTTCTGGAACACATCCTGGAAATCTTGATATTCTTCAGGGAGAGTGCTGGTGGCGCCAAGTGTAGATATACCGCTTCTGGGACTCATAGAAACCTTGAAACTGGACTTGTTTTCTTGGAGATAACAGGTGGAGGTGCAATCATGAGGAAAAGTCCATTTTCTTGCACGCCAATCAATCCGAGGGTTATGAGCAACTAACCGTGGCATCCCTAATATTAGCTCAAACTGAGGCGCCTTGATGAGATGGAAAGAAATCGATTCCCGGTGTCCATCCTGGCACAGCAGGGTTATTCCTGCAGTACATTGGATAACTGGTCGGGAAGCTATTTCAATCCCATCTACTGTGGTTACCTTTTCTGTGTTCGGCTTAAATCTTAAGGGAAGCCCCATCCGTGCGGCCAGATCTCGATCAGTATAATTCCCAACTGCTCTGCTGTCTATGTAAGCTTCAGCGGAATGCATCCTTGAAGGTTGTTGGTGATGGATTAGGATCACTGGTATTGCAAAATGTGAGGTCGGTGGCTCATTCTTCTCACTCGACAAACTGACCTCTACTTTTGTCGAGCTAGGCAGTTTTCCGACTCCTTACTCTCATCCTTTTCTGTAGCTCCTACAATTCGCTTGGGGGGTTGTATTGGACAGTATTTTAAGAAGTGCCCCGATTGTCCGCAGTACAAACATAACTGCTGTTGCCTTCTCTTGTCTCTTTCAGCTTTTGTTAACAGTGGTCGCATGCCTTCAATTTGCATTGGCTCTGTGGAATTCTCCGACTTGCGCAGAGTACGATCCTTGGTTCGTAGGTACACGGCCCGTATCCGCTTTCCGATCTTGTAGTCGATGATCTAGTTGCACCACCAGATTGATAAATTCACTACAGTCTCTAGGTGGATTAACTACCTGAGCCAAGACGTCCTTTAATTCCCCTCGAAGGCCTCAGTGAAACAATGTGGTTCTCTTGTCTTCAGGCCACCTGGTTTCGGCCACTAACCTATTGAAGGTTGCTATGTATGTTAGTAAGTCCTGTTTCCCCTGCCGGAGTGATAAGAGTTTGTTGTCTACAGCTTGTTCATGGGTGTGT
The DNA here is from genome assembly GCF_040938575.1 of Ambystoma mexicanum. NCBI lineage: Eukaryota > Metazoa > Chordata > Amphibia > Caudata > Ambystomatidae > Ambystoma > Ambystoma mexicanum. Next base: position 171,559,102 of record NC_090941.1, on the reverse strand, counting down.
CGAGCAAAGAGCTTTTCCATTTCTCTTTGGAAGCCCCCAAAGTCACATCGTAACGGATCATAGCTCACAAGCGGCACTGACCAATCTGCTGCACTACCGCTTAGATATGACAAAATAAATGCTACTCGTGCCGGATCGTTAGGAAATGCACCTGGTCTACAGAGGAAATGAAGGCGACATTGATTCATGAATGCAGCATACTTCCTTGGATCTCCTGAAAACCTTTCTGGCGGTGCTAACAGTATTGTTCTGGGTACGTTGATTTGCACTGGAGCGGTAGACGAAGTGGTTGCCTGTGCCGGCAAAGTTGTCCCGGGTAATGGAGCTTGCCCGGCCTGTGATTGCAGTAGTTGCCTGCTGATTTCTTCAGTGCGATCCTTGGTGACAACAAGTTCCCTTCGCAGGGTATTAGTTTCTTGCCTAGCCAAATGCACTTCGGCACGTAATTGTCCTAATAACTGGGCCAGTTGGTCCATTTCCAAAGTCTCCATGGCGCCCAGGTGGATTTTGTTACGAGGGTTTCGCGTTCTGTTACGCTCACCTGCTATCCACGGGAACGCCCGTATGCCCTGGTTGCCGGATTCCCCCCAGAGTTGCCCAATTCGGGATGATGTCTTCTATGGCAGGTGGGCCTAAAACACAGGAGGACTGGACTTAGAAACAGATTTTGTTTCCTCTCCACCAGCCCCTTGGACTCGACCTGATGGCCCCCTCCTCACCTTGTTATGATGTCTGGCGTGCTCTCCGCCCTGCTTTCTGCGCAGGGGTGCGTAGTTTTCTGTGGGTTGAAGTGACCGAGTTAACTTCACTGGTGCCAAACCATTCAAGTGTCTTTAAGGAGATAAGTCCGACTATAGCAGTCTCTGAAGGCCTTTGTTTTTCTTCGTGCTTTTAATGTCTTTCCCGGATTGTTTGCCCCTTAGGTGTGTGGAGGTTCGCTGGGTGCGCTGCTTGGATCAGGCTCCTGCCGGGATTATGGACGCGGAGCGTATGAAGAATGGTAGGTTCAGCGCGAAGTGCAGCACGCTAATGTCTTTTTGGGCTAACCTGTATTCTTTATTCCTTTTCAGGTCGCTTTGGTCTTTCTGGGCGTGCGGAGATTTCCGGAGCGGAACCGGCCAAGATATGGCCAGCCAGGTGAGGAGGTTATGGTTACTGCTGTGATTGCCGTGAGTAACCTGTTTAACGTTGTCCTTTTTTCTCTCTCCCTCCAGGTGCTTCGTTAAGGTGCATGCGTGATGTCCTGAAGATGCTGCCAACGGGATGGGAGACAGCGAGCAGCCGAGGTAGACGGATGGAAAGCTGCAGGTAAGCAGGGACTGGTAATGATGTTCTTTTGTCTCCTCTGCAGGTCCGCCGGGTGCTGGTCACTGAACACAATGAGCGTCACGCTGCTGGCTGCAGAATAACGCGAAGCATGTTCTGTAGCTTGAGTGTGGTTTATATAGCCTACCCCTGTAAAGTAGTCCGGGCTACCACACCCTAAAACACTGCACTGCACAGTCTGGTTCTTCGGGACTAGACTGTGTGGGTGCCTCCATGTTGGCTGCAGGCTTACACACAAAAAGTAATCCCCTCAAGTCCATTTCCAAATATGAGCCTGGCGCCAAAGGCGCCCGGACTGATTCCAGGAGAGTCCCTGATGATAATGTAAGGCCCTTGGGGCCCCAAATGAACTCTGTGTCCCAACTCTACCTGGCATGTGGCCATGCCAGTGGGGTTCTGGGTCACGGGTCGTGACAGTCTGGACGAGGGTGTCGCAGGATCGGAGAGGAGGTGAACCTTCATTTAAGTTCTTGAAAAGCTTTTTCTGCTTCTTCGGTCCAAGCAAACTTTTATTGTTTTTTCGTAATATTACTGTGATTGGGTCTACAACCTGAGAGAAGCCTGGGATGAACCGGCGGTAGAAGTTCGCAAAACCCAGCCTACTTTGAACCCCTTTTAGAGACGTCGGTGATGGCCATTTCAAAATGGTGTCTACCTTGTGCACGTCCATTCTGATCCCTCCTGGAGGTAGGATAAGAACTCCACTTCGGTGACGTGAAAAAAGCATTTCTCAAGCTTTGCAAATAATAGATGTTGACGGAGCTTGGTGAGAACTGAACGAGCGTGCTTGATATGGTCTTACTTCGAGGCTGAGCACACTGAGATGTCATCTATGTAAACCAAGGTGCAAACATCAATTAATTCTCTTAAGACATCATTCATGAAATATTGGAATGCCGCAAGAGCGTTGCATAGCCCAAAGGGCATGACTTGATATTCATACAAGCCGTATTTGGTACGGAAAGCGGTTTTCCACTCATCTCCGCTTCTAACTCGGACCAGGTGGAACACTCCTCGAAGGTCCAATTTGGTACAAATCTGGGCATCTTTGACTTGGTCTAGCATTTCAGGGAAGAGTGGCAAGGGGTAGCGGTTCTTCATGGTGATCTGGTTTAATGCGTGGTAGTCAATACAGGTCCTCAAGCCCTTCTTTCTTCGGTACGAAGAACAAAGGACTCAGTGCCGGGGACTTAGATGGGCGGATAAATCAGTTTGCAAGGTACTGGTCTAGATAGGATTTCAGGTGGAGGTTTTCTGGTTCTGTGAGTGCATAGATCCTGCCACAAGGGATTTGTGCACCTGGAACAAGGTCGATCTGGCAGTCATAGGGCCTGTGCGGCGGTAATGTGTTTGCTTGGTCCTTGCGGAACACATCCTGGAAATCGCGGTATTCACTTGGTAAGGTATTAGTTACCCCCAGAGTTGATACTGTTGCTCTGGGAGCCATGGGGTTACAGAAGTCGGGTTTCTGCTCTTGGTAATAACAGGCAGGGGAGCAGTCGCTGGGGAAGGTTAATTTCCGTGCCCACCAGTCTATCAAAGGGTTGTGAGCAACCAACCATGGCATCCCTAATATTAGCCGGAACTGAGGTGCCTTGATGAGATCGAACGAAATGGACTCCCGGTGTCCATCCTGACATAGCAAGGTTACCCCAGCTGTGCACTGGGCTACTGGTCTGGAAGCGATTTCTGTCCCATCCACGGTGGTTACCTTGTCCGTGGTTGGCTTGGAACATAAAGGAAGCCCCATCTCTGCTGCCAGTTCTTGATCAATATAATTCCTAACTGCTCCACTGTCTATGTATGCCTCAATGGCATGCATCCTAGACGACCGTTGGTGGTTAATTAAGATCACTGGTATTGCAAAGTGCAAGGTCAGTGACTCTTTCTTCTCACTTGACAAACTGACCTCTACGTTTGCCGAGCTTGGTAGTTTTCTGACTCCTTAACCTCATCCTTCTCTGTGGCTCCGACTGTTCTGCTTGGGGGTTTCACTGGGCAGTCCTTAAGGAAATGTCCTGGTTTTCCACAATACAAAGTTGTTGTTATCTTCTTTTATCCCGTTCTTGTTTTGTTAATTGGAGTCGTATCCCTCCCAGTTGCATGGGTTCTACATTGTTTTCTGGCACACGTGATACATTGTCCCTTGGTCGAACATACACCGCCTGAGTGTCCGTTTTAGACCGATCTGCTTTTCGATCCTGCAACCGGTGGTCTAGCTGCATGACCAAATTTATGAATTCGGTACAGTCTCTGGGGGGGGATCAACCACTTGGGCTAGGACGTCCTTTAATTCGCCTTGTTCACCTTGATGAAATGAAATAGCATGGTTCTTTTGTTTTCTGGCCACTAAGCTTCAGCAACTAGTCGATTGAAGGTGGCAATATACCTTAACAAGTTCTGAATTTCCTTTTCAGAGAGATAAGAGTTTGTTGTCTACTGCTTGTTCTTGGGTATGGCGAGCAAAACGTTTTTCCATTTCTCTCTGGAACCCCCCAAAGTCGTGTAACAGAGGATCATCATGGGTCACCAACGGCATCGACCAGTCCGCTGCGCTTCCACTCAGGTATGGCAAAACAAAAGCTACCCGAGCTTGGTCATTTCTAAATGCTGCAGGCCTACAAAGAAAGTGAAGGCGACACTGATTTATGAATGCTGCATTCTTTCTTGGGTCACCTAAAAACCGTTCTGGTGGTGCAGGGAAACTGTCCCAGGTAGCGTAATTTGTACTGGAGTGGGGGGAATGGATGGTAAAGTGGGGTCTTGTACCGATGAATTGTTCCCGGGCAAAGGAGTCTCTCCTGCCTGTGATTGCAATAACTGCCTACCAATCTCTTCAGTGTGATCCTTGGTCACTACTAAGTCTCTCCGGAGAGCATTAGTCTCTTGCCGGGCAGAATGAACCTCGGCACGAAGTTGCCCCAGCAATTGAGCCAATTGGTCGATTAAGCTAGGCTTTGCGTTCTGTTACGCTCACCTGGTATCCATGTGGGACGTCACCCAGCCTGGTTGGTTGCTGGTACCTTCTTCCCAGTTCTTTCCCAGGTACGGTCTGCGGGGAAGGTTAAGCCTGAAAATACAGGAGGACTGTGTTCAAGACTGGCCGACTGAGGTAAATATCCTCCCACCACCCCGTGTGACTTCAGCCCCTCAGGGCCCTCTCCTCACCTTGTTGTGAAATTAGGCATGCTCTCCGTCCTGCCTTCTTGGCAGGGACGTGTTGTATTGTGTGGGCGTGAGCGGCCAAGTTACTTCACTGGCGCGGGCCCTTTTGGTGTCTCTCAGGTAGGTCTTAATGCAGCTTTTGTATAGCGTTGTTATTCTTGCTTGCCTTTCTTGTTTAAATAATGTCTTTTGTTTCTCCCTTAGGTGTGCGGAGCTTCAGCGTGGCGAACTGGCTGAGTTGGGCCTCGTCGGTAAATGATGGCGTGATGTGCGCTACAATGTGGTAAGTAAGCGCAATGCACAGCGCTGCATTCTCTCGTCTTTGCTAACCGGTTTTCTTCTTTTATTGCAGGTCGCAGTGTTTTCCCAGCATGTGTAGAATTCTGGAACAATGATGGCCGGGAGGCGACCAGCCAGGTAAGCTTCTTGTGCAGTTCGTGGTTCTGCAATGTCTAATATGCCTTCTTTAATATTGTCCTTTCCCTTCCTCTTTCAGGTCTTTCGGTCCGGGAGGCATGCAGATCCAGAGAACGCTGTTCACTGGAGCTGCGAGCGGATGATAAAATGGAGATTGCAGGTAAGATGCACTAACAATGTTCCTTTTGTCTCCTTTCAGGTTTGCTTCTCCGATGCTCATGGGTATCACAGGACATGGTGAGCGTCACGTTGCAGAATGCAAAGTAACGCAAAGCGTGCTTTCCTGTTCAGGTGTGGTTTAAATAGCCTCAAAAAAGTATTCCAGGTAAAGTAGTCCCTAGGCCACCACACCCAAAACACTATACTTCATAGCTTGGTTTCTAGGAGCCAAGCTATGTGGATGCCTCCATGTTGGCTGAAGGCCCCAAATAAAAAAAAGTAGTTCCCTGTACACACGTTCTTCAAGGTTTATGAGCCTGGCGCCATATGCGCCAGGACCGGCCCCAAGAGAGCCTTGTGAGTGGATGCCAGGCCTTCAAGGCCTTAGTGGAGACCTGAGCCCTGATCCCACCTGGCAAGTGGGCTTGCCAGTGGGGGTCTGGGCTGAGGGTCGTGACAGCATGGGCAAAACCTAAAGTATCTCTGGGGTTAGCTTGAGACCCCTTATCCCTGGTCAGCTGGCACAAATCGATTCTCTGGAATTATTACTGGTTTCTTGGATATTACGTGGACAGGATGTCTAAGAACAAAGGAAAGGAGGCCCAAACCTCCTCGAAATCCACCAAGAAGCACCAGGAGAGCAATAGCCAGAAAATGTGACGCAGGGAGCGCAGTGCTCTAATGAAGGGCACTCTGGACCTTCATCAAATCAGTGGAGGAGGAGCCCCATCGACAGCCTGCAAACACAAGGTGTTCACTCAGGAGGTGTTGCGTCAGTATTTTCTGGACTTTGGGGAAAAGATTGCAAACACCATACAAATACAAATTAGCAAAATGGGGGATGACCTGGCACCCGCACTGTAAGAGGTAAAGAATAAGCTGGAAGAAAGAGTAGACGCTACTGAAACTGTGCTGCAGGAGATGGCAGATGACACTCGGAAAATTGACAAGCTGGTGGAGCACCTGTCGAGGGCTATGCCGAACCTAGAGCTACATAGTGAAGACCTTGAGAACCGATCAAGGCGGTCTAATGTATGGATAAAGGGCATGTCAGAAGTGGCGGGCGATAAAGACCTTCGATCAATGGCCAAACAGGTGTTTACAGACCTGCTAGAGCTGGAGGAGGGGTCAGTCTCAAAAGCTGTTCACGTGCATAGAGTCGGTCCAAAGAGAAATGAACCGGGAGCGAGACCCAGAGACATGTTGGTCACCCTACACAATTATGCAGCAGAATGAGAGAGTGCTGGCAGCAGCGAGGGGACCAGGGGAGATCACTTAAAATGGGTCCAGCTTACAGCTTTTTCTGGACTTGGCTCAGAGTACCCTGGCGAAGCGACGGAGGATAGGCCCGGTGGCAAGAGTGCTAAGAAAGAGGGAAATACGTTAGAGGTGGACATTTCCTTTTGGTCTCTTAATCGACTGGGAGGGGCGACAATGCCGGATCGCCACCTACAAGTAAGGAATGAGAATCATAGGAATCGAAGAGGAGGATGGCGACGAGCGGCCCCCAAAGCCGTTGAAAGAACCGGCCAAGAGGAAACTGTGGGAATGGTCCAAAGTTGCACCGAAGAGCTCCAAGAAAAAACATGCACCAAGTGGACAAAGCGGGTCCTTTGAAAGGGGACAGGGAGGGGGGAGTGAACCCATCAGTAGAGGCCCCGAATGTGACATCGAAGAGATGAGTAAGGGACCCACGGATCCTGCCTGTGGCACACCTGGGGATACTGGTCTAAAAGGCGGTACCAGGGGAAGGATACTGGGATTAGGCTATTTTGGAATCTGTAATGGGTCTGCTGGGACCCACATGGGGATATGTTGGGTTGTTTCATGGGCTCAACTCCTGAGTTGTATGGTCAGGGTGGGGGGGGGGCTAGAGCCTGGTTGAGCTCACCCAGGGAGGGGGGAGTGACATAAGGGGGAGGGGAATGGGAACAGGGGGGCGCTACGAGGGGGGAGCAGTCGTATGTTGCCTATCACAGAAGAACCCCAAGGGACACACTGTGATCATGGCTAAGAGGGACGCGTTGAAAGCCATCTCCCTGAACATCAGAGGCATTAATTCCCTGGTGAAAGGGAAGAAGTTGGAGCTATACTGGGGCGTGAGGAGCCTGAAGTAATAGCCCTTCAGGAAACACATATCCGAAGCCAAGACAAACAAAGTGAGAATAAGGGGGTATCGTCAGATTTTCCAGTCTAATGCACCAGGAAAGAGGGGAGGGGTGCTGGTAGCCTTACGGGACACCCTAAACCTACAAGTTATTTCCACGGATAGGGACACAGAGGGGCGGTATCTAGCACTAATACTTCAGTGGGCTAGGGACATACACGCTGGCAATTATTTATTCCCCCAATGTGGGACAGGAAAAGTTCCTGCTAAAGTACACTGACTGGATGACTTTGCGAAAGGCCGAATCCTATTAGTGGAGGACTTCAACTTAGCGTGGGACCCCAATGAGGACAGGAACGCACAGGTGTTCCACAATCAGGACAAACCGTCAGCGGAATTAAAGATAAAATTACACTCTCACTGGTGGATGGGTGGAAGGAGGTACGGGGGAACTCAAAAGGGTATACTTTCTATTCCAACTGTAGAGGAGGTCCCAAATATGGCCTGCACTCCAGTCGCCCATTTTGAAATACCAGGAACGTTCACACCGAGATATGTGACGTATGATGAACAAAAAAACTAGCAGAGAGCCGTACTGGGGCTCTGCCCAGTGCCCATCAGAAGAGCAATACCTGTTGAAGTGCAAATAACCAGACAACCATGGACAGTAAGGTACCCATTGAGACAACCATACCAGTAAATGACACAAAATGAAGATTGCTTAAACACTGTCCCAGAAGAAACTCAAAAGACCTTAATTGAAGATGAATGGTGACGACGAAAGGGCCCGGACAGATTCACAGATGAACGAAACGACAACCGAAAGATGACACACAAAGACTTGCAGGGTAATTCATAGAAATTCGCACAAAAATGGCGCACGCGGCTGGTGCAC